>NW_028115436.1:1800000-2288303 GCF_964273445.1 Streptopelia decaocto | reverse complement strand
CGCTGAAACTTTGGACATTCTCGCGAAGGGTTCCCAATCCCCGACAAGACTGGTACCCTTTCACGTCCAAATCTCTCAAACTCCGGGAGAGATTCTCAAAACCAAGGTTGACATGTTTCGAGTTCCTCTCAACATTTTGGAAATCCCGCTGAAACTTTGGACATTCTCGCGAAGGGTTCCCAATCCCCGACAAGACTGGTACCCTTTCACGTCCAAATCTCTCAAACTCCGGGAGAGATTCTCAAAACCAAGGTTGACATGTTTCGAGTTCCTCTCAACATTTTGGAAATCCCGCTGAAACTTTGGGCATTCTCGCGAAGGGTTCCCAATCCCCGACAAGACTGGTACCCTTTCACGTCCAAATCTCTCAAACTCCGGGAGAGATTCTCAAAACCAAGGTTGACATGTTTCGAGTTCCTCTCAACATTTTGGAAATCCCGCTGAAACTTTGGACATTCTCGCGAAGGGCTCCCAATCCCCGACAAGACTGGTACCCTTTCACGTCCAAATCTCTCAAACTCCGGGAGAGATTCTCAAAACCGAGGTTGACATGTTTCGAGTTCCTCTCAACATTTTGGAAATCCCGCTGAAACTTTGGACATTCTCGCGAAGGGTTCCCAATCCCCGACAAGACTGGTACCCTTTCACGTCCAAATCTCTCAAACTCCGGGAGAGATTCTCAAAACCAAGGCTGACATGTTTCGAGTTCCTCTCAACATTTTGGAAATCCCGCTGAAACTTTGGACATTCTGGCGAAGGGTTCCCAATCCCCGACAAGACTGGTACCCTTTCACGTCCAAATCTCTCAAACTCCGGGAGAGATTCTCAAAACCAAGGTTGACATGTTTCGAGTTCCTCTCAACATTTTGGAAATCCCGCTGAAACTTTGGACATTCTCGCGAAGGGTTCCCAATCCCCGACAAGACTGGTACCCTTTCACGTCCAAATCTCTCAGACTTCGGGAGAGATTCTCAAAACCAAGGTTGACATGTTTCGAGTTCCTTTCAACATTTTGGAAATCCCGCTGAAACTTTGGACATTCTGGCGAAGGGTTCCCAATCCTTGACAAGACTGGTACCCTTTCACGTCCAAATCTCTCAAACTCCGGGAGAGATTCTCAAAACCAAGGTAAACATGTTTCGAGTTCCTCTCAACATTTTGGAAATCCCGCTGAAACTTTGGACATTCTCGCGAAGGGTTCCCAATCCCCGACAAGACTGGTACCATTTCAAGTCCAAATCGCTCGAACTCCGGGAGAGATTCTCAAAACCAAGGTTCACATGTTTCGAGTTCCTCTCAACATTTTGGAAATCTCGCTGAAACTTTGGACATTCTCGCGAAGGGTTCCCAATCCCCGACAAGACTGGTACCCTTTCACGTCCAAATCTCTCAAACTCCGGGAGAGATTCTCAAAACCAAAGTTGACATGTTTCGAGTTCCTTTCAACATTTTGGAAATCCCGCTGAAACTTTGGACATTCTGGCGAAGGGTTCCCAATCCCCGACAAGACTGGTACCCTTTCACGTCCAAATCTCTCAAACTCCGGGAGAGATTCTCAAAACCAAGGTTGACATGTTTCGAGTTCCTCTCAACATTTTGGAAATCCCGCTGAAACTTTGGACATTCTGGCGAAGGGTTCCCAATCCCCGACAAGACTGGTACCCTTTCACGTCCAAATCTCTCAAACTCCGGGAGAGATTCTCAAAACCAAGGTTGACATGTTTCGAGTTCCTCTCAACATTTTGGAAATCCCGCTGAAACTTTGGACATTCTCGCGAAGGGTTCCCAATCCCCGACAAGACTGGTACCCTTTCACGTCCAAATCTCTCAAAGTCTGGGAGAGATTCTCAAAACCAAGGTTGACATGTTTCGAGTTCCTTTCAACATTTTGGAAATCCCGCTGAAACTTTGGACATTCTGGCGAAGGGTTCCCAATCCCCGACAAGACTGGTACCCTTTCACGTCCAAATCTCTCAAACTCCGGGAGAGATCCTCAAAACCAAGGTAAACATGTTTCGAGTTCCTCTCAACATTTTGGAAATCCCGCTGAAACTTTGGACATTCTCGCGAAGGGTTCCCAATCCCCGACAAGACTGGTAGCCTTTCAAGTCCAAATCGCTCGAACTCCGGGAGAGATTCTCAAAACCAAGGTTGACATGTTTCGAGTTCCTCTCAACATTTTGGAAATCTCGCTGAAACTTTGGACATTCTCGCGAAGGGTTCCCAATCCCCGACAAGACTGGTACCCTTTCACGTCCAAATCTCTCAAACTCCGGGAGAGATTCTCAAAACCAAGGTTGACATGTTTCGAGTTCCTCTCAACATTTTGGAAATCCCGCTGAAACTTTGGACATTCTGGCGAAGGGTTCCCAATCCCCGACAAGACTGGTACCCTTTCACGTCCAAATCTCTCAAACTCCGGGAGAGATTCTCAAAACCAAGGTTGACATGTTTCGAGTTCCTCTCAACATTTTGGAAATCCCACTGAAACTTTGGACATTCTGGCGAAGGGTTCCCAATCCCAGACAAGACTGGTACCCTTTCACGTCCAAATCTCTCAAACTCCGGGAGAGATTCTTAAAACCAAGGTTGACATGTTTCGAGTTCCTCTCAACATTTTGGAAATCCCGCTGAAACTTTGGACATTCTCGCGAAGGGTTCCCAATCCCCGACAAGACTGGTACCCTTTCACGTCCAAATCTCTCAAACTCCGGGAGAGATTCTCAAAACCAAGGTTGACATGTTTCGAGTTCCTCTCAACATTTTGGAAATCCCGCTGAAACTTTGGACATTCTCGCGAAGGGTTCCCAATCCCCGACAAGACTGGTACCCTTTCACGTCCAAATCTCTCAAACTCCGGGAGAGATTCTCAAAACCAAGGTTGACATGTTTCGAGTTCCTCTCAACATTTTGGAAATCCCGCTGAAACTTTGGGCATTCTCGCGAAGGGTTCCCAATCCCCGACAAGACTGGTACCCTTTCACGTCCAAATCTCTCAAACTCCGGGAGAGATTCTCAAAACCAAGGTTGACATGTTTCGAGTTCCTCTCAACATTTTGGAAATCCCGCTGAAACTTTGGACATTCTCGCGAAGGGCTCCCAATCCCCGACAAGACTGGTACCCTTTCACGTCCAAATCTCTCAAACTCCGGGAGAGATTCTCAAAACCGAGGTTGACATGTTTCGAGTTCCTCTCAACATTTTGGAAATCCCGCTGAAACTTTGGACATTCTCGCGAAGGGTTCCCAATCCCCGACAAGACTGGTACCCTTTCACGTCCAAATCTCTCAAACTCCGGGAGAGATTCTCAAAACCAAGGCTGACATGTTTCGAGTTCCTCTCAACATTTTGGAAATCCCGCTGAAACTTTGGACATTCTGGCGAAGGGTTCCCAATCCCCGACAAGACTGGTACCCTTTCACGTCCAAATCTCTCAAACTCCGGGAGAGATTCTCAAAACCAAGGTTGACATGTTTCGAGTTCCTCTCAACATTTTGGAAATCCCGCTGAAACTTTGGACATTCTCGCGAAGGGTTCCCAATCCCCGACAAGACTGGTACCCTTTCACGTCCAAATCTCTCAAACTCCGGGAGAGATTCTCAAAACCAAGGTTGACATGTTTCGAGTTCCTCTCAACATTTTGGAAATCCCGCTGAAAATTTGGACATTCTGGCGAAGGGTTCCCAATCCCCGACAAGACTGGTACCCTTTCACGTCCAAATCTCTCAAACTCCGGGAGAGATTCTCAAAACCAAGGTTGACATGTTTCGAGTTCCTCTCAACATTTTGGAAATCCCGCTGAAACTTTGGACATTCTCGCGAAGGGTTCCCAATCCCCGACAAGACTGGTACCCTTTCACGTCCAAATCTCTCAGACTTCGGGAGAGATTCTCAAAACCGAGGTTGACATGTTTCGAGTTCCTCTCAACATTTTGGAAATCCCGCTGAAACTTTGGACATTCTCGCAAAGGGTTCCCAATCCCCGACAAGACTGGTACCCTTTCACGTCCAAATCTCTCAAAGTCTGGGAGAGATTCTCAAAACCAAGGTTGACATGTTTCGAGTTCCTTTCAACATTTTGGAAATCCCGCTGAAACTTTGGACATTCTGGCGAAGGGTTCCCAATCCTTGACAAGACTGGTACCCTTTCACGTCCAAATCTCTCAAACTCCGGGAGAGATTCTCAAAACCAAGGTAAACATGTTTCGAGTTCCTCTCAACATTTTGGAAATCCCGCTGAAACTTTGGACATTCTCGCGAAGGGTTCCCAATCCCCGACAAGACTGGTACCATTTCAAGTCCAAATCGCTCGAACTCCGGGAGAGATTCTCAAAACCAAGGTTCACATGTTTCGAGTTCCTCTCAACATTTTGGAAATCTCGCTGAAACTTTGGACATTCTCGCGAAGGGTTCCCAATCCCCGACAAGACTGGTACCCTTTCACGTCCAAATCTCTCAAACTCCGGGAGAGATTCTCAAAACCAAGGTTGACATGTTTCGAGTTCCTCTCAACATTTTGGAAATTACGCTGAAACTTTGGACATTCTGGCGAAGGGTTCCCAATCCCCGACAAGACTGGTACCCTTTCACGTCCAAATCTCTCAAACTCCGGGAGAGATTCTCAAAACCGAGGTTGACATGTTTCGAGTTCCTCTCAACATTTTGGAAATCCTGCTGAAACTTTGGACATTCTCGCGAAGGGTTCCCAATCCCCGACAAGACTAGTACCCTTTCACGTCCAAATCTCTCAAACTCCGGGAGAGATTCTCAGAACCGAGGTTGACATGTTTCGAGTTCCTCTCAACATTTTGGAAATCCCGCTGAAACTTTGGACATTCTGGCGAAGGGTTCCCAATCCCCGACAAGACTGGTACCCTTTCACGTCCAAATCTCTCAAACTCCGGGAGAGATTCTCAAAACCAAGGTTGACATGATTCAAGTTCCTCTCAACATTTTGGAAATCCCGCTGAAACTTTGGACATTCTCGCGAAGGGTTCCCAATCCCCGACAAGACTGGTACCCTTTCACGTCCAAATCTCTCAAACTCCGGGAGAGATTCTCAAAACCAAGGTTGACATGTTTCGAGTTCCTCTCAACATTTTGGAAATCCCGCTGAAACTTTGGACATTCTGGCGAAGGGTTCCCAATCCCCGACAAGACTGGTACCCTTTCACGTCCAAATCTCTCAAACTCCGGGAGAGATTCTCAAAACCAAGGTAAACATGTTTCGAGTTCCTCTCAACATTTTGGAAATCCCGCTGAAACTTTGGACATTCTCGCGAAGGGTTCCCAATCCCCGACAAGACTGGTAGCCTTTCAAGTCCAAATCGCTCGAACTCCGGGAGAGATTCTCAAAACCAAGGTTCACATGTTTCGAGTTCCTCTCAACATTTTGGAAATCTCGCTGAAACTTTGGACATTCTCGCGAAGGGTTCCCAATCCCCGACAAGACTGGTACCCTTTCACGTCCAAATCTCTCAAACTCCGGGAGAGATTCTCAAAACCAAGGTTGACATGTTTCGAGTTCCTCTCAACATTTTGGAAATCCCGCTGAAACTTTGGACATTCTGGCGAAGGGTTCCCAATCCCCGACAAGACTGGTACCCTTTCACGTCCAAATCTCTCAAACTCCGGGAGAGATTCTCAAAACCAAGGTTGACATGTTTCGAGTTCCTCTCAACATTTTGGAAATCCCGCTGAAACTTTGGACATTCTGGCGAAGGGTTCCCAATCCCAGACAAGACTGGTACCCTTTCACGTCCAAATCTCTCAAACTCCGGGAGAGATTCTTAAAACCAAGGTTGACATGTTTCGAGTTCCTCTCAACATTTTGGAAATCCCGCTGAAACTTTGGACATTCTCGCGAAGGGTTCCCAATCCCCGACAAGACTGGTACCCTTTCACGTCCAAATCTCTCAAACTCCGGGAGAGATTCTCAAAACCAAGGTTGACATGTTTCGAGTTCCTCTCAACATTTTGGAAATCCCACTGAAACTTTGGACATTCTGGCGAAGGGTTCCCAATCCCCGACAAGACTGGTACCCTTTCACGTCCAAATCTCTCAAACTCCGGGAGAGATTCTCAAAACCAAGGTTGACATGTTTCGAGTTCCTCTCAACATTTTGGAAATCCCGCTGAAACTTTGGACATTCTGGCGAAGGGTTCCCAATCCCCGACAAGACTGGTACCCTTTCACGTCCAAATCTCTCAAACTCCGGGAGAGATTCTCAAAACCAAGGTTGACATGATTCGAGTTCCTCTCAACATTTTGGAAATCCCGCTGAAACTTTGGACATTCTCGCAAAGGGTTCCCAATCCCCGACAAGACTGGTACCCTTTCACGTCCAAATCTCTCAAACTCCGGGAGAGATTCTCAAAACCAAGGTTGACATGTTTCGAGTTCCTCTCAACATTTTGGAAATCCCGTTGAAACTTTGGACATTCTGGCGAAGGGTTCCCAATCCCCGACAAGACTGGTACCCTTTCACGTCCAAATCTCTCAAACTCCGGGAGAGATTCTCAAAACCAAGGTTGACATGTTTCGAGTTCCTCTCAACATTTTGGAAATCCCGCTGAAACTTTGGACATTCTCGCGAAGGGTTCCCAATCCCCGACAAGACTGGTACCCTTTCACGTCCAAATCTCTCAAACTCCGGGAGAGATTCTCAAAACCAAGGTTGACATGTTTCGAGTTCCTCTCAACATTTTGGAAATCCCGCTGAAACTTTGGACATTCTCGCAAAGGGTTCCCAATCCCCGACAAGACTGGTACGCTTTCACGTCCAAATCTCTCAAACTCCGGGAGAGATTCTCAAAACCAAGGTTGACATGTTTCGAGTTCCTCTCAACATTTTGGAAATCCCGCTGAAACATTGGACATTCTCGCGAAGGGTTCCCAATCCCCGACAAGACTGGTACCCTTTCACGTCCAAATCTCTCAAACTTCGGGAGAGATTCTCAAAACCGAGGTTGACATGTTTCGAGTTCCTCTCAACATTTTGGAAATCCCGCTGAAACTTTGGACATTCTCGCGAAGGGTTCCCAATGCCCGACAAGACTGGTACCCTTTCACGTTCACATCTCTCAAACTCCGGGAGAGATTCTCAAAACCGAGGTTGACATGTTTCGAGTTCCTCTCAACATTTTGGAAATCCCGCTGAAACTTTGGACATTCTGGCGAAGGGTTCCCAATCCCCGACAAGACTGGTACCCTTTCACGTCCAAATCTCTCAAACTCCGGGAGAGATTCTCAAAACCAAGGTTGACATGTTTCGAGTTCCTCTCAACATTTTGGAAATCCCGCTGAAACTTTGGACATTCTGGCGAAGGGTTCCCAATCCCCGACAAGACTGGTACCCTTTCACGTCCAAATCTCTCAAACTCCGGGAGAGATTCTCAAAACCAAGGTTGACATGATTCGAGTTCCTCTCAACATTTTGGAAATCCCGCTGAAACTTTGGACATTCTCGCGAAGGGTTCCCAATCCCCGACAAGACTGGTACCCTTTCACGTCCAAATCTCTCAAACTCCGGGAGAGATTCTCAAAACCAAGGTTGACATGTTTCGAGTTCCTCTCAACATTTTGGAAATCCCGCTGAAACTTTGGACATTCTCGCGAAGGGTTCCCAATCCCCGACAAGACTGGTACCCTTTCACGTCCAAATCTCTCAAACTCCGGGAGAGATTCTCAAAACCAAGGTTGACATGTTTCGAGTTCCTCTCAACATTTTGGAAATCCCGCTGAAACTTTGGACATTCTCGCGAAGGGTTCCCAATCCCCGACAAGACTGGTACCCTTTCACGTCCAAATCTCTCAAACTCCAGGAGAGATTCTCAAAACCAAGGTTGACATGTTTCGAGTTCCTCTCAACATTTTGGAAATCCCGCTGAAACTTTGGACATTCTCGCGAAGGGTTCCCAATCCCCGACAAGACTGGTACCCTTTCACGTCCAAATCTCTCAAACTCCGGGAGAGATTCTCAAAACCAAGGTTGACATGTTTCGAGTTCCTCTCAACATTTTGGAAATCCCGCTGAAACTTTGGACATTCTGGCGAAGGGTTCCCAATCCCCGACAAGACTGGTACCCTTTCACGTCCAAATCTCTCAAACTCCGGGAGAGATTCTCAAAACCAAGGTTGACATGTTTCGAGTTCCTCTCAACATTTTGGAAATCCCGCTGAAACTTTGGACATTCTGGCGAAGGGTTCCCAATCCCCGACAAGACTGGTACCCTTTCACGTCCAAATCTCTCAAACTCCGGGAGAGATTCTCAAAACCAAGGTTGACATGTTTCGAGTTCCTCTCAACATTTTGGAAATTACGCTGAAACTTTGGACATTCTGGCGAAGGGTTCCCAATCCCCGACAAGACTGGTACCCTTTCAAGTCCAAATCTCTCGAACTCCGGGAGAGATTCTCAAAACCAAGGTTGACATGTTTCGAGTTCCTCTCAACATTTTGGAAATCCCGCTGAAACTTTGGGCATTCTCGCGAAGGGTTCCCAATCCCCGACAAGACTGGTACCCTTTCACGTCCAAATCTCTCAAACTCCGGGAGAGATTCTCAAAACCAAGGTTGACATGTTTCGAGTTCCTCTCAACATTTTGGAAATCCCGCTGAAACTTTGGACATTGTGGCGAAGGGTTCCCAATCCCCGACAAGACTGGTACCCTTTCACGTCCAAATCTCTCAAACTCCGGGAGAGATTCTCAAAACCAAGGTTGACATGTTTCGAGTTCCTCTCAACATTTTGGAAATCCCGCTGAAACTTTGGACATTCTCGCGAAGGGTTCCCAATCCCCGACAAGACTGGTACCCTTTCACGTCCAAATCTCTCAAACTCCGGGAGAGATTCTCAAAACCGAGGTTGACATGTTTCGAGTTCCTCTCAACATTTTGGAAATCCCGCTGAAACTTTGGACATTCTCGCGAAGGGTTCCCAATCCCCGACAAGACTGGTACCCTTTCACGTCCAAATCTCTCAAAGTCCGGGAGAGATTCTCAAAACCAAGGCTGACATGTTTCGAGTTCCTCTCAACATTTTGGAAATCCCGCTGAAACTTTGGACATTCTGGCGAAGGGTTCCCAATCCCCGACAAGACTGGTACCCTTTCACGTCCAAATCTCTCAAACTCCGGGAGAGATTCTCAAAACCAAGGTTGACATGTTTCGAGTTCCTCTCAACATTTTGGATATCCCGCTGAAACTTTGGACATTCTCGCGAAGGGTTCCCAATGCCCGACAAGACTGGTACCCTTTCACGTCCAAATCTCTCAAACTCCAGGAGAGATTCTTAAAACCAAGGTTGACATGTTTTGAGTTCCTCTCAACATTTTGGAAATCCCGCTGAAACTTTGGACATTCTCGCGAAGGGTTTCCAATCCCCGACAAGACTGGTACCCTTTCACGTCCAAATCTCTCAAACTCCGGGAGAGATTCTCAAAACCAAGGTTGACATGTTTCGAGTTCCTCTCAACATTTTGGAAATCCCGCTGAAACTTTGGACATTCTGGCGAAGGGTTCCCAATCCCCGACAAGACTGGTACCCTTTCACGTCCAAATCTCTCAAACTCCGGGAGAGATTCTCAAAACCAAGGTTGACATGTTTCGAGTTCCTCTCAACATTTTGGAAATCCCGCTGAAACTTTGGACATTCTGGCGAAGGGTTCCCAATCCCCGACAAGACTGGTACCCTTTCACGTCCAAATCTCTCAAACTCCGGGAGAGATTCTCAAAACCAAGGTTGACATGATTCGAGTTCCTCTCAACATTTTGGAAATCCCGCTGAAACTTTGGACATTCTCGCGAAGGGTTCCCAATCCCCGACAAGACTGGTACCCTTTCACGTCCAAATCTCTCAAACTCCGGGAGAGATTCTCAAAACCAAGGTTGACATGTTTCGAGTTCCTCTCAACATTTTGGAAATCCCGCTGAAACTTTGGACATTCTCGCGAAGGGTTCCCAATCCCCGACAAGACTGGTACCCTTTCACGTCCAAATCTCTCAAACTCCGGGAGAGATTCTCAAAACCAAGGTTGACATGTTTCGAGTTCCTCTCAACATTTTGGAAATCCCGCTGAAACTTTGGACATTCTCGCGAAGGGTTCCCAATCCCCGACAAGACTGGTACCCTTTCACGTCCAAATCTCTCAAACTCCGGGAGAGATTCTAAAAACCAAGGTTGACATGTTTCGAGTTCCTCTCAACATTTTGGAAATCCCGCTGAAACTTTGGACATTCTGGCGAAGGGTTCCCAATCCCCGACAAGACTGGTACCCTTTCACGTCCAAATCTCTCAAACTCCGGGAGAGATTCTCAAAACCAAGGTTGACATGTTTCGAGTTCCTCTCAACATTTTGGAAATCCCGCTGAAACTTTGGACATTCTCGCGAAGGGTTCCCAATCCCCGACAAGACTGGTACCCTTTCACGTCCAAATCTCTCAAACTTCGGGAGAGATTCTCAAAACCGAGGTTGACATGTTTCGAGTTCCTCTCAACATTTTGGAAATCCCGCTGAAACTTTGGACATTCTCGCGAAGGGTTCCCAATCCCCGACAAGACTGGTACCCTTTCACGTCCAAATCTCTCAAAGTCTGGGAGAGATTCTCAAAACCAAGGTTGACATGTTTCGAGTTCCTTTCAACATTTTGGAAATCCCGCTGAAACTTTGGACATTCTGGCGAAGGGTTCCCAATCCCCGACAAGACTGGTACCCTTTCACGTCCAAATCTCTCAAACTCCGGGAGAGATTCTCAAAACCAAGGTTGACATGTTTCGAGTTCCTCTCAACATTTTGGAAATCCCGCTGAAACTTTGGACATTCTCGCGAAGGGTTCCCAATCCCCGACAAGACTGGTACCCTTTCACGTCCAAATCGCTCGAACTCCGGGAGAGATTCTCAAAACCAAGGTTCACATGTTTCGAGTTCCTCTCAACATTTTGGAAATCTCGCTGAAACTTTGGACATTCTCGCGAAGGGTTCCCAATCCCCGACAAGACTGGTACCCTTTCACGTTCAAATCTCTCAAACTCCGGGAGAGATTCTCAAAACCAAGGTTGACATGTTTCGAGTTCCTCTCAACATTTTGGAAATTACGCTGAAACTTTGGACATTCTGGCGAAGGGTTCCCAATCCCCGACAAGACTGGTACCCTTTCACGTCCAAATCTCTCAAACTCCAGGAGAGATTCTTAAAACCAAGGTTGACATGTTTCGAGTTCCTCTCAACATTTTGGAAATCCCGCTGAAACTTTGGACATTCTCGCGAAGGGTTCCCAATCCCCGACAAGACTGGTACCCTTTCACGTCCAAATCTCTCAAACTCCGGGAGAGATTCTCAAAACCAAGGTTGACATGATTCGAGTTCCTCTCAACATTTTGGAAATCCCGCTGAAACTTTGGACATTCTCGCGAAGGGTTCCCAATCCCCGACAAGACTGGTACCCTTTCACGTCCAAATCTCTCAAACTCCGGGAGAGATTCTCAAAACCAAGGTTGACATGATTCGAGTTCCTCTCAACATTTTGGAAATCCCGCTGAAACTTTGGACATTCTCGCGAAGGGTTCCCAATCCCCGACAAGACTGGTACCCTTTCACGTCCAAATCTCTCAAACTCCGGGAGAGATTCTCAAAACCAAGGTTGACATGTTTCGAGTTCCTCTCAACATTTTGGAAATCCCGTTGAAACTTTGGACATTCTCGCGAAGGGTTCCCAATCCCCGACAAGACTGGTACCCTTTCACGTCCAAATTTCTCAAACTCCGGGAGAGATTCTCAAAACCAAGGTTCACATGTTTCGAGTTCCTCTCAACATTTTGGAAATCCCGCTGAAACTTTGGACATTCTCGCGAAGGGTTCCCAATCCCCGACAAGACTGGTACCCTTTCACGTCCAAATCTCTCAAACTCCGGGAGAGATTCTCAAAACCAAGGTTGACATGTTTCGAGTTCCTCTCAACATTTTGGAAATCCCGCTGAAACTTTGGACATTCTGGCGAAGGGTTCCCAATCCCCGACAAGACTGGTACGCTTTCACGTCCAAATCTCTCAAACTCCGGGAGAGATTCTCAAAACCAAGGTTGACATGTTTCGAGTTCCTCTCAACATTTTGGAAATCCCGCTGAAACTTTGGACATTCTCGCGAAGGGTTCCCAATCCCCGACAAGACTGGTACCCTTTCACGTCCAAATCTCTCAAACTTCGGGAGAGATTCTCAAAACCGAGGTTGACATGTTTCGAGTTCCTCTCAACATTTTGGAAATCCCGCTGAAACTTTGGACATTCTCGCGAAGGGTTCCCAATCCCCGACAAGACTGGTACCCTTTCACGTCCAAATCTCTCAAACTCCGGGAGAGATTCTCAAAACCAAAGTTGACATGTTTCGAGTTCCTTTCAACATTTTGGAAATCCCGCTGAAACTTTGGACATTCTGGCGAAGGGTTCCCAATCCCCGACAAGACTGGTACCCTTTCACGTCCAAATCTCTCAAACTCCGGGAGAGATTCTCAAAACCAAGGTTGACATGATTCGAGTTCCTCTCAACATTTTGGAAATCCCGCTGAAACTTTGGACATTCTCGCGAAGGGTTCCCAATCCCCGACAAGACTGGTACCCCTTCACGTCCAAATCTCTCAAACTCCGGGAGAGATTCTCAAACCCAAGGTTGACATGTTTCGAGTTCCTCTCAACATTTTGGAAATCCCGCTGAAACTTTGGACATTCTCGCGAAGGGTTCCCAATCCCCGAGAAGACTGGTACCCTTTCACGTCCAAATCTCTCAAACTCCGGGAGAGATTCTCAAAACCAAGGTTGACATGTTTCGAGTTCCTCTCAACATTTTGGAAATCCCGCTGAAACTTTGGACATTCTCGCGAAGGGTTCCCAATCCCCGACAAGACTGGTACCCTTTCACGTCCAAATCTCGCAAACTCCGGGAGAGATTCTCAAAACCAAGGTTGACATGCTTCGAGTTCCGCTCAACATTTTGGAAATCCCGCTGAAACTTTGGACATTCTGGCGAAGGGTTCCCAATCCCCGACAAGACTGGTACCCTTTCACGTCCAAATCTCTCAAACTCCGGGAGAGATTCTCAAAACCAAGATTGACATGTTTCGAGTTCCTCTCAACATTTTGGAAATCCCGCTGAAACTTTGGACATTCTCGCGAAGGGTTCCCAATCCCCGACAAGACTGGTACCCTTTCACGTCCAAATCTCTCAAACTCCGGGAGAGATTCTCAAAACCGAGGTTGACATGTTTCGAGTTCCTCTCAACATTTTGGAAATCCCGCTGAAACTTTGGACATTCTGGCGAAGGGTTCCCAATCCCCGACAAGACTGGTACCCTTTCACGTCCAAATCTCTCAAACTCCGGGAGAGATTCTCAAAACCAAGGTTGACATGTTTCGAGTTCCTCTCAACATTTTGGAAATCCCGCTGAAACTTTGGACATTCTGGCGAAGGGTTCCCAATCCCCGACAAGACTGGTACCCTTTCACGTCCAAATCTCTCAAACTCCGGGAGAGATTCTCAAAACCAAGGTTGACATGTTTCGAGTTCCTCTCAACATTTTGGAAATCCCGCTGAAACTTTGGACATTCTCGCGAAGGGTTCCCAATCCCCGACAAGACTGGTACCCTTTCACGTCCAAATCTCTCAAACTCCGGGAGAGATTCTCAAAACCAAGGTTGACATGTTTCGAGTTCCTCTCAACATTTTGGAAATCCCGCTGAAACTTTGGACATTCTGGCGAAGGGTTCCCAATCCCCGACAAGACTGGTACCCTTTCACGTCCAAATCTCTCAAACTCCGGGAGAGATTCTCAAAACCAAGGTTGACATGTTTCGAGTTCCTTTCAACATTTTGGAAATCCCGCTGAAACTTTGGACATTCTCGCGAAGGGTTCCCAATCCCCGACAAGACTGGTACCCTTTCACGTCCAAATCTCTCAAACTCCGGGAGAGATTCTCAAAACCAAGGTTGACATGTTTCGAGTTCCTCTCAACATTTTGGAAATCCCGCTGAAACTTTGGACATTCTCGCGAAGGGTTCCCAATCCCCGACAAGACTGGTACCCTTTCACGTCCAAATCTCTCAAACTCCGGGAGAGATTCTCAAAACCAAGGTTGACATGTTTCGAGTTCCTCTCAACATTTTGGAAATCCCGCTGAAACTTTGGACATTCTGGCGAAGGGTTCCCAATCCCCGACAAGACTGGTACCCTTTCACGTCCAAATCTCTCAAACTCCGGGAGAGATTCTCAAAACCAAGGTTGACATGTTTCGAGTTCCTCTCAACATTTTGGAAATCCCGCTGAAACTTTGGACATTCTCGCGAAGGGTTCCCAATCCCCGACAAGACTGGTACCCTTTCACGTCCAAATCTCTCAAACTTCGGGAGAGATTCTCAAAACCGAGGTTGACATGTTTCGAGTTCCTCTCAACATTTTGGAAATCCCGCTGAAACTTTGGACATTCTCGCGAAGGGTTCCCAATCCCCGACAAGACTGGTACCCTTTCACGTCCAAATCTCTCAAAGTCTGGGAGAGATTCTCAAAACCAAGGTTGACATGTTTCGAGTTCCTTTCAACATTTTGGAAATCCCGCTGAAACTTTGGACATTGTGGCGAAGGGTTCCCAATCCCCGACAAGACTGGTACCCTTTCACGTCCAAATCTCTCAAACTCCGGGAGAGATTCTCAAAACCAAGGTTGACATGTTTCGAGTTCCTCTCAACATTTTGGAAATCCCGCTGAAACTTTGGACATTCTCGCGAAGGGTTCCCAATCCCCGACAAGACTGGTACCCTTTCAAGTCCAAATCGCTCGAACTCCGGGAGAGATTCTCAAAACCAAGGTTCACATGTTTCGAGTTCCTCTCAACATTTTGGAAATCTCGCTGAAACTTTGGACATTCTCGCGAAGGGTTCCCAATCCCCGACAAGACTGGTACCCTTTCACGTCCAAATCTCTCAAACTCCGGGAGAGATTCTCAAAACCAAGGTTGACATGTTTCGAGTTCCTCTCAACATTTTGGAAATTACGCTGAAACTTTGGACATTCTGGCGAAGGGTTCCCAATCCCCGACAAGACTGGTACCCTTTCACGTCCAAATCTCTCAAACTCCGGGAGAGATTCTCAAAACCAAGGTTGACATGTTTCGAGTTCCTCTCAACATTTTGGAAATCCCGCTGAAACTTTGGACATTCTGGCGAAGGGTTCCCAATCCCAGACAAGACTGGTACCCTTTCACGTCCAAATCTCTCAAACTCCAGGAGAGATTCTTAAAACCAAGGTTGACATGTTTCGAGTTCCTCTCAACATTTTGGAAATCCCGCTGAAACTTTGGACATTCTCGCGAAGGGTTCCCAATCCCCGACAAGACTGGTACCCTTTCACGTCCAAATCTCTCAAACTCCGGGAGAGATTCTCAAAACCAAGGTTGACATGTTTCGAGTTCCTCTCAACATTTTGGAAATCCCACTGAAACTTTGGACATTCTCGCGAAGGGTTCCCAATCCCCGACAAGACTGGTACCCTTTCACGTCCAAATCTCTCAAACTCCGGGAGAGATTCTAAAAACCAAGGTTGACATGTTTCGAGTTCCTCTCAACATTTTGGAAATCCCGCTGAAACTTTGGACATTCTCGCGAAGGGTTCCCAATCCCCGACAAGACTGGTACCCTTTCACGTCCAAATCTCTCAAACTCCGGGAGAGATTCTCAAAACCAAGGTTGACATGTTTCGAGTTCCTCTCAACATTTTGGAAATCCTGCTGAAACTTTGGACATTCTCGCGAAGGGTTCCCAATCCCCGACAAGACTAGTACCCTTTCACGTCCAAATCTCTCAAACTCCGGGAGAGATTCTCAGAACCGAGGTTGACATGTTTCGAGTTCCTCTCAACATTTTGGAAATCCCGCTGAAACTTTGGACATTCTCGCGAAGGGTTCCCAATCCCCGACAAGACTGGTACCCTTTCACGTCCAAATCTCTCAAACTCCGGGAGAGATTCTCAAAACCAAGGTTGACATGATTCGAGTTCCTCTCAACATTTTGGAAATCCCGCTGAAACTTTGGACATTCTCGCGAAGGGTTCCCAATCCCCGACAAGACTGGTACCCTTTCACGTCCAAATCTCTCAAACTCCGGGAGAGATTCTCAAAACCAAGGTTGACATGTTTCGAGTTCCTCTCAACATTTTGGAAATCCCGTTGAAACTTTGGACATTCTCGCGAAGGGTTCCCAATCCCCGACAAGACTGGTACCCTTTCACGTCCAAATGTCTCAAACTCCGGGAGAGATTCTCAAAACCAAGGTTCACATGTTTCGAGTTCCTCTCAACATTTTGGAAATCCCGCTGAAACTTTGGACATTCTCGCGAAGGGTTCCCAATCCCCGACAAGACTGGTACCCTTTCACGTCCAAATCTCTCAAACTCCGGGAGAGATTCTCAAAACCAAGGTTGACATGTTTCGAGTTCCTCTCAACATTTTGGAAATCCCGCTGAAACTTTGGACATTCTGGCGAAGGGTTCCCAATCCCCGACAAGACTGGTACGCTTTCACGTCCAAATCTCTCAAACTCCGGGAGAGATTCTCAAAACCAAGGTTGACATGTTTCGAGTTCCTCTCAACATTTTGGAAATCCCGCTGAAACTTTGGACATTCTCGCGAAGGGTTCCCAATCCCCGACAAGACTGGTACCCTTTCACGTCCAAATCTCTCAAACTTCGGGAGAGATTCTCAAAACCGAGGTTGACATGTTTCGAGTTCCTCTCAACATTTTGGAAATCCCGCTGAAACTTTGGACATTCTGGCGAAGGGTTCCCAATCCCCGACAAGACTGGTACCCTTTCACGTCCAAATCTCTCAAACTCCGGGAGAGATTCTCAAAACCAAAGTTGACATGTTTCGAGTTCCTTTCAACATTTTGGAAATCCCGCTGAAACTTTGGACATTCTGGCGAAGGGTTCCCAATCCCCGACAAGACTGGTACCCTTTCACGTCCAAATCTCTCAAACTCCGAGAGAGATTCTCAAAACCAAGGTTGACATGATTCGAGTTCCTCTCAACATTTTGGAAATCCCGCTGAAACTTTGGACATTCTCGCGAAGGGTTCCCAATCCCCGACAAGACTGGTACCCTTTCACGTCCAAATCTCTCAAACTCCGGGAGAGATTCTCAAAACCAAGGTTGACATGTTTCGAGTTCCTCTCAACATTTTGGAAATCCCGCTGAAACTTTGGACATTCTCGCGAAGGGTTCCCAATCCCCGACAAGACTGGTACCCTTTCACGTCCAAATCTCTCAAACTCCGGGAGAGATTCTCAAAACCAAGGTTGACATGTTTGGAGTTCCTCTCAACATTTTGGAAATCCCGCTGAAACTTTGGACATTCTCGCGAAGGGTTCCCAATCCCTGACAAGACTGGTACCCTTTCACGTCCAAATCTCGCAAACTCCGGGAGAGATTCTCAAAACCAAGGTTGACATGCTTCGAGTTCCTCTCAACATTTTGGAAATCCCGCTGAAACTTTGGACATTCTGGCGAAGGGTTCCCAATCCCCGACAAGACTGGTACCCTTTCACGTCCAAATCTCTCAAACTCCGGGAGAGATTCTCAAAACCAAGATTGACATGTTTCGAGTTCCTCTCAACATTTTGGAAATCCCGCTGAAACTTTGGACATTCTCGCGAAGGGTTCCCAATCCCCGACAAGACTGGTACCCTTTCACGTCCAAATCTCTCAAACTCCGGGAGAGATTCTCAAAACCAAGGTTGACATGTTTCGAGTTCCTCTCAACATTTTGGAAATCCCGCTGAAACTTTGGACATTCTGGCGAAGGGTTCCCAATCCCCGACAAGACTGGTACCCTTTCACGTCCAAATCTCTCAAACTCCAGGAGAGATTCTCAAAACCAAGGTTGACATGTTTCGAGTTCCTCTCAACATTTTGGAAATCCCGCTGAAACTTTGGACATTCTGGCGAAGGGTTCCCAATCCCCGACAAGACTGGTACCCTTTCACGTCCAAATCTCTCAAACTCCAGGAGAGATTCTCAAAACCAAGGTTGACATGTTTCGAGTTCCTCTCAACATTTTGGAAATCCCGCTGAAACTTTGGACATTCTCGCGAAGGGTTCCCAATCCCCGACAAGACTGGTACCCTTTCACGTCCAAATCTCTCGAACTCCGGGAGAGATTCTCAAAACCAAGGTTGACATGTTTCGAGTTCCTCTCAACATTTTGGAAATCCCGCTGAAACTTTGGACATTCTCGCGAAGGGTTCCCAATCCCCGACAAGACTGGTACCCTTTCACGTCCAAATCTCTCAAACTCCGGGAGAGATTCTCAAAACCAAGGTTGACATGTTTCGAGTTCCTCTCAACATTTTGGAAATCCCGCTGAAACTTTGGACATTCTCGCGAAGGGTTCCCAATCCCCGACAAGACTGGTACCCTTTCAAGTCCAAATCGCTCGAACTCCGGGAGAGATTCTCAAAACCAAGGTTCACATGTTTCGAGTTCCTCTCAACATTTTGGAAATCTCGCTGAAACTTTGGACATTCTCGCGAAGGGTTCCCAATCCCCGACAAGACTGGTAGCCTTTCACGTCCAAATCTCTCAAACTCCGGGAGAGATTCTCAAAACCAAGGTTGACATGTTTCGAGTTCCTCTCAACATTTTGGAAATTACGCTGAAACTTTGGACATTCTGGCGAAGGGTTCCCAATCCCCGACAAGACTGGTACCCTTTCACGTCCAAATCTCTCAAACTCCGGGAGAGATTCTCAAAACCAAGGTTGACATGTTTTGAGTTCCTCTCAACATTTTGGAAATCCCGCTGAAACTTTGGACATTCTCGCGAAGGGTTCCCAATCCCAGACAAGACTGGTACCCTTTCACGTCCAAATCTCTCAAACTCCAGGAGAGATTCTTAAAACCAAGGTTGACATGTTTCGAGTTCCTCTCAACATTTTGGAAATCCCGCTGAAACTTTGGACATTCTCGCGAAGGGTTCCCAATCCCCGACAAGACTGGTACCCTTTCACGTCCAAATCTCTCAAACTCCGGGAGAGATTCTCAAAACCAAGGTTGACATGTTTCGAGTTCCTCTCAACATTTTGGAAATCCCACTGAAACTTTGGACATTCTCGCGAAGGGTTCCCAATCCCCGACAAGACTGGTACCCTTTCACGTCCAAATCTCTCAAACTCCGGGAGAGATTCTAAAAACCAAGGTTGACATGTTTCGAGTTCCTCTCAACATTTTGGAAATCCCGCTGAAACTTTGGACATTCTCGCGAAGGGTTCCCAATCCCCGACAAGACTGGTACCCTTTCACGTCCAAATCTCTCAAACTCCGGGAGAGATTCTCAAAACCAAGGTTGACATGTTTCGAGTTCCTCTCAACATTTTGGAAATCCTGCTGAAACTTTGGACATTCTCGCGAAGGGTTCCCAATCCCCGACAAGACTAGTACCCTTTCACGTCCAAATCTCTCAAACTCCGGGAGAGATTCTCAGAACCGAGGTTGACATGTTTCGAGTTCCTCTCAACATTTTGGAAATCCCGCTGAAACTTTGGACATTCTCGCGAAGGGTTCCCAATCCCCGACAAGACTGGTACCCTTTCACGTCCAAATCTCTCAAACTCCGGGAGAGATTCTCAAAACCAAGGTTGACATGATTCGAGTTCCTCTCAACATTTTGGAAATCCCGCTGAAACTTTGGACATTCTCGCGAAGGGTTCCCAATCCCCGACAAGACTGGTACCCTTTCACGTCCAAATCTCTCAAACTCCGGGAGAGATTCTCAAAACCAAGGTTGACATGTTTCGAGTTCCTCTCAACATTTTGGAAATCCCGTTGAAACTTTGGACATTCTCGCGAAGGGTTCCCAATCCCCGACAAGACTGGTACCCTTTCACGTCCAAATGTCTCAAACTCCGGGAGAGATTCTCAAAACCAAGGTTCACATGTTTCGAGTTCCTCTCAACATTTTGGAAATCCCGCTGAAACTTTGGACATTCTCGCGAAGGGTTCCCAATCCCCGACAAGACTGGTACCCTTTCACGTCCAAATCTCTCAAACTCCGGGAGAGATTCTCAAAACCAAGGTTGACATGTTTCGAGTTCCTCTCAACATTTTGGAAATCCCGCTGAAACTTTGGACATTCTGGCGAAGGGTTCCCAATCCCCGACAAGACTGGTACGCTTTCACGTCCAAATCTCTCAAACTCCGGGAGAGATTCTCAAAACCAAGGTTGACATGTTTCGAGTTCCTCTCAACATTTTGGAAATCCCGCTGAAACTTTGGACATTCTCGCGAAGGGTTCCCAATCCCCGACAAGACTGGTACCCTTTCACGTCCAAATCTCTCAAACTTCGGGAGAGATTCTCAAAACCGAGGTTGACATGTTTCGAGTTCCTCTCAACATTTTGGAAATCCCGCTGAAACTTTGGACATTCTGGCGAAGGGTTCCCAATCCCCGACAAGACTGGTACCCTTTCACGTCCAAATCTCTCAAACTCCGGGAGAGATTCTCAAAACCAAAGTTGACATGTTTCGAGTTCCTTTCAACATTTTGGAAATCCCGCTGAAACTTTGGACATTCTGGCGAAGGGTTCCCAATCCCCGACAAGACTGGTACCCTTTCACGTCCAAATCTCTCAAACTCCGAGAGAGATTCTCAAAACCAAGGTTGACATGATTCGAGTTCCTCTCAACATTTTGGAAATCCCGCTGAAACTTTGGACATTCTCGCGAAGGGTTCCCAATCCCCGACAAGACTGGTACCCTTTCACGTCCAAATCTCTCAAACTCCGGGAGAGATTCTCAAAACCAAGGTTCACATGTTTCGAGTTCCTCTCAACATTTTGGAAATCCCGCTGAAACTTTGGACATTCTCGCGAAGGGTTCCCAATCCCCGACAAGACTGGTACCCTTTCACGTCCAAATCTCTCAAACTCCGGGAGAGATTCTCAAAACCAAGGTTGACATGTTTGGAGTTCCTCTCAACATTTTGGAAATCCCGCTGAAACTTTGGACATTCTCGCGAAGGGTTCCCAATCCCTGACAAGACTGGTACCCTTTCACGTCCAAATCTCGCAAACTCCGGGAGAGATTCTCAAAACCAAGGTTGACATGCTTCGAGTTCCTCTCAACATTTTGGAAATCCCGCTGAAACTTTGGACATTCTGGCGAAGGGTTCCCAATCCCCGACAAGACTGGTACCCTTTCACGTCCAAATCTCTCAAACTCCGGGAGAGATTCTCAAAACCAAGATTGACATGTTTCGAGTTCCTCTCAACATTTTGGAAATCCCGCTGAAACTTTGGACATTCTCGCGAAGGGTTCCCAATCCCCGACAAGACTGGTACCCTTTCACGTCCAAATCTCTCAAACTCCGGGAGAGATTCTCAAAACCAAGGTTGACATGTTTCGAGTTCCTCTCAACATTTTGGAAATCCCGCTGAAACTTTGGACATTCTGGCGAAGGGTTCCCAATCCCCGACAAGACTGGTACCCTTTCACGTCCAAATCTCTCAAACTCCGGGAGAGATTCTCAAAACCAAGGTTGACATGTTTCGAGTTCCTCTCAACATTTTGGAAATCCCGCTGAAACTTTGGACATTCTGGCGAAGGGTTCCCAATCCCCGACAAGACTGGTACCCTTTCACGTCCAAATCTCTCAAACTCCAGGAGAGATTCTCAAAACCAAGGTTGACATGTTTCGAGTTCCTCTCAACATTTTGGAAATCCCGCTGAAACTTTGGACATTCTCGCGAAGGGTTCCCAATCCCCGACAAGACTGGTACCCTTTCACGTCCAAATCTCTCGAACTCCGGGAGAGATTCTCAAAACCAAGGTTGACATGTTTCGAGTTCCTCTCAACATTTTGGAAATCCCGCTGAAACTTTGGACATTCTCGCGAAGGGTTCCCAATCCCCGACAAGACTGGTACCCTTTCACGTCCAAATCTCTCAAACTCCGGGAGAGATTCTCAAAACCAAGGTTGACATGTTTCGAGTTCCTCTCAACATTTTGGAAATCCCGCTGAAACTTTGGACATTATCGCGAAGGGTTCCCAATCCCCGACAAGACTGGTACCCTTTCACGTCCAAATCTCTCAAACTCCGGGAGAGATTCTCAAAACCAAGGCTGACATGTTTCGAGTTCCTCTCAACATTTTGGAAATCCCGCTGAAACTTTGGACATTCTGGCGAAGGGTTCCCAATCCCCGACAAGACTGGTACCCTTTCACGTCCAAATCTCTCGAACTCCGGGAGAGATTCTCAAAACCAAGGTTGACATGTTTCGAGTTCCTCTCAACATTTTGGAAATCCCGCTGAAACTTTGGACATTCTCGCGAAGGGTTCCCAATCCCCGACAAGACTGGTACCCTTTCACGTCCAAATCTCTCAAACTCCGGGAGAGATTCTCAAAACCAAGGTTGACATGTTTCGAGTTCCTCTCAACATTTTGGAAATCCCGCTGAAACTTTGGGCATTCTCGCGAAGGGTTCCCAATCCCCGACAAGACTGGTACCCTTTCACGTCCAAATCTCTCAAACTCCGGGAGAGATTCTCAAAACCAAGGTTGACATGTTTGGAGTTCCTCTCAACATTTTGCAAATCCCGCTGAAACTTTGGACATTCTCGCGAAGGGTTCCCAATCCCCGACAAGACTGGTACCCTTTCACGTCCAAATCTCTCAAACTCCGGGAGAGATTCTCAAAACCAAGGTTGACATGTTTCGAGTTCCTCTCAATATTTTGGAAATCCCGCTGAAACTTTGGACATTCTGGCGAAGGGTTCCCAATCCCCGACAAGACTGGTACCCTTTCACGTCCAAATCTCTCAAACTCCAGGAGAGATTCTCAAACCCAAGGTTGACATGTTTCGAGTTCCTCTCAACATTTTGGAAATCCCGCTGAAACTTTGGACATTCTGGCGAAGGGTTCCCAATCCCCGACAAGACTGGTACCCTTTCACGTCCAAATCTCTCAAACTCCGGGAGAGATTCTCAATACCAAGGTTGACATGTTTCGAGTTCCTCTCAACATTTTGGAAATCCCGCTGAAACTTTGGACATTCTCGCGAAGGGTTCCCAATCCCCGACAAGACTGGTACCCTTTCACGTCCAAATCTCTCAAACTCCGGGAGAGATTCTCAAAACCAAGGTTGACATGTTTCGAGTTCCTCTCAACATTTTGGAAATCCCGCTGAAACTTTGGACATTCTCGCGAATGGTTCCCAATCCCCGACAAGACTGGTACGCTTTCACGTCCAAATCTCTCAAACTCCGGGAGAGATTCTCAAAACCAAGGTTGACATGTTTCGAGTTCCTCTCAACGTTTTGGAAATCCTGCTGAAACTTTGGACATTCTCGCGAAGGGTTCCCAATCCCCGACAAGACTGGTACCCTTTCACGTCCAAATCTCTCAAACTCCGGGAGAGATTCTCAAAACCAAGGTTGACATGTTTCGAGTTCCTCTCAACATTTTGGAAATCCCGCTGAAACTTTGGACATTCTCGCGAAGGGTTCCCAATCCCCGACAAGACTGCTACCCTTTCACGTCCAAATCTCTCAAACTCCGGGAGAGATTCTCAAAACCAAGGTTGACATGTTTGGAGTTCCTCTCAACATTTTGCAAATCCCGCTGAAACTTTGGACATTCTGGCGAAGGGTTCCCAATCCCCGACAAGACTGGTACCCTTTCACGTCCAAATCTCTCAAACTCCGGGAGAGATTCTCAAAACCAAGGTTGACATGTTTCGAGTTCCTCTCAACATTTTGGAAATCCCGCTGAAACTTTGGACATTCTCGCGAAGGGTTCCCAATCCCCGACAAGACTGGTACCCTTTCACGTCCAAATCTCTCAAACTCCAGGAGAGATTCTCAAACCCAAGGTTGACATGTTTCGAGTTCCTCTCAACATTTTGGAAATCCCGCTGAAACTTTGGACATTCTCGCGAAGGGTTCCCAATCCCCGACAAGACTGGTACCCTTTCACGTCCAAATCTCTCAAACTCCGGGAGAGATTCTCAAAACCAAGGTTGACATGTTTGGAGTTCCTCTCAACATTTTGGAAATCCCGCTGAAACTTTGGACATTCTCGCGAAGGGTTCCCAATCCCCGACAAGACTGGTACCCTTTCACGTCCAAATCTCTCAAACTCCGGGAGAGATTCTCAAAACCAAGGTTGACATGTTTCGAATTCCTTTCAACGTTTTGGAAATCCCGCTGAAACTTTGGACATTCTCGCGAAGGGTTCCCAATCCCCGACAAGACTGGTACCCTTTCACGTCCAAATCTCTCAAACTCCGGGAGAGATTCTCAAAACCAAGGTTCACATGTTTCGAGTTCCTCTCAACATTTTGCAAATCCCACTGAAACTTTGGACATTCTCGCGAAGGGTTCCCAATCCCCGACAAGACTGGTACCCTTTCACGTCCAAATCTCTCAAACTCCGGGAGAGATTCTCAAAACCAAGGTTGACATGTTTCGAGTTCCTTTCAACATTTTGGAAATCCCGCTGAAACTTTGGACATTCTCGCGAAGGGTTCCCAATCCCCGACAAGACTGGTACCCTTTCACGTCCAAATCTCTCAATCTCCGGGAGCGATTCTCAAAACCAAGGTTGACATGTTTCGAGTTCCTCTCAACATTTTGGAAATCCTGCTGAAACTTTGGACATTATCGCGAAGGGTTCCCAATCCCCGACAAGACTGGTACCCTTTCACGTCCAAATCTCTCAAACTCCGGGAGAGATTCTCAAAACCAAGGTTGACATGTTTCGAGTTCCTCTCAACATTTTGGAAATCCCGCTGAAACTTTGGACATTCTCGCGAAGGGTTCCCAATCCCCGACAAGACTGGTACCCTTTCACGTCCAAATCTCTCAAACTCCGGGAGAGATTCTCAAAACCAAGGTTGACATGTTTCGAGTTCCTCTCAACATTTTGGAAATCCCGCTGAAACTTTGGACATTCTCGCGAAGGGTTCCCAATCCCCGACAAGACTGGTACCCTTTCACGTCCAAATCTCTCAAACTCCGGGAGAGATTCTCAAAACCAAGGCTGACATGTTTCGAGTTCCTCTCAACATTTTGGAAATCCCGCTGAAACTTTGGACATTCTGGCGAAGGGTTCCCAATCCCCGACAAGACTGGTACCCTTTCACGTCCAAATCTCTCGAACTCCAGGAGAGATTCTCAAAACCAAGGTTGACATGTTTCGAGTTCCTTTCAACGTTTTGGAAATCCTGCTGAAACTTTGGACATTCTCGCGAAGGGTTCCCAATCCCCGACAAGACTGGTACCCTTTCACGTCCAAATCTCTCAAACTCCGGGAGAGATTCTCAAAACCAAGGTTGACATGTTTCGAGTTCCTCTCAACATTTTGGAAATCCCGCTGAAACTTTGGACATTCTGGCGAAGGGTTCCCAATCCCCGACAAGACTGGTACCCTTTCACGTCCAAATCTCTCAAACTCCGGGAGAGATTCTCAAAACCAAGGTTGACATGTTTCGAGTTCCTCTCAACATTTTGGAAATCCCGCTGAAACTTTGGGCATTCTCGCGAAGGGTTCCCAATCCCCGACAAGACTGGTACCCTTTCACGTCCAAATCTCTCAAACTCCGGGAGAGAATCTCAAAACCAAGGTTGACATGTTTGGAGTTCCTCTCAACATTTTGCAAATCCCGCTGAAACTTTGGACATTCTGGCGAAGGGTTCCCAATCCCCGACAAGACTGGTACCCTTTCACGTCCAAATCTCTCAAACTCCGGGAGAGATTCTCAAAACCAAGGTTGACATGTTTCGAGTTCCTCTCAACATTTTGGAAATCCCGCTGAAACTTTGGACATTCTGGCGAAGGGTTCCCAATCCCCGACAAGACTGGTACCCTTTCACGTCCAAATCTCTCAAACTCCAGGAGAGATTCTCAAACCCAAGGTTGACATGTTTCGAGTTCCTCTCAACATTTTGGAAATCCCGCTGAAACTTTGGACATTCTGGCGAAGGGTTCCCAATCCCCGACAAGACTGGTACCCTTTCACGTCCAAATCTCTCAAACTCCGGGAGAGATTCTCAAAACCAAGGTTGACATGTTTCGAGTTCCTCTCAACATTTTGGAAATCCCGCTGAAACTTTGGACATTCTCGCGAAGGGTTCCCAATCCCCGACAAGACTGGTACCCTTTCACGTCCAAATCTCTCAAACTCCGGGAGAGATTCTCAAAACCAAGGTTGACATGTTTCGAGTTCCTTTCAACATTTTGGAAATCCCGCTGAAACTTTGGACATTCTCGCGAATGGTTCCCAATCCCCGACAAGACTGGTACGCTTTCACGTCCAAATCTCTCAAACTCCGGGAGAGATTCTCAAAACCAAGGTTGACATGTTTCGAGTTCCTCTCAACGTTTTGGAAATCCTGCTGAAACTTTGGACATTCTCGCGAAGGGTTCCCAATCCCCAACAAGACTGGTACCCTTTCACGTCCAAATCTCTCAAACTCCGGGAGAGATTCTCAAAACCAAGGTTGACATGTTTCGAGTTCCTCTCAACATTTTGGAAATCCCGCTGAAACTTTGGACATTCTCGCGAAGGGTTCCCAATCCCCGACAAGACTGCTACCCTTTCACGTCCAAATCTCTCAAACTCCGGGAGAGATTCTCAAAACCAAGGTTGACATGTTTCGAGTTACTCTCAACATTTTGCAAATCCCGCTGAAACTTTGGACATTCTGGCGAAGGGTTCCCAATCCCCGACAAGACTGGTACCCTTTCACGTCCAAATCTCTCAAACTCCGGGAGAGATTCTCAAAACCAAGGTTCACATGTTTCGAGTTCCTCTCAACATTTTGGAAATCCCGCTGAAACTTTGGACATTCTCGCGAAGGGTTCCCAATCCCCGACAAGACTGGTACCCTTTCACGTCCAAATCTCTCAAACTCCGGGAGAGATTCTCAAAACCAAGGTTGACATGTTTCGAGTTCCTCTCAACATTTTGGAAATCCCGCTGAAACTTTGGACATTCTCGCGAAGGGTTCCCAATCCCCGACAAGACTGGTACCCTTTCACGTCCAAATCTCTCAAACTCCGGGAGAGATTCTCAAAACCAAGGTTGACATGTTTCGAGTTCCTCTCAACATTTTGGAAATCCCGCTGAAACTTTGGACATTCTCGCGAAGGGTTCCCAATCCCCGACAAGACTGGTACCCTTTCACGTCCAAATCTCTCAAACTCCGGGAGAGATTCTCAAAACCAAGGTTGACATGTTTCGAATTCCTTTCAACGTTTTGGAAATCCCGCTGAAACTTTGGACATTCGCGCGAAGGGTTCCCAATCCCCGACAAGACTGGTACCCTTTCACGTCCAAATCTCTCAAACTCCGGGAGAGATTCTCAAAACCAAGGTTCACATGTTTCGAGTTCCTCTCAACATTTTGCAAATCCCACTGAAACTTTGGACATTCTCGCGAAGGGTTCCCAATCCCCGACAAGACTGGTACCCTTTCACGTCCAAATCTCTCAAACTCCGGGAGAGATTCTCAAAACCAAGGTTGACATGTTTCGAGTTCCTTTCAACATTTTGGAAATCCCGCTGAAACTTTGGACATTCTCGCGAAGGGTTCCCAATCCCCGACAAGACTGGTACCCTTTCACGTCCAAATCTCTCAATCTCCGGGAGCGATTCTCAAAACCAAGGTTGACATGTTTCGAGTTCCTCTCAACATTTTGGAAATCCTGCTGAAACTTTGGACATTATCGCGAAGGGTTCCCAATCCCCGACAAGACTGGTACCCTTTCACGTCCAAATCTCTCAAACTCCGGGAGAGATTCTCAAAACCAAGGTTGACATGTTTCGAGTTCCTCTCAACATTTTGGAAATCCCGCTCAAACTTTGGACATTCTCGCAAAGGGTTCCCAATCCCCGACAAGACTGGTACCCTTTCACGTCCAAATCTCTCAAACTCCGGGAGAGATTCTCAAAACCAAGGCTGACATGTTTCGAGTTCCTCTCAACATTTTGGAAATCCCGCTGAAACTTTGGCCATTCTGGCGAAGGGTTCCCAATCCCCGACAAGACTGGTACCCTTTCACGTCCAAATCTCTCAAACTCCGGGAGAGATTCTCAAAACCAAGGTTGACATGTTTCGAATTCCTTTCAACGTTTTGGAAATCCCGCTGAAACTTTGGACATTCTCGCGAAGGGTTCCCAATCCCCGACAAGACTGGTACCCTTTCACGTCCAAATCTCTCAAACTCCGGGAGAGATTCTCAAAACCAAGGTTCACATGTTTCGAGTTCCTCTCAACATTTTGCAAATCCCACTGAAACTTTGGACATTCTCCGGAAGGGTTCCCAATCCCCGACAAGACTGGTACCCTTTCACGTCCAAATCTCTCAAACTCCGGGAGAGATTCTCAAAACCAAGGCTGACATGTTTCGAGTTCCTCTCAACATTTTGGAAATCCCGCTGAAACTTTGGACATTCTCGCGAAGGGTTCCCAATCCCCGACAAGACTGGTACCCTTTCACGTCCAAATCTCTCAAACTCCGGGAGAGATTCTCAAAACCAAGGTTGACATGTTTCGAATTCCTTTCAACGTTTTGGAAATCCCGCTGAAACTTTGGACATTCTGGTGAAGGGTTCCCAATCCCCGACAAGACTGGTACCCTTTCACGTCCAAATCTCTCAAACTCCGGGAGAGATTCTCAAAACCAAGGTTCACATGTTTCGAGTTCCTCTCAACATTTTGGAAATCCCGCTGAAACTTTGGACATTCTCGCGAAGGGTTCCCAATCCCCGACAAGACTGGTACCCTTTCACGTCCAAATCTCTCAAACTCCGGGAGAGATTCTCAAAACCAAGGTTGACATGTTTCGAGTTCCTTTCAACATTTTGGAAATCCCGCTGAAAATTTGGACATTCTCGCGAAGGGTTCCCAATCCCCGACAAGACTGGTACCCTTTCACGTCCAAATCTCTCAAACTCCGGGAGAGATTCTCAAAACCAAGGTTGACATGTTTCGAGTTCCTCTCAACATTTTGGAAATCCCGCTGAAACTTTGGACATTCTCGCGAAGGGTTCCCAATCCCCGACAAGACTGGTACCCTTTCACGTCCAAATCTCTCAAACTCCGGGAGAGATTCTCAAAACCAAGGTTGACATGTTTCGAGTTCCTCTCAACATTTTGGAAATCCCGCTGAAACTTTGGACATTCTCGCGAAGGGTTCCCAATCCCCGACAAGACTGGTACCCTTTCACGTCCAAATCTCTCAAACTCCGGGAGAGATTCTCAAAACCAAGGCTGACATGTTTCGAGTTCCTCTCAACATTTTGGAAATCCCGCTGAAACTTTGGACATTCTGGCGAAGGGTTCCCAATCCCCGACAAGACTGGTACCCTTTCACGTCCAAATCTCTCGAACTCCGGGAGAGATTCTCAAAACCAAGGTTGACATGTTTCGAGTTCCTTTCAACGTTTTGGAAATCCTGCTGAAACTTTGGACATTCTCGCGAAGGGTTCCCAATCCCCGACAAGACTGGTACCCTTTCACGTCCAAATCTCTCAAACTCCGGGAGAGATTCTCAAAACCAAGGTTGACATGTTTCGAGTTCCTCTCAACATTTTGGAAATCCCGCTGAAACTTTGGACATTCTGGCGAAGGGTTCCCAATCCCCGACAAGACTGGTACCCTTTCACGTCCAAATCTCTCAAACTCCGGGAGAGATTCTCAAAACCAAGGTTGACATGTTTCGAGTTCCTCTCAACATTTTGGAAATCCCGCTGAAACTTTGGGCATTCTCGCGAAGGGTTCCCAATCCCCGACAAGACTGGTACCCTTTCACGTCCAAATCTCTCAAACTCCGGGAGAGATTCTCAAAACCAAGGTTGACATGTTTGGAGTTCCTCTCAACATTTTGCAAATCCCGCTGAAACTTTGGACATTCTGGCGAAGGGTTCCCAATCCCCGACAAGACTGGTACCCTTTCACGTCCAAATCTCTCAAACTCCGGGAGAGATTCTCAAAACCAAGGTTGACATGTTTCGAGTTCCTCTCAACATTTTGGAAATCCCGCTGAAACTTTGGACATTCTGGCGAAGGGTTCCCAATCCCCGACAAGACTGGTACCCTTTCACGTCCAAATCTCTCAAACTCCAGGAGAGATTCTCAAACCCAAGGTTGACATGTTTCGAGTTCCTCTCAACATTTTGGAAATCCCGCTGAAACTTTGGACATTCTGGCGAAGGGTTCCCAATCCCCGACAAGACTGGTACCCTTTCACGTCCAAATCTCTCAAACTCCGGGAGAGATTCTCAAAACCAAGGTTGACATGTTTCGAGTTCCTCTCAACATTTTGGAAATCCCGCTGAAACTTTGGACATTCTCGCGAAGGGTTCCCAATCCCCGACAAGACTGGTACCCTTTCACGTCCAAATCTCTCAAACTCCGGGAGAGATTCTCAAAACCAAGGTTGACATGTTTCGAGTTCCTCTCAACATTTTGGAAATCCCGCTGAAACTTTGGACATTCTCGCGAAGGGTTCCCAATCCCCGACAAGACTGCTACCCTTTCACGTCCAAATCTCTCAAACTCCGGGAGAGATTCTCAAAACCAAGGTTGACATGTTTCGAGTTACTCTCAACATTTTGCAAATCCCGCTGAAACTTTGGACATTCTGGCGAAGGGTTCCCAATCCCCGACAAGACTGGTACCCTTTCACGTCCAAATCTCTCAAACTCCGGGAGAGATTCTCAAAACCAAGGTTCACATGTTTCGAGTTCCTCTCAACATTTTGGAAATCCCGCTGAAACTTTGGACATTCTCGCGAAGGGTTCCCAATCCCCGACAAGACTGGTACCCTTTCACGTCCAAATCTCTCAAACTCCGGGAGAGATTCTCAAAACCAAGGTTGACATGTTTCGAGTTCCTCTCAACATTTTGGAAATCCCGCTGAAACTTTGGACATTCTCGCGAAGGGTTCCCAATCCCCGACAAGACTGGTACCCTTTCACGTCCAAATCTCTCAAACTCCGGGAGAGATTCTCAAAACCAAGGTTGACATGTTTCGAGTTCCTCTCAACATTTTGGAAATCCCGCTGAAACTTTGGACATTCTCGCGAAGGGTTCCCAATCCCCGACAAGACTGGTACCCTTTCACGTCCAAATCTCTCAAACTCCGGGAGAGATTCTCAAAACCAAGGTTGACATGTTTCGAATTCCTTTCAACGTTTTGGAAATCCCGCTGAAACTTTGGACATTCGCGCGAAGGGTTCCCAATCCCCGACAAGACTGGTACCCTTTCACGTCCAAATCTCTCAAACTCCGGGAGAGATTCTCAAAACCAAGGTTCACATGTTTCGAGTTCCTCTCAACATTTTGCAAATCCCACTGAAACTTTGGACATTCTCGCGAAGGGTTCCCAATCCCCGACAAGACTGGTACCCTTTCACGTCCAAATCTCTCAAACTCCGGGAGAGATTCTCAAAACCAAGGTTGACATGTTTCGAGTTCCTTTCAACATTTTGGAAATCCCGCTGAAACTTTGGACATTCTCGCGAAGGGTTCCCAATCCCCGACAAGACTGGTACCCTTTCACGTCCAAATCTCTCAATCTCCGGGAGCGATTCTCAAAACCAAGGTTGACATGTTTCGAGTTCCTCTCAACATTTTGGAAATCCTGCTGAAACTTTGGACATTATCGCGAAGGGTTCCCAATCCCCGACAAGACTGGTACCCTTTCACGTCCAAATCTCTCAAACTCCGGGAGAGATTCTCAAAACCAAGGTTGACATGTTTCGAGTTCCTCTCAACATTTTGGAAATCCCGCTCAAACTTTGGACATTCTCGCAAAGGGTTCCCAATCCCCGACAAGACTGGTACCCTTTCACGTCCAAATCTCTCAAACTCCGGGAGAGATTCTCAAAACCAAGGCTGACATGTTTCGAGTTCCTCTCAACATTTTGGAAATCCCGCTGAAACTTTGGCCATTCTGGCGAAGGGTTCCCAATCCCCGACAAGACTGGTACCCTTTCACGTCCAAATCTCTCAAACTCCGGGAGAGATTCTCAAAACCAAGGTTGACATGTTTCGAATTCCTTTCAACGTTTTGGAAATCCCGCTGAAACTTTGGACATTCTCGCGAAGGGTTCCCAATCCCCGACAAGACTGGTACCCTTTCACGTCCAAATCTCTCAAACTCCGGGAGAGATTCTCAAAACCAAGGTTCACATGTTTCGAGTTCCTCTCAACATTTTGCAAATCCCACTGAAACTTTGGACATTCTCCGGAAGGGTTCCCAATCCCCGACAAGACTGGTACCCTTTCACGTCCAAATCTCTCAAACTCCGGGAGAGATTCTCAAAACCAAGGCTGACATGTTTCGAGTTCCTCTCAACATTTTGGAAATCCCGCTGAAACTTTGGACATTCTCGCGAAGGGTTCCCAATCCCCGACAAGACTGGTACCCTTTCACGTCCAAATCTCTCAAACTCCGGGAGAGATTCTCAAAACCAAGGTTGACATGTTTCGAATTCCTTTCAACGTTTTGGAAATCCCGCTGAAACTTTGGACATTCTGGTGAAGGGTTCCCAATCCCCGACAAGACTGGTACCCTTTCACGTCCAAATCTCTCAAACTCCGGGAGAGATTCTCAAAACCAAGGTTCACATGTTTCGAGTTCCTCTCAACATTTTGGAAATCCCGCTGAAACTTTGGACATTCTCGCGAAGGGTTCCCAATCCCCGACAAGACTGGTACCCTTTCACGTCCAAATCTCTCAAACTCCGGGAGAGATTCTCAAAACCAAGGTTGACATGTTTCGAGTTCCTTTCAACATTTTGGAAATCCCGCTGAAAATTTGGACATTCTCGCGAAGGGTTCCCAATCCCCGACAAGACTGGTACCCTTTCACGTCCAAATCTCTCAAACTCCGGGAGAGATTCTCAAAACCAAGGTTGACATGTTTCGAGTTCCTCTCAACATTTTGGAAATCCCGCTGAAACTTTGGACATTCTCGCGAAGGGTTCCCAATCCCCGACAAGACTGGTACCCTTTCACGTCCAAATCTCTCAAACTCCGGGAGAGATTCTCAAAACCAAGGTTGACATGTTTCGAGTTCCTCTCAACATTTTGGAAATCCCGCTGAAACTTTGGACATTCTCGCGAAGGGTTCCCAATCCCCGACAAGACTGGTACCCTTTCACGTCCAAATCTCTCAAACTCCGGGAGAGATTCTCAAAACCAAGGCTGACATGTTTCGAGTTCCTCTCAACATTTTGGAAATCCCGCTGAAACTTTGGACATTCTGGCGAAGGGTTCCCAATCCCCGACAAGACTGGTACCCTTTCACGTCCAAATCTCTCGAACTCCGGGAGAGATTCTCAAAACCAAGGTTGACATGTTTCGAGTTCCTTTCAACGTTTTGGAAATCCTGCTGAAACTTTGGACATTCTCGCGAAGGGTTCCCAATCCCCGACAAGACTGGTACCCTTTCACGTCCAAATCTCTCAAACTCCGGGAGAGATTCTCAAAACCAAGGTTGACATGTTTCGAGTTCCTCTCAACATTTTGGAAATCCCGCTGAAACTTTGGACATTCTGGCGAAGGGTTCCCAATCCCCGACAAGACTGGTACCCTTTCACGTCCAAATCTCTCAAACTCCGGGAGAGATTCTCAAAACCAAGGTTGACATGTTTCGAGTTCCTCTCAACATTTTGGAAATCCCGCTGAAACTTTGGGCATTCTCGCGAAGGGTTCCCAATCCCCGACAAGACTGGTACCCTTTCACGTCCAAATCTCTCAAACTCCGGGAGAGATTCTCAAAACCAAGGTTGACATGTTTGGAGTTCCTCTCAACATTTTGCAAATCCCGCTGAAACTTTGGACATTCTGGCGAAGGGTTCCCAATCCCCGACAAGACTGGTACCCTTTCACGTCCAAATCTCTCAAACTCCGGGAGAGATTCTCAAAACCAAGGTTGACATGTTTCGAGTTCCTCTCAACATTTTGGAAATCCCGCTGAAACTTTGGACATTCTGGCGAAGGGTTCCCAATCCCCGACAAGACTGGTACCCTTTCACGTCCAAATCTCTCAAACTCCAGGAGAGATTCTCAAACCCAAGGTTGACATGTTTCGAGTTCCTCTCAACATTTTGGAAATCCCGCTGAAACTTTGGACATTCTGGCGAAGGGTTCCCAATCCCCGACAAGACTGGTACCCTTTCACGTCCAAATCTCTCAAACTCCGGGAGAGATTCTCAAAACCAAGGTTGACATGTTTCGAGTTCCTCTCAACATTTTGGAAATCCCGCTGAAACTTTGGACATTCTCGCGAAGGGTTCCCAATCCCCGACAAGACTGGTACCCTTTCACGTCCAAATCTCTCAAACTCCGGGAGAGATTCTCAAAACCAAGGTTGACATGTTTCGAGTTCCTCTCAACATTTTGGAAATCCCGCTGAAACTTTGGACATTCTCGCGAATGGTTCCCAATCCCCGACAAGACTGGTACGCTTTCACGTCCAAATCTCTCAAACTCCGGGAGAGATTCTCAAAACCAAGGTTGACATGTTTCGAGTTCCTCTCAACGTTTTGGAAATCCTGCTGAAACTTTGGACATTCTCGCGAAGGGTTCCCAATCCCCGACAAGACTGGTACCCTTTCACGTCCAAATCTCTCAAACTCCGGGAGAGATTCTCAAAACCAAGGTTGACATGTTTCGAGTTCCTCTCAACATTTTGGAAATCCCGCTGAAACTTTGGACATTCTCGCGAAGGGTTCCCAATCCCCGACAAGACTGGTACCCTTTCACGTCCAAATCTCTCAAACTCCGGGAGAGATTCTCAAAACCAAGGTTGACATGTTTCGAGTTCCTCTCAACATTTTGGAAATCCCGCTGAAACTTTGGACATTCTCGCGAAGGGTTCCCAATCCCCGACAAGACTGGTACCCTTTCACGTCCAAATCTCTCAAACTCCGGGAGAGATTCTCAAAACCAAGGTTGACATGTTTGGAGTTCCTCTCAACATTTTGGAAATCCCGCTGAAACTTTGGACATTCTGGCGAAGGGTTCCCAATCCCCGACAAGACTGGTACCCTTTCACGTCCAAATCTCTCAAACTCCGTGAGAGATTCTCAAAACCAAGGTTGACATGTTTCGAGTTCCTCTCAACATTTTGGAAATCCCGCTGAAACTTTGGACATTCTCGCGAAGGGTTCCCAATCCCCGACAAGACTGGTACCCTTTCACGTCCAAATCTCTCAAACTCCAGGAGAGATTCTCAAACCCAAGGTTGACATGTTTCGAGTTCCTCTCAACATTTTGGAAATCCCGCTGAAACTTTGGACATTCTGGCGAAGGGTTCCCAATCCCCGACAAGACTGGTACCCTTTCACGTCCAAATCTCTCAAACTCCGGGAGAGATTCTCAAAACCAAGGTTGACATGTTTCGAGTTCCTCTCAACATTTTGGAAATCCCGCTGAAACTTTGGACATTCTCGCGAAGGGTTCCCAATCCCCGACAAGACTGGTACCCTTTCACGTCCAAATCTCTCAAACTCCGGGAGAGATTCTCAAAACCAAGGTTGACATGTTTCGAGTTCCTCTCAACATTTTGGAAATCCCGCTGAAACTTTGGACATTCTCGCGAATGGTTCCCAATCCCCGACAAGACTTTTACGCTTTCACGTCCAAATCTCTCAAACTCCGGGAGAGATTCTCAAAACCAAGGTTGACATGTTTCGAGTTCCTCTCAACGTTTTGGAAATCCTGCTGAAACTTTGGACATTCTCGCGAAGGGTTCCCAATCCCCGACAAGACTGGTACCCTTTCACGTCCAAATCTCTCAAACTCCGGGAGAGATTCTCAAAACCAAGGTTGACATGTTTCGAGTTCCTCTCAACATTTTGGAAATCCCGCTGAAACTTTGGACATTCTCGCGAAGGGTTCCCAATCCCCGACAAGACTGGTACCCTTTCACGTCCAAATCTCTCAAACTCCGGGAGAGATTCTCAAAACCAAGGTTGACATGTTTGGAGTTCCTCTCAACATTTTGGAAATCCCGCTGAAACTTTGGACATTCTCGCGAAGGGTTCCCAATCCCCGACAAGACTGGTACCCTTTCACGTCCAAATCTCTCAAACTCCGGGAGAGATTCTCAAAACCAAGGTTGACATGTTTCGAGTTCCTTTCAACATTTTGGAAATCCCGCTGAAACTTTGGACATTCTGGTGAAGGGTTCCCAATCCCCGACAAGACTGGTACCCTTTCACGTCCAAATCTCTCAAACTCCGGGAGAGATTCTCAAAACCAAGGTTGACATGTTTCGAGTTCCTCTCAACATTTTGGAAATCCCGCTGAAACTTTGGACATTCTCGCGAAGGGTTCCCAATCCCCGACAAGACTGGTACCCTTTCACGTCCAAATCTCTCAAACTCCGGGAGAGATTCTCAAACCCAAGGTTGACATGTTTTGAGTTCCTCTCAACATTTTGGAAATCCCGCTGAAACTTTGGACATTCTCGCGAAGGGTTCCCAATCCCCGACAAGACTGGTACCCTTTCACGTCCAAATGTCTCAAACTCTGGGAGAGATTCTCAAACCCAAGGTTGACATGTTTCGAGTTCCTCTCAACATTTTGGAAATCCCGCTGAAACTTTGGACATTCTCGCGAAGGGTTCCCAATCCCCGACAAGACTGGTACCCTTTCACGTCCAAATCTCTCAAACTCCGGGAGAGATTCTCAAAACCAAGGTTGACATGTTTCGAGTTCCTCTCAACATTTTGGAAATCCCGCTGAAACTTTGGACATTCTCGCGAAGGGTTCCCAATCCCCGACAAGACTGGTACCCTTTCACGTCCAAATCTCTCAAACTCCGGGAGAGATTCTCAAAACCAAGGTTGACATGTTTCGAATTCCTTTCAACGTTTTGGAAATCCCGCTGAAACTTTGGACATTCTCGCGAAGGGTTCCCAATCCCCGACAAGACTGGTACCCTTTCACGTCCAAATCTCTCAAACTCCGGGAGAGATTCTCAAAACCAAGGTTCACATGTTTCGAGTTCCTCTCAACATTTTGCAAATCCCACTGAAACTTTGGACATTCTGGCGAAGGGTTCCCAATCCCCGACAAGACTGGTACCCTTTCACGTCCAAATCTCTCAAACTCCGGGAGAGATTCTCAAAACCAAGGTTGACATGTTTCGAGTTCCTTTCAACATTTTGGAAATCCCGCTGAAACTTTGGACATTCTCGCGAAGGGTTCCCAATCCCCGACAAGACTGGTACCCTTTCACGTCCAAATCTCTCAAACTCCGGGAGAGATTCTCAAAACCAAGGCTGACATGTTTCGAGTTCCTCTCAACATTTTGGAAATCCCGCTGAAACTTTGGACATTCTCGCGAAGGGTTCCCAATCCCTGACAAGACTGGTACCCTTTCACGTCCAAATCTCTCAAACTCCGGGAGAGATTCTCAAAACCAAGGTTGACATGTTTCGAGTTCCTCTCAACATTTTGGAAATCCCGCTGAAACTTTGGACATTCTCGCGAAGGGTTCCCAATCCCCGACAAGACTGGTACCCTTTCACGTCCAAATCTCTCAAACTCCGGGAGAGATTCTCAAAACCAAGGTTGACATGTTTCGAGTTCCTTTCAACATTTTGGAAATCCCGCTGAAACTTTGGACATTCTGGTGAAGGGTTCCCAATCCCCGACAAGACTGGTACCCTTTCACGTCCAAATCTCTCAAACTCCGGGAGAGATTCTCAAAACCAAGGTTGACATGTTTCGAGTTCCTCTCAACATTTTGGAAATCCCGCTGAAACTTTGGACATTCTCGCGAAGGGTTCCCAATCCCCGACAAGACTGGTACCCTTTCACGTCCAAATCTCTCAAACTCCGGGAGAGATTCTCAAAACCAAGGTTGACATTTTTGGAGTTCCTCTCAACATTTTGCAAATCCCGCTGAAACTTTGGACATTCTGGCGAAGGGTTCCCAATCCCCGACAAGACTGGTACCCTTTCACGTCCAAATCTCTCAAACTCCGGGAGAGATTCTCAAAACCAAGGTTGACATGTTTCGAGTTCCTCTCAACATTTTGGAAATCCCGCTGAAACTTTGGACATTCTCGCGAAGGGTTCCCAATCCCTGACAAGACTGGTACCCTTTCACGTCCAAATCTCTCAAACTCCGGGAGAGATTCTCAAAACCAAGGTTGACATGTTTCGAGTTCCTCTCAACATTTTGGAAATCCCGCTGAAACTTTGGACATTCTCGCGAAGGGTTCCCAATCCCCGACAAGACTGGTACCCTTTCACGTCCAAATCTCTCAAACTCCGGGAGAGATTCTCAAAACCAAGGTTGACATGTTTGGAGTTCCTCTCAACATTTTGCAAATCCCGCTGAAACTTTGGACATTCTGGCAAAGGGTTCCCAATCCCCGACAAGACTGGTACCCTTTCACGTCCAAATCTCTCAAACTCCGGGAGAGATTCTCAAAACCAAGGTTGACATGTTTCGAGTTCCTCTCAACATTTTGGAAATCCCGCTGAAACTTTGGACATTCTCGCGAAGGGTTCCCAATCCCCGACAAGACTGGTACCCTTTCACGTCCAAATCTCTCAAACTCCGGGAGAGATTCTCAAAACCAAGGTTGACATGTTTCGAGTTCCTCTCAACATTTTGGAAATCCCGCTGAAACTTTGGACATTCTGGTGAAGGGTTCCCAATCCCCGACAAGACTGGTACCCTTTCACGTCCAAATCTCTCAAACTCCGGGAGAGATTCTCAAAACCAAGGTTGACATGTTTCGAGTTCCTCTCAACATTTTGGAAATCCCGCTGAAACTTTGGACATTCTCGCGAAGGGTTCCCAATCCCCGACAAGACTGGTACCCTTTCACGTCCAAATCTCTCAAACTCCGGGAGAGATTCTCAAAACCAAGGTTGACATTTTTGGAGTTCCTCTCAACATTTTGCAAATCCCGCTGAAACTTTGGACATTCTGGCGAAGGGTTCCCAATCCCCGACAAGACTGGTACCCTTTCACGTCCAAATCTCTCAAACTCCGGGAGAGATTCTCAAAACCAAGGTTGACATGTTTCGAGTTCCTCTCAACATTTTGGAAATCCCGCTGAAACTTTGGACATTCTCGCGAAGGGTTCCCAATCCCTGACAAGACTGGTACCCTTTCACGTCCAAATCTCTCAAACTCCGGGAGAGATTCTCAAAACCAAGGTTGACATGTTTCGAGTTCCTCTCAACATTTTGGAAATCCCGCTGAAACTTTGGACATTCTCGCGAAGGGTTCCCAATCCCCGACAAGACTGGTACCCTTTCACGTCCAAATCTCTCAAACTCCGGGAGAGATTCTCAAAACCAAGGTTGACATGTTTGGAGTTCCTCTCAACATTTTGCAAATCCCGCTGAAACTTTGGACATTCCGGCAAAGGGTTCCCAATCCCCGACAAGACTGGTACCCTTTCACGTCCAAATCTCTCAAACTCCGGGAGAGATTCTCAAAACCAAGGTTCACATGTTTCGAGTTCCTCTCAACATTTTGGAAATCCCGCTGAAACTTTGGACATTCTGGCGAAGGGTTCCCAATCCCCGACAAGACTGGTACCCTTTCACGTCCAAATCTCTCGAACTCCGGGAGAGATTCTCAAAACCAAGGTTGACATGTTTCGAGTTCCTTTCAACGTTTTGGAAATCCTGCTGAAACTTTGGACATTCTCGCGAAGGGTTCCCAATCCCCGACAAGACTGGTACCCTTTCACGTCCAAATCTCTCAAACTCCGGGAGAGATTCTCAAAACCAAGGTTGACATGTTTCGAGTTCCTCTCAACATTTTGGAAATCCCGCTGAAACTTTGGACATTCTGGCGAAGGGTTCCCAATCCCCGACAAGACTGGTACCCTTTCACGTCCAAATCTCTCAAACTCCGGGAGAGATTCTCAAAACCAAGGTTGACATGTTTGGAGTTCCTCTCAACATTTTGGAAATCCCGCTGAAACTTTGGACATTCTCGCGAAGGGTTCCCAATCCCCGACAAGACTGGTACCCTTTCACGTCCAAATCTCTCAAACTCCAGGAGAGATTCTCAAAACCAAGGTTGACATGTTTCGAGTTCCTTTCAACATTTTGGAAATCCCGCTGAAACTTTGGACATTCTGGTGAAGGGTTCCCAATCCCCGACAAGACTGGTACCCTTTCACGTCCAAATCTCTCAAACTCCGGGAGAGATTCTCAAAACCAAGGTTCACATGTTTCGAGTTCCTCTCAACATTTTGGAAATCCCGCTGAAACTTTGGACATTCTGGCGAAGGGTTCCCAATCCCCGACAAGACTGGTACCCTTTCACGTCCAAATCTCTCAAACTCCGGGAGAGATTCTCAAAACCAAGGTTGACATGTTTCGAGTTCCTCTCAACATTTTGGAAATCCCGCTGAAACTTTGGACATTCTGGCGAAGGGTTCCCAATCCCCGACAAGACTGGTACCCTTTCACGTCCAAATCTCTCAAACTCCGGGAGAGATTCTCAAAACCAAGGTTGACATGTTTCGAGTTCCTCTCAACATTTTGGAAATCCCGCTGAAACTTTGGACATTCTGGCGAAGGGTTCCCAATCCCCGACAAGACTGGTACCCTTTCACGTCCAAATCTCTCAAACTCCAGGAGAGATTCTCAAACCCAAGGTTGACATGTTTCGAGTTCCTCTCAACATTTTGGAAATCCCGCTGAAACTTTGGACATTCTCGCGAAGGGTTCCCAATCCCCGACAAGACTGGTACCCTTTCACGTCCAAATCTCTCAAACTCCGGGAGACATTCTCAAAACCAAGGTTGACATGTTTCGAGTTCCTCTCAACATTTTGGAAATCCCGCTGAAACTTTGGACATTCTGGCGAAGGGTTCCCAATCCCCGACAAGACTGGTACCCTTTCACGTCCAAATCTCTCAAACTCCGGGAGAGATTCTCAAAACCAAGGTTGACATGTTTCGAATTCCTTTCAACGTTTTGGAAATCCCGCTGAAACTTTGGACATTCTCGCGAAGGGTTCCCAATCCCCGACAAGACTGGTACCCTTTCACGTCCAAATCTCTCAAACTCCGGGAGAGATTCTCAAAACCAAGGTTCACATGTTTCGAGTTCCTCTCAACATTTTGGAAATCCCACTGAAACTTTGGACATTCTGGCGAAGGGTTCCCAATCCCCGACAAGACTGGTACCCTTTCACGTCCAAATCTCTCAAACTCCGGGAGAGATTCTCAAAACCAAGGTTGACATGTTTCGAGTTCCTTTCAACATTTTGGAAATCCCGCTGAAACTTTGGACATTCTCGCAAAGGGTTCCCAATCCCCGACAAGACTGGTACCCTTTCACGTCCAAATCTCTCAAACTCCGGGAGAGATTCTCAAAACCAAGGTTGACATGTTTCGAGTTCCTCTCAACATTTTGGAAATCCCGCTGAAACTTTGGACATTCTCGCGAAGGGTTCCCAATCCCTGACAAGACTGGTACCCTTTCACGTCCAAATCTCTCAAACTCCGGGAGAGATTCTCAAAACCAAGGTTGACAGGTTTCGAGTTCCTTTCAACATTTTGGAAATCCCGCTGAAACTTTGGACATTCTGGTGAAGGGTTCCCAATCCCCGACAAGACTGGTACCCTTTCACGTCCAAATCTCTCAAACTCCGGGAGAGATTCTCAAAACCAAGGTTGACATGTTTCGAGTTCCTCTCAACATTTTGGAAATCCCGCTGAAACTTTGGACATTCTCGCGAAGGGTTCCCAATCCCCGACAAGACTGGTACCCTTTCACGTCCAAATCTCTCAAACTCCGGGAGAGATTCTCAAAACCAAGGTTGACATTTTTGGAGTTCCTCTCAACATTTTGCAAATCCCGCTGAAACTTTGGACATTCTCGCGAAGGGTTCCCAATCCCCGACAAGACTGGTACCCTTTCACGTCCAAATCTCTCAAACTCCGGGAGAGATTCTCAAAACCAAGGTTGACATGTTTCGAGTTCCTCTCAACATTTTGGAAATCCCGCTGAAACTTTGGACATTCTCACGAAGGGTTCCCAATCCCCGACAAGACTGGTACCCTTTCACGTCCAAATCTCTCAAACTCCAGGAGAGATTCTCAAAACCAAGGTTGACATGTTTCGAGTTCCTCTCAACATTTTGGAAATCCCGCTGAAACTTTGGACATTCTCGCGAAGGGTTCCCAATCCCCAACAAGACTGGTACCCTTTCACGTCCAAATCTCTCAAACTCCGGGAGAGATTCTCAAAACCAAGGTTGACATGTTTCGAGTTCCTCTCAACATTTTGGAAATCCCGCTGAAACTTTGGACATTCTGGCGAAGGGTTCCCAATCCCCGACAAGACTGGTACCCTTTCACGTCCATATCTCTCAAACTCCGGGAGAGATTCTCAAAACCAAGGTTGACATGTTTCGAGTTCCTCTCAACATTTTGGAAATCCCGCTGAAACTTTGGACATTCTCGCGAAGGGTTCCCAATCCCCGACAAGACTGGTACCCTTTCACGTCCAAATCTCTCAAACTCCGGGAGAGATTCTCAAAACCGAGGCTGACATGTTTCGAGTTCCTCTCAACATTTTGGAAATCCCGCTGAAACTTTGGACATTCTGGCGAAGGGTTCCCAATCCCCGACAAGACTGGTACCCTTTCACGTCCAAATCTCTCAAACTCCGGGAGAGATTCTCAAAACCAAGGTTGACATGTTTTGAGTTCCTCTCAACATTTTGGAAATCCCGCTGAAACTTTGGACATTCTCGCGAAGGGTTCCCAATCCCCGACAAGACTGGTACCCTTTCACGTCCAAATCTCTCAAACTCCGGGAGAGATTCTCAAAACCAAGGTTGACATGTTTCGAATTCCTTTCAACGTTTTGGAAATCCCGCTGAAACTTTGGACATTCTCGTGAAGGGTTCCCAATCCCCGACAAGACTGGTACCCTTTCACGTCCAAATCTCTCAAACTCCGGGAGAGATTCTCAAAACCAAGGTTCACATGTTTCGAGTTCCTCTCAACATTTTGCAAATCCCACTGAAACTTTGGACATTCTGGCGAAGGGTTCCCAATCCCCGACAAGACTGGTACCCTTTCACGTCCAAATCTCTCAAACTCCGGGAGAGATTCTCAAAACCAAGGTTGACATGTTTCGAGTTCCTTTCAACATTTTGGAAATCCCGCTGAAACTTTGGACATTCTCGCAAAGGGTTCCCAATCCCCGACAAGACTGGTACCCTTTCACGTCCAAATCTCTCAAACTCCGGGAGAGATTCTCAAAACCAAGGTTGACATGTTTCGAGTTCCTCTCAACATTTTGGAAATCCCGCTGAAACTTTGGACATTCTCGCGAAGGGTTCCCAATCCCTGACAAGACTGGTACCCTTTCACGTCCAAATCTCTCAAACTCCGGGAGAGATTCTCAAAACCAAGGTTGACATGTTTCGAGTTCCTCTCAACATTTTGGAAATCCCGCTGAAACTTTGGACATTCTCGCGAAGGGTTCCCAATCCCCGACAAGACTGGTACCCTTTCACGTCCAAATCTCTCAAACTCCGGGAGAGATTCTCAAAACCAAGGTTGACATGTTTGGAGTTCCTCTCAACATTTTGGAAATCCCGCTGAAACTTTGGACATTCTCGCGAAGGGTTCCCAATCCCCGACAAGACTGGTACCCTTTCACGTCCAAATCTCTCAAACTCCGGGAGAGATTCTCAAAACCAAGGTTGACAGGTTTCGAGTTCCTTTCAACATTTTGGAAATCCCGCTGAAAATTTGGACATTCTGGTGAAGGGTTCCCAATCCCCGACAAGACTGGTACCCTTTCACGTCCAAATCTCTCCAACTCCGGGAGAGATTCTCAAAACCAAGGTTGACATGTTTCGAGTTCCTCTCAACATTTTGGAAATCCCGCTGAAACTTTGGACATTCTCGCGAAGGGTTCCCAATCCCCGACAAGACTGGTACCCTTTCACGTCCAAATCTCTCAAACTCCGGGAGAGATTCTCAAAACCAAGGTTGACATTTTTGGAGTTCCTCTCAACATTTTGCAAATACCGCTGAAACTTTGGACATTCTGGCGAAGGGTTCCTAATCCCCGACAAGACTGGTACCCTTTCACGTCCAAATCTCTCAAACTCCGGGAGAGATTCTCAAAACCAAGGTTGACATGTTTCGAGTTCCTCTCAACATTTTGGAAATCCCGCTGAAACTTTGGACATTCTCGCGAAGGGTTCCCAATCCCCGACAAGACTGGTACCCTTTCACGTCCAAATCTCTCAAACTCCAGGAGAGATTCTCAAAACCAAGGTTGACATGTTTCGAGTTCCTCTCAACATTTTGGAAATCCCGCTGAAACTTTGGACATTCTCGCGAAGGGTTCCCAATCCCCAACAAGACTGGTACCCTCTCACGTCCAAATCTCTCAAACTCCGGGAGAGATTCTCAAAACCAAGGCTGACATGTTTCGAGTTCCTCTCAAGATTTTGGAAATCCCGCTGAAACTTTGGACATTCTGGCGAAGGGTTCCCAATCCCCGACAAGACTGGTACCCTTTCACGTCCAAATCTCTCAAACTCCGGGAGAGATTCTCAAAACCAAGGCTGACATGTTTCGAGTTCCTCTCAACATTTTGGAAATCCCGCTGAAACTTTGGACATTCTCGCGAAGGGTTCCCAATCCCCGACAAGACTGGTACCCTTTCACGTCCAAATCTCTCAAACTCCGGGAGAGATTCTCAAAACCAAGGTTGACATGTTTCGAGTTCCTCTCAACATTTTGGAAATCCCGCTGAAACTTTGGACATTCTCGCGAAGGGTTCCCAATCCCCGACAAGACTGGTACCCTTTCACGTCCAAATCTCTCAAACTCCGGGAGAGATTCTCAAAACCAAGGTTGACATGTTTCGAGTTCCTCTCAACATTTTGGAAATCCCGCTGAAACTTTGGACATTCTGGCGAAGGGTTCCCAATCCCCGACAAGACTGGTACCCTTTCACGTCCAAATCTCTCAAACTCCGGGAGAGATTCTCAAAACCAAGGTTGACATGTTTCGAGTTCCTCTCAACATTTTGCAAATCCCACTGAAACTTTGGACATTCTCGCGAAGGGTTCCCAATCCCCGACAAGACTGGTACACTTTCACGTCCAAATCTCTCAAACTCCGGGAGAGATTCTCAAAACCAAGGTTCACATGTTTCGAGTTCCACTCAACATTTTGGAAATCCCGCTGAAACTTTGGACATTCTCGCGAAGGGTTCCCAATCCCCGACAAGACTGGTACCCTTTCACGTCCAAATCTCTCAAACTCCGGGAGAGATTCTCAAAACCAAGGTTGACATGTTTCGAGTTCCTCTCAACATTTTGGAAATCCCGCTGAAACTTTGGACATTCTCGCGAAGGGTTCCCAATACCCGACAAGATTGGTACCCTTTCACGTGCAAATCTCTCAAACTCCGGGAGAGATTCTCAAAACCAAGGTTGACATGTTTCGAGTTCCTCTCAACATTTTGGAAATCCCGCTGAAACTTTGGACATTCTCGCGAAGGGTTCCCAATACCCGACAAGATTGGTACCCTTTCACGTGCAAATCTCTCAAACTCCGGGAGAGATTCTCAAAACCAAGGTTGACATGTTTCGAGTTCCTCTCAACATTTTGGAAATCCCGCTGAAACTTTGGACATTCTCGCGAAGGGTTCCCAATCCCCGACAAGACTGGTACCCTTTCACGTCCAAATCTCTCAAACTCCGGGAGAGATTCTCAAAACCAAGGCTGACATGTTTCGAGTTCCTTTCAACGTTTTGGAAATCCTGCTGAAACTTTGGACATTCTCGCGAAGGGTTCCCAATCCCCGACAAGACTGGTGCCCTTTCACGTCCAAATCTCTCAAACTCCGGGAGAGATTCTCAAAACCGAGGTTGACATGTTTCGAGTTCTTCTCAACATTTTGGAAATCCCGCTGAAACTTTGGACATTCTCGCGAAGGGTTCCCAATCCCCGACAAGACTGGTACCCTTTCACGTCCAAATCTCTCAAACTCCGGGAGAGATTCTCAAAACCAAGGTTGACATGTTTCGAGTTCCTCTCAACATTTTGGAAATCCCGCTGAAACTTTGGACATTCTGGCGAAGGGTTCCCAATCCCCGACAAGACTGGTACCCTTTCACGTCCAAATCTCTCAAACTCCGGGAGAGATTCTCAAAACCAAGGTTGACATGTTTCGAGTTCCTCTCAACATTTTTAAAATTACGCTGAAACTTTGGACATTCTGGCGAAGGGTTCCCAATCCCCGACAAGACTGGTACCCTTTCACGTCCAAATCTCTCAAACTCCGGGAGAGATTCTCAAAACCGAGGTTGACATGTTTCGAGTTCCTCTCAACATTTTGGAAATCCCGCTGAAACTTTGGACATTCTCGCGAAGGGTTCCCAATCCCCGACAAGACTGGTACCCTTTCACGTCCAAATCTCGCAAACTCCGGGAGAGATTCTCAAAACCAAGGTTCACATGTTTCGAGTTCCTCTCAACATTTTGGAAATCCCGCTGAAACTTTGGACATTCTCGCGAAGGGTTCCCAATCCCCGACAAGACTGGTACCCTTTCACGTCCAAATCTCTCAAACTCCGGGAGAGATTCTCAAAACCAAGGTTGACATGTTTCGAGTTCCTTTCAACATTTTGGAAATCCCGCTGAAACTTTGGACATTCTCGCGAAGGGTTCCCAATCCCCGACAAGACTGGTACCCTTTCACGTCCAAATCTCTCAAACTCCGGGAGAGATTCTCAAAACCAAGATTGACATGTTTCGAGTTCCTCTCAACATTTTGGAAATCCCGCTGAAACTTTGGACATTCTCGCGAAGGGTTCCCAATCCCCGACAAGACTGGTACCCTTTCACGTCCAAATCTCTCAAACTCCGGGAGAGATTCTCAAAACCAAGGTTGACATGTTTCGAGTTCCTCTCAACATTTTGGAAATCCCGCTGAAACTTTGGACATTCTCGCGAAGGGTTCCCAATCCCCGACAAGACTGGTGCCCTTTCACGTCCAAATCTCTCAAACTCCGGGAGAGATTCTCAAAACCGAGGTTGACATGTTTCGAGTTCTTCTCAACATTTTGGAAATCCCGCTGAAACTTTGGACATTCTCGCGAAGGGTTCCCAATCCCCGACAAGACTGGTACCCTTTCACGTCCAAATCTCTCAAACTCCGGGAGAGATTCTCAAAACCAAGGTTGACATGTTTCGAGTTCCTCTCAACATTTTGGAAATCCCGCTGAAACTTTGGACATTCTGGCGAAGGGTTCCCAATCCCCGACAAGACTGGTACCCTTTCACGTCCAAATCTCTCAAACTCCGGGAGAGATTCTCAAAACCAAGGTTGACATGTTTGGAGTTCCTCTCAACATTTTGGAAATCCCGCTGAAACTTTGGACATTCTGGCGAAGGGTTCCCAATCCCCGACAAGACTGGTACCCTTTCACGTCCAAATCTCTCAAACTCCGGGAGAGATTCTCAAAACCAAGGTTGACATGTTTTGAGTTCCTCTCAACATTTTGGAAATCCCGCTGAAACTTTGGACATTCTCGCGAAGGGTTCCCAATCCCCGACAAGACTGGTACCCTTTCACGTCCAAATCTCTCAAACTCCGGGAGAGATTCTCAAAACCAAGGTTGACATGTTTCGAGTTCCTCTCAACATTTTTAAAATTACGCTGAAACTTTGGACATTCTGGCGAAGGGTTCCCAATCCCCGACAAGACTGGTACCCTTTCACGTCCAAATCTCTCAAACTCCGGGAGAGATTCTCAAAACCAAGGTTGACATGTTTCGAGTTCCTCTCAACATTTTGGAAATCCTGCTGAAACTTTAGACATTCTCGCGAAGGGTTCCCAATCCCCGACAAGACTGGTACCCTTTCACGTCCAAATCTCTCAAACTCCGGGAGAGATTCTCAAAACCAAGGTTGACATGTTTCGAGTTCCTCTCACCATTTTGGAAATCCCGCTGAAACTTTGGACATTCTGGCGAAGGGTTCCCAATCCCCGACAAGACTGGTACCCTTTCACGTCCAAATCTCTCAAACTCCGGGAGAGATTCTCAAAACCAAGGTTGACATGTTTCGAGTTCCTTTCAACATTTTGGAAATCCCGCTGAAACTTTGGACATTCTCGCGAAGGGTTCCCAATCCCCGACAAGACTGGTACCCTTTCACGTCCAAATCTCTCAAACTCCGGGAGACATTCTCAAAACCAAGGCTGACATGTTTCGAGTTCCTCTCAACATTTTGGAAATCCCGCTGAAACTTTGGACATTCTGGCGAAGGGTTCCCAATCCCCGACAAGACTGGTACCCTTTCACGTCCAAATCTCTCAAACTCCGGGAGAGATTCTCAAAACCAAGGTTGACATGTTTCGAGTTCCTCTCAACATTTTGGAAATCCCGCTGAAACTTTAGACATTCTGGCGAAGGGTTCCCAATCCCCGACAAGACTGGTACCCTTTCACGTCCAAATCTCTCAAACTCCGGGAGAGATTCTCAAAACCAAGGTTGACATGTTTCGAGTTCCTCTCACCATTTTGGAAATCCCGCTGAAACTTTGGACGTTCTGGCGAAGGGTTCCCAATCCCCGACAAGACTGGTACCCTTTCACGTCCAAATCTCTCAAACTCCGGGAGAGATTCTCAAAACCAAGGTTGACATGTTTCGAGTTCCTTTCAACATTTTGGAAATCCCGCTGAAACTTTGGACATTCTCGCAAAGGGTTCCCAATCCCCGACAAGACTGGTACCCTTTCACGTCCAAATCTCTCAAACTCCGGGAGACATTCTCAAAACCAAGGCTGACATGTTTCGAGTTCCTCTCAACATTTTGGAAATCCCGCTGAAACTTTGGACATTCTGGCGAAGGGTTCCCAATCCCCGACAAGACTGGTACCCTTTCACGTCCAAATCTCTCAAACTCCGGGAGAGATTCTCAAAACCAAGGTTGACATGTTTCGAGTTCCTCTCAACATTTTGGAAATCCCGCTGAAACTTTGGACATTCTGGCGAAGGGTTCCAAATCCCCGACAAGACTGGTACCCTTTCACGTCCAAATCTCTCAAACTCCAGGAGAGATTCTCAAAACCAAGGCTGACATGTTTCGAGTTCCTCTCAACATTTTGGAAATCCCGCTGAAACTTTGGACATTCTGGCGAAGGGTTCCCAATCCCCGACAAGACTGGTACCCTTTCACGTCCAAATCTCTCAAACTCCGGGAGAGATTCTCAAAACCAAGGTTGACATGTTTCGAGTTCTTTTCAACATTTTGGAAATCCCGCTGAAACTTTGGACATTCTCGCGAAGGGTTCCCAATCCCCGACAAGACTGGTACACTTTCACGTCCAAATGTCTCAAACTCCGGGAGAGATTCTCAAAACCAAGGTTGACATGTTTCGAGTTCCTTTCAAAGTTTTGGAAATCCCGCTGAAACTTTGGACATTCTCGCGAAGGGTTCCCAATCCCCGACAAGACTGGTACCCTTTCACGTCCAAATCTCTCAAACTCCGGGAGAGATTCTCAAAACCAAGGTTGACATGTTTTGAGTTCCTCTCAACATTTTGGAAATCCCGCTGAAACTTTGGACATTCTGGCGAAGGGTTCCCAATCCCCGACAAGACTGGTACCCTTTCACGTCCAAATCTCTCAAACTCCGGGAGAGATTCTCAAAACCAAGGTTGACATGTTTCGAGTTCCTCTCAACATTTTGGAAATCCCGCTGAAACTTTGGACATTCTCGCGAAGGGTTCCCAATCCCCGACAAGACTGGTACCCTTTCACGTCCAAATCTCTCAAACTCCGGGAGAGATTCTCAAAACCAAGGTTGACATGTTTCGAGTTCCTCTCAACATTTTGGAAATCCCGCTGAAACTTTGGACATTCTGGCGAAGGGTTCCCAATCCCCGACAAGACTGGTACCCTTTCACGTCCAAATCTCTCAAACTCCGGGAGAGATTCTCAAAACCAAGGTTGACATGTTTCAAGTTCCTCTCAACATTTTGGACATCCCGCTGAAACTTTGGACATTCTCGCGAAGAGTTCCCAATCCCCGACAAGACTGGTACCCTTTCACGTCCAAATCTCTCAAACTCCGGGAGAGATTCTCAAAACCAAGGTTGACATGTTTCGAGTTCCTCTCAACATTTTGGAAATCCCGCTGAAACTTTGGACATTCTCGCGAAGAGTTCCCAATCCCCGACAAGACTGGTACCCTTTCACGTCCAAATCTCTCAAACTCCGGGAGAGATTCTCAAAACCAAGGTTGACATGTTTCGAGTTCCTCTCAACATTTTGGAAATCCCGCTGAAACTTTGGACATTCTGGCGAAGGGTTCCCAATCCCCGACAAGACTGGTACCCTTTCACGTCCAAATCTCTCAAACTCCGGGAGAGATTCTCAAAACCAAGGTTGACATGTTTCGAGTTCCTCTCAACGTTTTGGAAATTTCGCTGAAACTTTGGACATTCTCGTGAAGGGTTCCCAATCCCCGACAAGACTGGTACCCTTTCACGTCCAAATCTCTCAAACTCCGGGAGAGATTCTCAAAACCAAGGTTGACATGTTTCGAGTTCCTCTCAACATTTTGGAAATCCCGCTGAAACTTTGGACATTCTCGCAAAGGGTTCCCAATCCCCGACAAGACTGGTACCCTTTCACGTCCAAATCTCTCAAACTCCGGGAGAGATTCTCAAAACCAAGGCTGACATGTTTCGAGTTCCTCTCAACATTTTGGAAATCCCGCTGAAACTTTGGACATTCTGGCGAAGGGTTCCCAATCCCCGACAAGACTGGTACCCTTTCACGTCCAAATGTCTCAAACTCCGGGAGAGATTCTCAAAACCAAGGTTGACATGTTTCGAGTTCCTCTCAACATTTTGGAAATCCCGCTGAAACTTTGGATATTCTGGCGAAGGGTTCCCAATCCCCGACAAGACTGGTACCCTTTCACGTCCAAATCTCTCAAACTCCGGGAGAGATTCTCAAAACCAAGGTTGACATGTTTCGAGTTCCTTTCAACGTTTTGGAAATCCCGCTGAAACTTTGGACATTCTCGCGAAGGGTTCCCAATCCCCGACAAGACTGGTACCCTTTCACGTCCAAATCTCTCAAACTCCAAGAGAGATTCTCAAAACCAAGGTTGACATGTTTCGAGTCCCTCTCAACATTTTGGAAATCCCGCTGAAACTTTGGACATTCTGGCGAAGGGTTCCCAATCCCCGACAAGACTGGTACCCTTTCACGTCCAAATCTCTCAAACTCCGGGAGAGATTCTCAAAACCAAGGTTGACATGTTTCGAGTTCCTCTCAACATTTTGGAAATCCCGCTGAAACTTTGGACATTCTCGCGAAGGGTTCCCAATCCCCGACAAGACTGGTACCCTTTCACGTCCAAATCTCTCAAACTCCGGGAGAGATTCTCAAAACCAAGGCTGACATGTTTCGAGTTCCTCTCAACGTTTTAGAAATCCCGCTGAAACTTTGGACATTCTCGCGAAGGGTTCCCAATCCCCGACAAGACTGGTACCCTTTCACGTCCAAATCTCTCAAACTCCGGGAGAGATTCTCAAAACCAAGGTTGACATGTTTCGAGTTCCTCTCAAGATTTTGGAAATCCCGCTGAAACTTTGGACATTCTGGCGAAGAGTTCCCAATCCCCGACAAGACTGGTACCCTTTCACGTCCAAATGTCTCAAACTCTGGGAGAGATTCTCAAAACCAAGGTTGACATGTTTCGAGTTCCTTTCAACATTTTGGAAATCCCGCTGAAACTTTGGACATTCTGGCGAAGGGTTCCCAATCCCCGACAAGACTGGTACCCTTTCACGTCCAAATCTCTCAAACTCCGGGGGAGATTCTCAAAACCAAGGTTGACATGTTTCGAGTTCCTCTCAACATTTTGGAAATCCCGCTGAAACTTTGGACATTCTCGCGAAGGGTTCCCAATCCCCGACAAGACTGGTACCCTTTCACGTCCAAATCTCTCAAACTCCGGGAGAGATTCTCAAAACCAAGGTTGACATGTTTCGAGTTCCTCTCAACATTTTGGAAATCCCGCTGAAACTTTGGACATTCTGGCGAAGGGTTCCCAATCCCCGACAAGACTGGTACCCTTTCACGTCCAAATCTCTCAAACTCCGGGAGAGATTCTCAAAACCAAGGTTGACATGTTTCGAGTTCCTCTCAACATTTTGGAAATCCCGCTGAAACTTTGGACATTCTCGCAAAGGGTTCCCAATCCCCGACAAGACTGGTACCCTTTCACGTCCAAATCTCTCAAACTCCGGGAGAGATTCTCAAAACCAAGGCTGACATGTTTCGAGTTCCTCTCAACATTTTGGAAATCCCGCTGAAACTTTGGACATTCTGGCGAAGGGTTCCCAATCCCCGACAAGACTGGTACCCTTTCACGTCCAAATGTCTCAAACTCCGGGAGAGATTCTCAAAACCAAGGTTGACATGTTTCGAGTTCCTCTCAACATTTTGGAAATCCCGCTGAAACTTTGGATATTCTGGCGAAGGGTTCCCAATCCCCGACAAGACTGGTACCCTTTCACGTCCAAATCTCTCAAACTCCGGGAGAGATTCTCAAAACCAAGGTTGACATGTTTCGAGTTCCTTTCAACGTTTTGGAAATCCCGCTGAAACTTTGGACATTCTCGCGAAGGGTTCCCAATCCCCGACAAGACTGGTACCCTTTCACGTCCAAATCTCTCAAACTCCAAGAGAGATTCTCAAAACCAAGGTTGACATGTTTCGAGTCCCTCTCAACATTTTGGAAATCCCGCTGAAACTTTGGACATTCTGGCGAAGGGTTCCCAATCCCCGACAAGACTGGTACCCTTTCACGTCCAAATCTCTCAAACTCCGGGAGAGATTCTCAAAACCAAGGTTGACATGTTTCGAGTTCCTCTCAACATTTTGGAAATCCCGCTGAAACTTTGGACATTCTCGCGAAGGGTTCCCAATCCCCGACAAGACTGGTACCCTTTCACGTCCAAATCTCTCAAACTCCGGGAGAGATTCTCAAAACCAAGGCTGACATGTTTCGAGTTCCTCTCAACGTTTTAGAAATCCCGCTGAAACTTTGGACATTCTCGCGAAGGGTTCCCAATCCCCGACAAGACTGGTACCCTTTCACGTCCAAATCTCTCAAACTCCGGGAGAGATTCTCAAAACCAAGGTTGACATGTTTCGAGTTCCTCTCAAGATTTTGGAAATCCCGCTGAAACTTTGGACATTCTGGCGAAGAGTTCCCAATCCCCGACAAGACTGGTACCCTTTCACGTCCAAATGTCTCAAACTCTGGGAGAGATTCTCAAAACCAAGGTTGACATGTTTCGAGTTCCTTTCAACATTTTGGAAATCCCGCTGAAACTTTGGACATTCTGGCGAAGGGTTCCCAATCCCCGACAAGACTGGTACCCTTTCACGTCCAAATCTCTCAAACTCCGGGGGAGATTCTCAAAACCAAGGTTGACATGTTTCGAGTTCCTCTCAACATTTTGGAAATCCCGCTGAAACTTTGGACATTCTCGCGAAGGGTTCCCAATCCCCGACAAGACTGGTACCCTTTCACGTCCAAATCTCTCAAACTCCGGGAGAGATTCTCAAAACCAAGGTTGACATGTTTCGAGTTCCTCTCAACATTTTGGAAATCCCGCTGAAACTTTGGACATTCTGGCGAAGGGTTCCCAATCCCCGACAAGACTGGTACCCTTTCACGTCCAAATCTCTCAAACTCCGGGAGAGATTCTCAAAACCAAGGTTCACATGTTTCGAGTTCCTCTCAACATTTTGGAAATCCCGCTGAAACTTTGGACATTCTCGCGAAGGGTTCCCAATCCCCGACAAGACTGGTACCCTTTCACGTCCAAATCTCTCAAACTCCGGGAGAGATTCTCAAAACCAAGGTTGACATGTTTCGAGTTCCTCTCAACATTTTGGAAATCCCGCTGAAACTTTGGACATTCTGGCGAAGGGTTCCCAATCCCCGACAAGACTGGTACCCTTTCACATCCAAATCTCTCAAACTCCGGGAGAGATTCTCAAAACCAAGGTTGACATGTTTCGAGTTCCTCTCAACATTTTGGAAATCCCGCTGAAACTTTGGACATTCTGGCGAAGGGTTCCCAATCCCCGACAAGACTGGTACCCTTTCACGTCCAAATCTCTCAAACTCCGGGAGAGATTCTCAAAACCAAGGTTGACATGTTTCGAGTTCCTCTCAACATTTTGGAAATCCCGCTGAAACTTTGGACATTCTGGCGAAGGGTTCCCAATCCCCGACAAGACTGGTACCCTTTCACGTCCAAATCTCTCAAACTCCGGGAGAGATTCTCAAAACCAAGGTTCACATGTTTCGAGTTCCTCTCAACATTTTGGAAATCCCGCTGAAACTTTGGACATTCTCGCGAAGGGTTCCCAATCCCCGACAAGACTGGTACCCTTTCACGTCCAAATCTCTCAAACTCCGGGAGAGATTCTCAAAACCAAGGTTGACATGTTTCGAGTTCCTCTCAACATTTTGGAAATCCCGCTGAAACTTTGGACATTCTCGCGAAGGGTTCCCAATCCCAGACAAGACTGGTACCCTTTCACGTCCAAATCTCTCAAACTCCGGGAGAGATTCTCAAAACCAAGGTTGACATGTTTCGAGTTCCTCTCAACATTTTGGAAATCCCGCTGAAACTTTGGACATTCTCGCGAAGGGTTCCCAACCCCCGACAAGACTGGTACCCTTTCACGTCCAAATCTCTCAAACTCCGGGAGAAGATTCTCAAAACCAAGGTTGACATGTTTCGAGTTCCTCTCAACATTTTGGAAATCCCGCTGAAACTTTGGACATTCTCGCGAAGGGTTCCCAATCCCCGACAAGACTGGTACCCTTTCACGTCCAAATCTCTCAAACTCCGGGAGAGATTCTCAAAACCAAGGTTGACATGTTTCGAGTTCCTCTCAACATTTTGGAAATCCCGCTGAAACTTTGGACATTCTGGCGAAGGGTTCCCAATCCCCGACAAGACTGGTACCCTTTCACGTCCAAATCTCTCAAACTCCGGGAGAGATTCTCAAAACCAAGGTTGACATGTTTCGAGTTCCTCTCAACATTTTGGACATCCCGCTGAAACTTTGGTCATTCTCGCAAAGGGTTCCCAGTCCCCGACAAGACTGGTACCCTTTCACGTCCAAATCTCTCAAACTCCGGGAGAGATTCTCAAAACCAAGGCTGACATGTTTCGAGTTCCTTTCAACATTTTGGAAATCCCGCTGAAAATTTGGACATTCTGGCGAAGGGTTCCCAATCCCCGACAAGACTGGTACCCTTTCACGTCCAAATCTCTCAAACTCCGGGAGAGATTCTCAAAACCAAGGTTGACATGTTTCGAGTTCCTTTCAACATTTTGGAAATCCCGCTGAAACTTTGGACATTCTGGCGAAGGGTTCCCAATCCCTGACAAGACTGGTACCCTTCCACGTCCAAATGTCTCAAACTCTGGGAGAGATTCTCAAAACCAAGGTTGACATGTTTCGAGTTCCTCTCAACATTTTGGAAATCCCGCTGAAACTTTGGACATTCTCGCGAAGGGTTCCCAATCCCCGACAAGACTGGTACCCTTTCACGTCCAAATCTCTCAAACTCCGGGAGAGATTCTCAAAACCAAGGTTGACATGTTTCGAGTTCCTCTCAACATTTTGGGAATCCCGCTGAAACTTTGGACATTCTCGCGAAGGGTTCCCAATCCCCGACAAGACTGGTACCCTTTCACGTCCAAATCTCTCAAACTCCGGGAGAGATTCTCAAAACCAAGGTTGACATGTTTCGAGTTCCTCTCAACATTTTGGAAATCCCGCTGAAACTTTGGACATTCTGGCGAAGGGTTCCCAATCCCCGACAAGACTGGTACCCTTTCACGTCTAAATCTCTCAAACTCCGGGAGAGATTCTCAAAACCAAGGTTGACATGTTTCGAGTTCCTCTCAACATTTTGGAAATCCCGCTGAAACTTTGGACATTCTCGCGAAGGGTTCCCAATCCCCGACAAGACTGGTACCCTTTCACGTCCAAATCTCTCAAACTCCGGGAGAGATTCTCAAAACCAAGGTTGACATGTTTCGAGTTCCTCTCAACATTTTGGAAATCCCGCTCAAACTTTGGACATTCTCGCGAAGGGTTCCCAATCCCCGACAAGACTGGTACCCTTTCACGTCCAAATCTCTCAAACTCCGGGAGAGATTCTCAAAAGCAAGGCTGACATGTTTCGAGTTCCTCTCAACATTTTGCAAATCCCGCTGAAACTTTGGACATTCTGGCGAAGGGTTCCCAATCCCCGACAAGACTGGTACCCTTTCACGTCCAAATCTCTCAAACTCCGGGAGAGATTCTCAAAACCAAGGTTGACATGTTTCGAGTTCCTCTCAACGTTTTAGAAATCCCGCTGAAACTTTGGACATTCTGGCGAAGGGTTCCCAATCCCCGACAAGACTGGTACCCTTTCACGTCCAAATCTCTCAAACTCCGGGAGAGATTCTCAAAACCAAGGTTGACATGTTTCGAGTTCCTCTCAACATTTTGGAAATCCCGCTGAAACTTTGGACATTCTGGCGAAGGGTTCCCAATCCCCGACAAGACTGGTACCCTTTCACGTCCAAATCTCTCAAACTCCGGGAGAGATTCTCAAAACCAAGGCTGACATGTTTCGAGTTCCTCTCAAGATTTTGGAAATCCCGCTGAAACTTTGGACATTCTCGCGAAGGGTTCCCAATCCCCGACAAGACTGGTACCCTTTCACGTCCAAATGTCTCAAACTCTGGGAGAGATTCTCAAAACCAAGGTTGACATGTTTCGAGTTCCTTTCAACATTTTGGAAATCCCTCTGAAACTTTGGACATTCTCGTGAAGGGTTCCCAATCCCCGACAAGACTGGTACCCTTTCACGTCCAAATGTCTCAAACTCTGGGAGAGATTCTCAAAACCAAGGTTGACATGTTTCGAGTTCCTCTCAACATTGTGGAAATCCCGCTGAAACTTTGCACATTCTCACAAAGGGTTCCCAATCCCCGACAAGACTGGTACCCTTTCACGTCCAAATCTCTCAAACTCCGGGAGAGATTCTCAAAACCAAGGTTGACATGTTTCGAGTTCCTCTCAACATTTTGGAAATCCCGCTGAAACTTTGGACATTCTGGCGAAGGGTTCCCAATCCCCGACAAGACTGGTACCCTTTCACGTCCAAATCTCTCAAAATCCGGGAGAGATTCTCAAAACCAAGGCTGACATGTTTCGAGTTCCTCTCAACATTTTGGAAATCCCGCTGAAACTTTGGACATTCTGGCGAAGGGTTCCCAATCCCCGACAAGACTGGTACCCTTTCACGTCCAAATCTCTCAAACTCCGGGAGAGATTCTCAAAACCAAGGTTGACATGTTTCGAGTTCCTCTCAACATTTTGGAAATCCCGCTGAAACTTTGGACATTCTCGCGAAGGGTTCCCAATCCCCGACAAGACTGGTACCCTTTCACGTCCAAATCTCTCAAACTCCGGGAGAGATTCTCAAAACCAAGGTTGACATGTTTCGAGTTCCTCTCAACATTTTGGAAATCCCGCTGAAACTTTGGACATTCTCGCGAAGGGTTCCCAATCCCCGACAAGACTGGTACCCTTTCACGTCCAAATCTCTCAAACTCCGGGAGAGATTCTCAAAACCAAGGTTGACATGTTTCGAGTTCCTCTCAACATTTTGGAAATCCCGCTGAAACTTTGGACATTCTCGCGAAGGGTTCCCATTCCCCGACAAGACTGGTACCCTTTCACGTCCAAATCTCTCAAACTCCGAGAGAGATTCTCAAAACCAAGGTTGACATGTTTCGAGTTCCTCTCAACGTTTTGGAAATCCCGCTGAAACTTTGGACATTCTCGCGAAGGGTTCCCAATCCCCGACAAGACTGGTACCCTTTCACGTCCAAATCTCTCAAACTCCAGGAGAGATTCTAAAAACCAAGGTTGACATGTTTCGAGTTCCTCTCAACATTTTGGAAATCCTGCTGAAACTTTGGACATTCTCGCGAAGGGTTCCCAATCCCCGACAAGACTGGTACCCTTTCACGTCCAAATCTCTCAAACTCCGGGAGAGATTCTCAAAACCAAGGTTGACATGTTTCGAGTTCCTCTCAACATTTTGGAAATCCCGCTGAAACTTTGGACATTCTCGCGAAGGGTTCCCAATCCCCGACAAGACTGGTACCCTTTCACGTCCAAATCTCTCAAACTCCGGGAGAGATTCTCAAAACCAAGGTTGACATGTTTCGAGTTCCTCTCAACATTTTGGAAATCCCGCTGAAACTTTGGACATTCTCGCGAAGGGTTCCCAATCCCCGACAAGACTGGTACCCTTTCACGTCCAAATCTCTCAAACTCCGGGAGAGACTCTCAAAACCAAGGTTCACATGTTTCGAGTTCCACTCAACATTTTAAAAATCCCGCTGAAACTTTGGACATTCTCGCGAAGGGTTCCCAATCCCCGACAAGACTGGTACCCTTTCACGTCCAAATCTCTCAAACTCCGGGAGAGATTCTCAAAACCAAGGTTGACATGTTTCGAGTTCCTCTTCAACATTTTGGAAATCCCGCTGAAACTTTGGACATTCTCGCAAAGGGTTCCCAATCCCCGACAAGACTGGTACCCTTTCACGTCCAAATCTCTCAAACTCCGGGAGAGATTCTCAAAACCAAGGTTGACATGTTTGGAGTTCCTCTCAACATTTTGGAAATCCCGCTGAAACTTTGGACATTCTCGCGAAGGGTTCCCAATCCCCGACAAGACTGGTACCCTTTCACGTCCAAATCTCTCAAACTCCGGGAGAGATTCTCAAAACCAAGGTTGACATGTTTCGAGTTCCTCTACACATTTTGGAAATCCCGCTGAAACTTTGGACATTCTCGCGAAGGGTTCCCAATCCCCGACAAGACTGGTACCCTTTCACGTCCAAATCTCTCAAACTCCGGGAGAGATTCTCAAAACCAAGGTTGACATGTTTCGAGTTCCTCTCAACATTTTGGAAATCCCGCTGAAACTTTGGACATTCTGGCGAAGGGTTCCCAATCCCCGACAAGACTGGTACCCTTTCACGTCCAAATCTCTCAAACTCCGGGAGAGATTCTCAAAAGCAAGGTTCACATGTTTCGAGTTCCTCTCAACATTTTAAAAATCCCGCTGAAACTTTGGACATTCTCGCGAAGGGTTCCCAATCCCCGACAAGACTGGTACCCTTTCACGTCCAAATCTCTCAAACTCCGGGAGAGATTCTCAAAACCAAGGTTGACATGTTTCGAGTTCCTCTCAACATTTTGGAAATCCCGCTGAAACTTTGGACATTCTGGCGAAGGGTTCCCAATCCCCGACAAGACTGGTACCCTTTCACGTCCAAATCTCTCAAACTCCGGGAGAGATTCTCAAAACCAAGGCTGACATGTTTCGAGTTCCTCTCAAGATTTTGGAAATCCCGCTGAAACTTTGGACATTCTGGCGAAGCGTTCCCAATCCCCGACAAGACTGGTACCCTTTCACGTCCAAATGTCTCAAACTCCGGGAGAGATTCTCAAAACCAAGGTTGACATGTTTCGAGTTCCTCTCAACATTTTGGAAATCCCGCTGAAACTTTGGACATTCTCGCAAAGGGTTCCCAATCCCCGACAAGACTGGTACCCTTTCACGTCCAAATCTCTCAAACTCCGGGAGAGATTCTCAAAACCAAGGTTGACATGTTTCGAGTTCCTCTCAACATTTTGGAAATCCCGCTGAAACTTTGGACATTCTCGCGAAGGGTTCCCAATCCCCGACAAGACTGGTACCCTTTCACGTCCAAATCTCTCAAACTCCGGGAGAGATTCTCAAAACCAAGGTTGACATGTTTCGAGATCCTCTCAACATTTTGGAAATCCCGCTGAAACTTTGGACATTCTCGCGAAGGGTTCCCAATCCCCGACAAGACTGGTACCCTTTCACGTCCAAATCTCTCAAACTCCGGGAGAGATTCTCAAAACCAAGGTTCACATGTTTCGAGTTCCTCTCAACATTTTGGAAATCCCGCTGAAACTTTGGACATTCTCGCGAAGGGTTCCCAATCCCCGACAAGACTGGTACCCTTTCACGTCCAAATCTCTCAAACTCCGGGAGAGATTCTCAAAACCAAGGTTGACATGTTTCGAGTTCCTTTCAACATTTTGGAAATCCCGCTGAAACTTTGGACATTCTGGCGAAGGGTTCCCAATCCCCGACAAGACTGGTAGCCTTTCACGTCCAAATCTCTCAAACTCCGGGAGAGATTCTCAAAACCAAGGCTGACATGTTTCGAGTTCCTCTCAACATTTTGGAAATCCCGCTGAAACTTTGGACATTCTCGCAAAGGGTTCCCAATCCCCGACAAGACTGGTACCCTTTCACGTCCAAATCTCTCAAACTCCGGGAGAGATTCTCAAAACCAAGGTTGACATGTTTCGAGTTCCTCTCAACATTTTGGAAATCCCGCTGAAACTTTGGACATTCTGGCGAAGGGTTCCCAATCCCCGACAAGACTGGTACCCTTTCACGTCCAAATCTCTCAAACTCCGGGAGAGATTCTCAAAACCAAGGCTGACGTGTTTCAAGTTCCTCTCAACATTTTGGAAATCCCGCTGAAACTTTGGACATTCTCGCGAAGGGTTCCCAATCCCCGACAAGACTGGTACCCTTTCACGTCCAAATCTCTCAAACTCCGGGAGAGATTCTCAAAAGCAAGGCTGACATGTTTCGAGTTCCTCTCAACATTTTGGAAATCCCGCTCAAACTTTGGACATTCTCGCAAAGGGTTCCCAATCCCCGACAAGACTGGTACCCTTTCCTGTCCAAATCTCTCAAACTCCGGGAGAGATTCTCAAAACCAAGGTTGACATGTTTCGAGTTCCTCTCAACATTTTGGAAATCCCGCTGAAACTTTGGACATTCTCGCGAAGGGTTCCCAATCCCCGACAAGACTGGTACCCTTTCACGTCCAAATCTCTCAAACTCCGGGAGAGATTCTCAAAACCAAGGTTGACATGTTTCGAGTTCCTCTCAACATTTTGGAAATCCCGCTGAAACTTTGGACATTCTCGCGAAGGGTTCCCAATCCCCGAAAAGACTGGTACCCTTTCACGTCCAAATCTCTCAAACTCCGGGAGAGATTCTCAAAACCAAGGTTGACATGTTTCGAGTTCCTCTCAACATTTTGGAAATCCCGCTGAAACTTTGGACATTCTCGCGAAGGGTTCCCAATCCCCGACAAGACTGGTACCCTTTCACGTCCAAATCTCTCAAACTCCGGGAGAGATTCTCAAAACCAAGGTTGACATGTTTCGAGTTCCTCTCAACATTTTGGAAATCCCGCTGAAACTTTGGACATTCTCGCGAAGGGTTCCCAATCCCCGACAAGACTGGTACCTTTTCACGTCCAAATCTCTCAAACTCCGGGAGAGATTCTCAAAACCAAGGTTGACATGTTTCCAGTTCCTCTCAACATTTTGGAAATCCCGCTGAAACTTTGGACATTCTCGCGAAGGGTTCCCAATCCCCGACAAGACTGGTACCCTTTCATGTCCAAATCTCTCAAACTCCGGGAGAAGATTCTCAAAACCAAGGTTGACATGTTTCGAGTTCCTCTCAACATTTTGGAAATCCCGCTGAAACTTTGGACATTCTCGCGAAGGGTTCCCATTCCCCGACAAGACTGGTACCCTTTCACGTCCAAATCTCTCAAACTCCGAGAGAGATTCTCAAAACCAAGGTTGACATGTTTCGAGTTCCTCTCAACATTTTGGAAATCCCACTGAAACTTTGGACATTCTGGCGAAGGGTTCCCAATCCCCGACAAGACTGGTACCCTTTCACGTCCAAATCTCTCAAACTCCGGGAGAGATTCTAAAAACCAAGGTTGACATGTTTCGAGTTCCTCTCAACATTTTGGAAATCCCGCTGAAACTTTGGACATTCTCGCGAAGGGTTCCCAATCCCCGACAAGACTGGTACCCTTTCACGTCCAAATCTCTCAAACTCCGGGAGAGATTCTCAAAACCAAGGTTGACATGTTTCGAGTTCCTCTCAACATTTTGGAAATCCCGCTGAAACTTTGGACATTCTCGCGAAGGGTTCCCAATCCCCGACAAGACTGGTACCCTTTCACGTCCAAATCTCTCAAACTCCGGGAGAGATTCTCAAAACCAAGGTTGACGTGTTTGGAGTTCCTCTCAACATTTTGGAAATCCCGCTGAAACTTTGGACATTCTCGCGAAGGGTTCCCAATCCCCGACAAGACTGGTACCCTTTCACGTCCAAATCTCTCAAACTCCGGGAGAGATTCTCAAAACCAAGGTTGACATGTTTCGAGTTCCTCTACACATTTTGGAAATCCCGCTGAAACTTTGGACATTCTCGCGAAGGGTTCCCAATCCCCGACAAGACTGGTACCCTTTCACGTCCAAATCTCTCAAACTCCGGGAGAGATTCTCAAAACCAAGGTTGACATGTTTCGAGTTCCTCTCAACATTTTGGAAATCCCGCTGAAACTTTGGACATTCTGGCGAAGGGTTCCCAATCCCCGATAAGACTGGTACCCTTTCACGTCCAAATCTCTCAAACTCCGGGAGAGATTCTCAAAAGCAAGGTTCACATGTTTCGAGTTCCTCTCAACATTTTAAAAATCCCGCTGAAACTTTGGACATTCTCGCGAAGGGTTCCCAATCCCCGACAAGACTGGTACCCTTTCACGTCCAAATCTCTCAAACTCCGGGAGAGATTCTCAAAACCAAGGTTGACATGTTTCGAGTTCCTCTCAACATTTTGGAAATCCCGCTGAAACTTTGGACATTCTGGCGAAGGGTTCCCAATCCCCGACAAGACTGGTACCCTTTCACGTCCAAATCTCTCAAACTCCGGGAGAGATTCTCAAAACCAAGGTTGACATGTTTCGAGTTCCTCTCAACATTTTGGAAATCCCGCTGAAACTTTGGACATTCTCGCAAAGGGTTCCCAATCCCCGACAAGACTGGTACCCTTTCACGTCCAAATCTCTCAAACTCCGGGAGAGATTCTCAAAACCAAGGCTGACATGTTTCGAGTTCCTCTCAAGATTTTGGAAATCCCGCTGAAACTTTGGACATTCTGGCGAAGCGTTCCCAATCCCCGACAAGACTGGTACCCTTTCACGTCCAAATGTCTCAAACTCCGGGAGAGATTCTCAAAACCAAGGTTGACATGTTTCGAGTTCCTCTCAACATTTTGGAAATCCCGCTGAAACTTTGGACATTCTCGCGAAGGGTTCCCAATCCCCGACAAGACTGGTACCCTTTCACGTCCAAATCTCTCAAACTCCGGGAGAGATTCTCAAAACCAAGGTTGACATGTTTCGAGTTCCTCTCAACATTTTGGAAATCCCGCTGAAACTTTGGACATTCTCGCGAAGGGTTCCCAATCCCCGACAAGACTGGTACCCTTTCACGTCCAAATCTCTCAAACTCCGGGAGAGATTCTCAAAACCAAGGTTGACATGTTTCGAGATCCTCTCAACATTTTGGAAATCCCGCTGAAACTTTGGACATTCTCGCGAAGGGTTCCCAATCCCCGACAAGACTGGTACCCTTTCACGTCCAAATCTCTCAAACTCCGGGAGAGATTCTCAAAACCAAGGTTCACATGTTTCGAGTTCCTTTCAACATTTTGGAAATCCCGCTGAAACTTTGGACATTCCAACGAAGGGTTCCCAATCCCCGACAAGACTGGTACCCTTTCACGTCCAAATCTCTCAAACTCCGGGAGAGATTCTCAAAACCAAGGCTGACATGTTTCGAGTTCCTTTCAACATTTTGGAAATCCCGCTGAAACTTTGGACATTCTCGCGAAGGGTTCCCAATCCCCGACAAGACTGGTACCCTTTCACGTCCAAATCTCTCAAACTCCGGGAGAGATTCTCAAAACCAAGGTTGACATGTTTCGAGTTCCTTTCAACATTTTGGAAATCCCGCTGAAACTTTGGACATTCTGGCGAAGGGTTCCCAATCCCCGACAAGACTGGTAGCCTTTCACGTCCAAATCTCTCAAACTCCGGGAGAGATTCTCAAAACCAAGGCTGACATGTTTCGAGTTCCTCTCAACATTTTGGAAATCCCGCTGAAACTTTGGACATTCTCGCAAAGGGTTCCCAATCCCCGACAAGACTGGTACCCTTTCACGTCCAAATCTCTCAAACTCCAGGAGAGATTCTCAAAACCAAGGTTGACATGTTTCGAGTTCCTCTCAACATTTTGGAAATCCCGCTGAAACTTTGGACATTCTCGCGAAGGGTTCCCAATCCCCGACAAGACTGGTACCCTTTCACGTCCAAATCTCTCAAACTCCGGGAGAGATTCTCAAAACCAAGGCTGACGTGTTTCAAGTTCCTCTCAACATTTTGGAAATCCCGCTGAAACTTTGGACATTCTCGCGAAGGGTTCCCAATCCCCGACAAGACTGGTACCCTTTCACGTCCAAATCTCTCAAACTCCGGGAGAGATTCTCAAAACCAAGGCTGACATGTTTCGAGTTCCTCTCAACATTTTGGAAATCCCGCTCAAACTTTGGACATTCTGGCGAAGGGTTCCCAATCCCCGACAAGACTGGTACCCTTTCACGTCCAAATCTCTCAAACTCCGGGAGAGATTCTCAAAACCAAGGTTGACATGTTTCGAGTTCCTCTCAACATTTTGGAAATCCCGCTGAAACTTTGGACATTCTGGCGAAGGGTTCCCAATCCCCGACAAGACTGGTACCCTTTCACGTCCAAATGTCTCAAACTCCGGGAGAGATTCTCAAAACCAAGGTTGACATGTTTTGAGTTCCTCTCAACATTTTGGAAATCCCGCTGAAACTTTGGACATTCTCGCGAAGGGTTCCCAATCCCCGACAAGACTGGTACCCTTTCACGTCCAAATGTCTCAAACTCCGGGAGAGATTCTCAAAACCAAGGTTGACATGTTTCGAGTTCCTCTCAACATTTTGGAAATCCCGCTGAAACTTTGGACATTCTCGCGAAGGGTTCCCAATCCCCGACAAGACTGGTACCCTTTCACGTCCAAATCTTTCAAACTCCGGGAGAGATTCTCAAAACCAAGGCTGACATGTTTCGAGTTCCTCTCAACATTTTGGAAATCCCGCTGAAACTTTGGACATTCTGGCGAAGCGTTCCACATCCCCGACAAGACTGGTACCCTTTCACGTCCAAATGTCTCAAACTCCGGGAGAGATTCTCAAAACCAAGGTTGACATGTTTCGAGTTCCTCTCAACATTTTGGAAATCCCGCTGAAACTTTGGACATTCTGGCGAAGGGTTCCCAATCCCCGACAAGACTGGTACCCTTTCACGTCCAAATCTCTCAAACTCCGGGAGAGATTCTCAAAACCAAGGTTGACATGTTTCGAGATCCTCTCAACATTTTGGACATCCCGCTGAAACTTTGGACATTCTCGCGAAGGGTTCCCAATCCCCGACAAGACTGGTACCCTTTCACGTCCAAATCTCTCAAACTCCGGGAGAGATTCTCAAAACCAAGGTTGACATGTTTCGAGTTCCTCTCAACATTTTGGAAATCCCGCTGAAACTTTGGACATTCTCGCGAAGGGTTCCCAATCCCCGAAAAGACTGGTACCCTTTCACGTCCAAATCTCTCAAACTCCGGGAGAGATTCTCAAAACCAAGGTTGACATGTTTCGAGTTCCTCTCAACATTTTGGAAATCCCGCTGAAACTTTGGACATTCTCGCGAAGGGTTCCCAATCCCCGACAAGACTGGTACCCTTTCACGTCCAAATCTCTCAAACTCCGGGAGAGATTCTCAAAACCAAGGTTGACATGTTTCGAGTTCCTCTCAACATTTTGGAAATCCCGCTGAAACTTTGGACATTCTCGCGAAGGGTTCCCAATCCCCGACAAGACTGGTACCTTTTCACGTCCAAATCTCTCAAACTCCGGGAGAGATTCTCAAAACCAAGGTTGACATGTTTCCAGTTCCTCTCAACATTTTGGAAATCCCGCTGAAACTTTGGACATTCTTGCGAAGGGTTCCCAATCCCCGACAAGACTGGTACCCTTTCATGTCCAAATCTCTCAAACTCCGGGAGAAGATTCTCAAAACCAAGGTTGACATGTTTCGAGTTCCTCTCAACATTTTGGAAATCCCGCTGAAACTTTGGACATTCTCGCGAAGGGTTCCCATTCCCCGACAAGACTGGTACCCTTTCACGTCCAAATCTCTCAAACTCCGAGAGAGATTCTCAAAACCAAGGTTGACATGTTTCGAGTTCCTCTCAACATTTTGGAAATCCCGCTGAAACTTTGGACATTCTGGCGAAGGGTTCCCAATCCCCGACAAGACTGGTACCCTTTCACGTCCAAATCTCTCAAACTCCGGGAGAGATTCTAAAAACCAAGGTTGACATGTTTCGAGTTCCTCTCAACATTTTGGAAATCCCGCTGAAACTTTGGACATTCTCGCGAAGGGTTCCCAATCCCCGACAAGACTGGTACCCTTTCACGTCCAAATCTCTCAAACTCCGGGAGAGATTCTCAAAACCAAGGTTGACATGTTTCGAGTTCCTCTCAACATTTTGGAAATCCCGCTGAAACTTTGGACATTCTGGCGAAGGGTTCCCAATCCCCGACAAGACTGGTACCCTTTCACGTCCAAATCTCTCAAACTCCGGGAGAGATTCTCAAAACCAAGGTTGACGTGTTTGGAGTTCCTCTCAACATTTTGGAAATCCCGCTGAAACTTTGGACATTCTCGCGAAGGGTTCCCAATCCCCGACAAGACTGGTACCCTTTCACGTCCAAATCTCTCAAACTCCGGGAGAGATTCTCAAAACCATGGTTGACATGTTTCGAGTTCCTCTACACATTTTGGAAATCCCGCTGAAACTTTGGACATTCTCGCGAAGGGTTCCCAATCCCCGACAAGACTGGTACCCTTTCACGTCCAAATCTCTCAAACTCCGGGAGAGATTCTCAAAACCAAGGTTGACATGTTTCGAGTTCCTCTCAACATTTTGGAAATCCCGCTGAAACTTTGGACATTCTGGCGAAGGGTTCCCAATCCCCGATAAGACTGGTACCCTTTCACGTCCAAATCTCTCAAACTCCGGGAGAGATTCTCAAAAGCAAGGTTCACATGTTTCGAGTTCCTCTCAACATTTTAAAAATCCCGCTGAAACTTTGGACATTCTCGCGAAGGGTTCCCAATCCCCGACAAGACTGGTACCCTTTCACGTCCAAATCTCTCAAACTCCGGGAGAGATTCTCAAAACCAAGGTTGACATGTTTCGAGTTCCTCTCAACATTTTGGAAATCCCGCTGAAACTTTGGACATTCTGGCGAAGGGTTCCCAATCCCCGACAAGACTGGTACCCTTTCACGTCCAAATCTCTCAAACTCCGGGAGAGATTCTCAAAACCAAGGTTGACATGTTTCGAGTTCCTCTCAACATTTTGGAAATCCCGCTGAAACTTTGGACATTCTCGCAAAGGGTTCCCAATCCCCGACAAGACTGGTACCCTTTCACGTCCAAATCTCTCAAACTCCGGGAGAGATTCTCAAAACCAAGGCTGACATGTTTCGAGTTCCTCTCAAGATTTTGGAAATCCCGCTGAAACTTTGGACATTCTGGCGAAGCGTTCCCAATCCCCGACAAGACTGGTACCCTTTCACGTCCAAATGTCTCAAACTCCGGGAGAGATTCTCAAAACCAAGGTTGACATGTTTCGAGTTCCTCTCAACATTTTGGAAATCCCGCTGAAACTTTGGACATTCTCGCGAAGGGTTCCCAATCCCCGACAAGACTGGTACCCTTTCACGTCCAAATCTCTCAAACTCCGGGAGAGATTCTCAAAACCAAGGTTGACATGTTTCGAGTTCCTCTCAACATTTTGGAAATCCCGCTGAAACTTTGGACATTCTCGCGAAGGGTTCCCAATCCCCGACAAGACTGGTACCCTTTCACGTCCAAATCTCTCAAACTCCGGGAGAGATTCTCAAAACCAAGGTTGACATGTTTCGAGATCCTCTCAACATTTTGGAAATCCCGCTGAAACTTTGGACATTCTCGCGAAGGGTTCCCAATCCCCGACAAGACTGGTACCCTTTCACGTCCAAATCTCTCAAACTCCGGGAGAGATTCTCAAAACCAAGGTTCACATGTTTCGAGTTCCTTTCAACATTTTGGAAATCCCGCTGAAACTTTGGACATTCCAACGAAGGGTTCCCAATCCCCGACAAGACTGGTACCCTTTCACGTCCAAATCTCTCAAACTCCGGGAGAGATTCTCAAAACCAAGGCTGACATGTTTCGAGTTCCTTTCAACATTTTGGAAATCCCGCTGAAACTTTGGACATTCTCGCGAAGGGTTCCCAATCCCCGACAAGACTGGTACCCTTTCACGTCCAAATCTCTCAAACTCCGGGAGAGATTCTCAAAACCAAGGTTGACATGTTTCGAGTTCCTTTCAACATTTTGGAAATCCCGCTGAAACTTTGGACATTCTGGCGAAGGGTTCCCAATCCCCGACAAGACTGGTAGCCTTTCACGTCCAAATCTCTCAAACTCCGGGAGAGATTCTCAAAACCAAGGCTGACATGTTTCGAGTTCCTCTCAACATTTTGGAAATCCCGCTGAAACTTTGGACATTCTCGCAAAGGGTTCCCAATCCCCGACAAGACTGGTACCCTTTCACGTCCAAATCTCTCAAACTCCAGGAGAGATTCTCAAAACCAAGGTTGACATGTTTCGAGTTCCTCTCAACATTTTGGAAATCCCGCTGAAACTTTGGACATTCTCGCGAAGGGTTCCCAATCCCCGACAAGACTGGTACCCTTTCACGTCCAAATCTCTCAAACTCCGGGAGAGATTCTCAAAACCAAGGCTGACGTGTTTCAAGTTCCTCTCAACATTTTGGAAATCCCGCTGAAACTTTGGACATTCTCGCGAAGGGTTCCCAATCCCCGACAAGACTGGTACCCTTTCACGTCCAAATCTCTCAAACTCCGGGAGAGATTCTCAAAAGCAAGGCTGACATGTTTCGAGTTCCTCTCAACATTTTGGAAATCCCGCTCAAACTTTGGACATTCTGGCGAAGGGTTCCCAATCCCCGACAAGACTGGTACCCTTTCACGTCCAAATCTCTCAAACTCCGGGAGAGATTCTCAAAACCAAGGTTGACATGTTTCGAGTTCCTCTCAACATTTTGGAAATCCCGCTGAAACTTTGGACATTCTGGCGAAGGGTTCCCAATCCCCGACAAGACTGGTACCCTTTCACGTCCAAATGTCTCAAACTCCGGGAGAGATTCTCAAAACCAAGGTTGACATGTTTTGAGTTCCTCTCAACATTTTGGAAATCCCGCTGAAACTTTGGACATTCTCGCGAAGGGTTCCCAATCCCCGACAAGACTGGTACCCTTTCACGTCCAAATCTCTCCAACTCCGGGAGAGATTCTCAAAACCAAGGTTGACATGTTTCGAGTTCCTCTCAACATTTTGGAAATCCCGCTGAAACTTTGGACATTCTCGCGAAGGGTTCCCAATCCCCGACAAGACTGGTACCCTTTCACGTCCAAATCTTTCAAACTCCGGGAGAGATTCTCAAAACCAAGGCTGACATGTTTCGAGTTCCTCTCAACATTTTGGAAATCCCGCTGAAACTTTGGACATTCTGGCGAAGCGTTCCACATCCCCGACAAGACTGGTACCCTTTCACGTCCAAATGTCTCAAACTCCGGGAGAGATTCTCAAAACCAAGGTTGACATGTTTCGAGTTCCTCTCAACATTTTGGAAATCCCTCTGAAACTTTGGACATTCTGGCGAAGGGTTCCCAATCCCCGACAAGACTGGTACCCTTTCACGTCCAAATCTCTCAAACTCCGGGAGAGATTCTCAAAAGCAAGGCTGACATGTTTCGAGTTCCTCTCAACATTTTGGAAATCCCGCTCAAACTTTGGACATTCTGGCGAAGGGTTCCCAATCCCCGACAAGACTGGTACCCTTTCACGTCCAAATCTCTCCAACTCCGGGAGAGATTCTCAAAACCAAGGTTGACATGTTTCGAGTTCCTCTCAACATTTTGGAAATCCCGCTGAAACTTTGGACATTCTCGCGAAGGGTTCCCAATCCCCGACAAGACTGGTACCCTTTCACGTCCAAATCTTTCAAACTCCGGGAGAGATTCTCAAAACCAAGGCTGACATGTTTCGAGTTCCTCTCAACATTTTGGAAATCCCGCTGAAACTTTGGACATTCTGGCGAAGCGTTCCACATCCCCGACAAGACTGGTACCCTTTCACGTCCAAATGTCTCAAACTCCGGGAGAGATTCTCAAAACCAAGGTTGACATGTTTCGAGTTCCTCTCAACATTTTGGAAATCCCTCTGAAACTTTGGACATTCTGGCGAAGGGTTCCCAATCCCCGACAAGACTGGTACCCTTTCACGTCCAAATCTCTCAAACTCCGGGAGAGATTCTCAAAACCAAGGTTGACATGTTTCGAGATCCTCTCAACATTTTGGACATCCCGCTGAAACTTTGGACATTCTCGCGAAGAGTTCCCAATCCCCGACAAGACTGGTACCCTTTCACGTCCAAATCTCTCAAACTCCGGGAGAGATTCTCAAAACCAAGGTTGACATGTTTCGAGTTCCTCTCAACATTTTGGAAATCCCGCTGAAACTTTGGACATTCTCGCGAAGGGTTCCCAATCCCCGACAAGACTGCTACCCTTTCACGTCCAAATCTCTCAAACTCCGGGAGAGATTCTCAAAACCAAGGTTGACATGTTTCGAGTTCCTCTCAACATTTTGGAAATCCCGCTGAAACTTTGGACATTCTCGCGAAGGGTTCCCAATCCCCGACAAGACTGGTACCCTTTCACGTCCAAATCTCTCAAACTCCGGGAGAGATTCTCAAAACCAAGGTTGACATGTTTCGAGTTCCTCTCAACATTTTGGAAATCCCGCTGAAACTTTGGACATTCTGGCGAAGGGTTCCCAATCCCCGATAAGACTGGTACCCTTTCACGTCCAAATCTCTCAAACTCCGGGAGAGATTCTCAAAACCAAGGTTCACATGTTTCGAGTTCCTCTCAACATTTTAAAAATCCCGCTGAAACTTTGGACATTCTCGCGAAGGGTTCCCAATCCCCGACAAGACTGGTACCCTTTCACGTCCAAATCTCTCAAACTCCGGGAGAGATTCTCAAAACCAAGGTTGACATGTTTCGAGTTCCTCTCAACATTTTGGAAATCCCGCTGAAACTTTGGACATTCTCGCGAAGGGTTCCCAATCCCCGACAAGACTGGTACCCTTTCACGTCCAAATCTCTCAAACTCCGGGAGAGATTCTCAAAACCAAGGTTGACATGTTTCGAGATCCTCTCAACATTTTGGAAATCCCGCTGAAACTTTGGACATTCTCGCGAAGGGTTCCCAATCCCCGACAAGACTGGTACCCTTTCACGTCCAAATCTCTCAAACTCCGGGAGAGATTCTCAAAACCAAGGTTCACATGTTTCGAGTTCCTTTCAACATTTTGGAAATCCCGCTGAAACTTTGGACATTCCAACGAAGGGTTCCCAATCCCCGACAAGACTGGTACCCTTTCACGTCCAAATCTCTCAAACTCCGGGAGAGATTCTCAAAACCAAGGCTGACATGTTTCGAGTTCCTTTCAACATTTTGGAAATCCCGCTGAAACTTTGGACATTCTCGCGAAGGGTTCCCAATCCCCGACAAGACTGGTACCCTTTCACGTCCAAATCTCTCAAACTCCGGGAGAGATTCTCAAAACCAAGGTTGACATGTTTCGAGTTCCTTTCAACATTTTGGAAATCCCGCTGAAACTTTGGACATTCTGGCGAAGGGTTCCCAATCCCCGACAAGACTGGTAGCCTTTCACGTCCAAATCTCTCAAACTCCGGGAGAGATTCTCAAAACCAAGGCTGACATGTTTCGAGTTCCTCTCAACATTTTGGAAATCCCGCTGAAACTTTGGACATTCTCGCAAAGGGTTCCCAATCCCCGACAAGACTGGTACCCTTTCACGTCCAAATCTCTCAAACTCCAGGAGAGATTCTCAAAACCAAGGTTGACATGTTTCGAGTTCCTCTCAACATTTTGGAAATCCCGCTGAAACTTTGGACATTCTCGCGAAGGGTTCCCAATCCCCGACAAGACTGGTACCCTTTCACGTCCAAATCTCTCAAACTCCGGGAGAGATTCTCAAAACCAAGGCTGACGTGTTTCAAGTTCCTCTCAACATTTTGGAAATCCCGCTGAAACTTTGGACATTCTCGCGAAGGGTTCCCAATCCCCGACAAGACTGGTACCCTTTCACGTCCAAATCTCTCAAACTCCGGGAGAGATTCTCAAAAGCAAGGCTGACATGTTTCGAGTTCCTCTCAACATTTTGGAAATCCCGCTCAAACTTTGGACATTCTGGCGAAGGGTTCCCAATCCCCGACAAGACTGGTACCCTTTCACGTCCAAATCTCTCAAACTCCGGGAGAGATTCTCAAAACCAAGGTTGACATGTTTCGAGTTCCTCTCAACATTTTGGAAATCCCGCTGAAACTTTGGACATTCTGGCGAAGGGTTCCCAATCCCCGACAAGACTGGTACCCTTTCACGTCCAAATGTCTCAAACTCCGGGAGAGATTCTCAAAACCAAGGTTGACATGTTTTGAGTTCCTCTCAACATTTTGGAAATCCCGCTGAAACTTTGGACATTCTCGCGAAGGGTTCCCAATCCCCGACAAGACTGGTACCCTTTCACGTCCAAATCTCTCCAACTCCGGGAGAGATTCTCAAAACCAAGGTTGACATGTTTCGAGTTCCTCTCAACATTTTGGAAATCCCGCTGAAACTTTGGACATTCTCGCGAAGGGTTCCCAATCCCCGACAAGACTGGTACCCTTTCACGTCCAAATCTTTCAAACTCCGGGAGAGATTCTCAAAACCAAGGCTGACATGTTTCGAGTTCCTCTCAACATTTTGGAAATCCCGCTGAAACTTTGGACATTCTGGCGAAGCGTTCCACATCCCCGACAAGACTGGTACCCTTTCACGTCCAAATGTCTCAAACTCCGGGAGAGATTCTCAAAACCAAGGTTGACATGTTTCGAGTTCCTCTCAACATTTTGGAAATCCCTCTGAAACTTTGGACATTCTGGCGAAGGGTTCCCAATCCCCGACAAGACTGGTACCCTTTCACGTCCAAATCTCTCAAACTCCGGGAGAGATTCTCAAAAGCAAGGCTGACATGTTTCGAGTTCCTCTCAACATTTTGGAAATCCCGCTCAAACTCTGGACATTCTGGCGAAGGGTTCCCAATCCCCGACAAGACTGGTACCCTTTCACGTCCAAATCTCTCCAACTCCGGGAGAGATTCTCAAAACCAAGGTTGACATGTTTCGAGTTCCTCTCAACATTTTGGAAATCCCGCTGAAACTTTGGACATTCTCGCGAAGGGTTCCCAATCCCCGACAAGACTGGTACCCTTTCACGTCCAAATCTTTCAAACTCCGGGAGAGATTCTCAAAACCAAGGCTGACATGTTTCGAGTTCCTCTCAACATTTTGGAAATCCCGCTGAAACTTTGGACATTCTGGCGAAGCGTTCCACATCCCCGACAAGACTGGTACCCTTTCACGTCCAAATGTCTCAAACTCCGGGAGAGATTCTCAAAACCAAGGTTGACATGTTTCGAGTTCCTCTCAACATTTTGGAAATCCCTCTGAAACTTTGGACATTCTGGCGAAGGGTTCCCAATCCCCGACAAGACTGGTAGCCTTTCACGTCCAAATCTCTCAAACTCCGGGAGAGATTCTCAAAACCAAGGTTGACATGTTTCGAGATCCTCTCAACATTTTGGACATCCCGCTGAAACTTTGGACATTCTCGCGAAGAGTTCCCAATCCCCGACAAGACTGGTACCCTTTCACGTCCAAATCTCTCAAACTCCGGGAGAGATTCTCAAAACCAAGGTTGACATGTTTCGAGTTCCTCTCAACATTTTGGAAATCCCGCTGAAACTTTGGACATTCTCGCGAAGGGTTCCCAATCCCCGACAAGACTGCTACCCTTTCACGTCCAAATCTCTCAAACTCCGGGAGAGATTCTCAAAACCAAGGTTGACATGTTTCGAGTTCCTCTCAACATTTTGGAAATCCCGCTGAAACTTTGGACATTCTCGCGAAGGGTTCCCAATCCCCGACAAGACTGGTACCCTTTCACGTCCAAATCTCTCAAACTCCGGGAGAGATTCTCAAAACCAAGGTTGACATGTTTCGAGTTCCTCTCAACATTTTGGAAATCCCGCTGAAACTTTGGACATTCTGGCGAAGGGTTCCCAATCCCCGATAAGACTGGTACCCTTTCACGTCCAAATCTCTCAAACTCCGGGAGAGATTCTCAAAACCAAGGTTCACATGTTTCGAGTTCCTCTCAACATTTTAAAAATCCCGCTGAAACTTTGGACATTCTCGCGAAGGGTTCCCAATCCCCGACAAGACTGGTACCCTTTCACGTCCAAATCTCTCAAACTCCGGGAGAGATTCTCAAAACCAAGGTTGACATGTTTCGAGTTCCTCTCAACATTTTGGAAATCCCGCTGAAACTTTGGACATTCTCGCGAAGGGTTCCCAATCCCCGACAAGACTGGTACCCTTTCACGTCCAAATCTCTCAAACTCCGGGAGAGATTCTCAAAACCAAGGTTGACATGTTTCGAGTTCCTCTCAACATTTTGGAAATCCCACTGAAACTTTGGACATTCTGGCGAAGGGTTCCCAATCCCCGACAAGACTGGTACCCTTTCACGTCCAAATCTCTCAAACTCCGGGAGAGATTCTCAAAACCAAGGCTGACATGTTTCGAGTTCCTCTCAAGATTTTGGAAATCCCGCTGAAACTTTGGACATTCTGGCGAAGCGTTCCCAATCCCCGACAAGACTGGTACCCTTTCACGTCCAAATGTCTCAAACTCCGGGAGAGATTCTCAAAACCAAGGTTGACATGTTTCGAGTTCCTCTCAACATTTTGGAAATCCCGCTGAAACTTTGGACATTCTCGCAAAGGGTTCCCAATCCCCGACAAGACTGGTACCCTTTCACGTCCAAATCTCTCAAACTCCGGGAGAGATTCTCAAAACCAAGGCTGACATGTTTCGAGTTCCTTTCAACATTTTGGAAATCCCGCTGAAACTTTGGACATTCTCGCGAAGGGTTCCCAATCCCCGACAAGACTGGTACCCTTTCACGTCCAAATCTCTCAAACTCCGGGAGAGATTCTCAAAACCAAGGTTGAAATGTTTTGAGTTCCTTTCAACATTTTGGAAATCCCGCCGAAACTTTGGACATTCTGGCGAAGGGTTCCCAATCCCCAACAAGACTGGTAGCCTTTCACGTCCAAATCTCTCAAACTCCGGGAGAGATTCTCAAAACCAAGGCTGACATGTTTCGAGTTCCTCTCAACATTTTGGAAATCCCGCTGAAACTTTGGACATTCTCGCAAAGGGTTCCCAATCCCCGACAAGACTGATACCCTTTCACGTCCAAATCTCTCAAACTCCGGGAGAGATTCTCAAAATCAAGGTTGACATGTTTCGAGTTCCTCTCAACATTTTGGAAATCCCGCTGAAACTTTGGACATTCTCGCGAAGGGTTCCCAATCCCCGACAAGACTGGTACCCTTTCACGTCCAAATCTCTCAAACTCCGGGAGAGATTCTCAAAACCAAGGTTGACATGTTTCGAGTTCCTCTCAACATTTTGGAAATCCCGCTGAAACTTTGGACATTCTCGTGAAGGGTTCCCAATCCCCGACAAGAATGGTACCCTTTCACGTCCAAATCTCTCAAACTCCGGGAGAGATTCTCAAAACCAAGGCTGACGTGTTTCGAGTTCCTCTCAACATTTTGGAAATCCCGCTGAAACTTTGGACATTCTCGCGAAGGGTTCCCAATCCCCGACAAGACTGGTACCCTTTCACGTCCAAATCTCTCAAACTCCGGGAGAGATTCTCAAAAGCAAGGCTGACATGTTTCGAGTTCCTCTCAACATTTTGGAAATCCCGCTGAAACTTTGGACATTCTGGCGAAGGGTTCCCAATCCCCGACAAGACTGGTACCCTTTCCTGTCCAAATGTCTCAAACTCCGGGAGAGATTCTCAAAACCAAGGTTGACATGTTTCGAGTTCCTCTCAACGTTTTGGAAATCCCGCTGAAACTTTGGACATTCTCGCGAAGGGTTCCCAATCCCCGACAAGACTGGTACCCTTTCACGTCCAAATCTCTCAAACTCCGGGAGAGATTCTCAAAACCAAGGTTGACATGTTTCGAGTTCCTCTCAACATTTTGGAAATCCCGCTGAAACTTTGGACATTCTCGCAAAGGGTTCCCAATCCCCGACAAGACTGGTACCCTTTCACGTCCAAATCTCTCAAACTCCGGGAGAGATTCTCAAAACCAAGGTTGACATGTTTCGAGTTCCTCTCAACATTTTGGAAATCCCTCTGAAACTTTGGACATTCTGGCGAAGGGTTCCCAATCCCCGACAAGACTGGTACCCTTTCACGTCCAAATCTCTCAAACTCCGGGAGAGATTCTCAAAACCAAGGTTGACATGTTTCGAGTTCCTCTCAACATTTTGGAAATCCCGCTGAAACTTTGGACATTCTCGCGAAGGGTTCCCAATCCCCGACAAGACTGGTACCCTTTCACGTCCAAATCTCTCAAACTCCGGGAGAGATTCTCAAAACCAAGGTTGACATGTTTCGAGTTCCTCTCAACATTTTGGAAATCCCGCTGAAACTTTGGACATTCTCGCGAAGGGTTCCCAATCCCCGACAAGACTGGTACCCTTTCACGTCCAAATCTCTCAAACTCCGGGAGAGATTCTCAAAACCAAGGTTGACATGTTTCGAGTTCCTCTCAACATTTTGGAAATCCCGCTGAAACTTTGGACATTCTCGCGAAGGGTTCCCAATCCCCGACAAGACTGGTACCCTTTCACGTCCAAATCTCTCAAACTCCGGGAGAGATTCTCAAAAGCAAGGCTGACATGTTTCGAGTTCCTCTCAACATTTTGGAAATCCCGCTGAAACTTTGGACATTCTCGCGAAGGGTTCCCAATCCCCGACAAGACTGGTACCCTTTCCTGTCCAAATCTCTCAAACTCCGGGAGAGATTCTCAAAACCAAGGTTGACATGTTTCGAGTTCCTTTCAACGTTTTGGAAATCCCGCTGAAACTTTGGACATTCTCGCGAAGGGTTCCCAATCCCCGACAAGACTGGTACCCTTTCACGTCCAAATCTCTCAAACTCCGGGAGAGATTCTCAAAACCAAGGTTGACATGTTTCGAGTTACTCTCAACATTTTGGAAATCCCGCTGAAACTTTGGACATTCTCGCAAAGGGTTCCCAATCCCCGACAAGACTGGTACCCTTTCACGTCCAAATCTCTCAAAGTCCGGGAGAGATTCTCAAAACCAAGGTTGACATGTTTCGAGTTCCTCTCAACATTTTGGACATCCCGCTGAATCTTTGGACATTCTCGCGAAGAGTTCCCAATCCCCGACAAGACTGGTACCCTTTCACGTCCAAATCTCTCAAACTCCGGGAGAGATTCTCAAAACCAAGGTTGACATGTTTCGAGTTCCTCTCAACGTTTTGGAAATCCCTCTGAAACTTTGGACATTCTGGCGAAGGGTTCCCAATCCCCGACAAGACTGGTAGCCTTTCACGTCCAAATCTCTCAAACTCCGGGAGAGATTCTCAAAACCAAGGCTGACATGTTTCGAGTTCCTCTCAAGATTTTGGAAATCCCGCTGAAACTTTGGCCATTCTGGCGAAGGGTTCCCAATCCCCGACAAGACTGGTACCCTTTCACGTCCAAATCTCTCAAACTCCGGGAGAGATTCTCAAAACCAAGGTTGACATGTTTTGAGTTCCTCTCAACATTTTGGAAATCCCGCTGAAACTTTGGACATTCTCGCGAAGGGTTCCCAATCCCCGACAAGACTGGTACCCTTTCACGTCCAAATCTCTCAAACTCCGGGAGAGATTCTCAAAACCAAGGTTGACATGTTTCGAGTTACTCTCAACATTTTGGAAATCCCGCTGAAACTTTGGACATTCTCGCGAAGGGTTCCAAATCCCCGACAAGACTGGTACTCTTTCACGTCCAAATCTCTCAAACTCCGGGAGAGATTCTCAAAACCAAGGCTGACATGTTTCGAGTTCCTCTGAACATTTTAGAAATCCCGCTGAAACTTTGGACATTCTGGCGAAGGGTTCCCAATCCCCGACAAGACTGGTACCCTTTCACGTCCAAATCTTTCAAACTCCGGGAGAGATTCTCAAAACCAAGGTTGACATGTTTCGAGTTCCTCTCAACATTTTGGAAATCCCGCTGAAACTTTGGACATTCTGGCGAAGCGTTCCACATCCCCGACAAGACTGGTACCCTTTCACGTCCAAATGTCTCAAACTCCGGGAGAGATTCTCAAAACCAAGGTTGACATGTTTCGAGTTCCTCTCAACATTTTGGAAATCCCTCTGAAACTTTGGACATTCTGGCGAAGGGTTCCCAATCCCCGACAAGACTGGTACCCTTTCACGTCCAAATCTCTCAAAGTCCGGGAGAGATTCTCAAAACCAAGGTTGACATGTTTCGAGTTCCTCTCAACATTTTGGAAATCCCACTGAAACTTTGGACATTCTCGCGAAGGGTTCCCAATCCCCGACAAGACTGGTACCCTTTCACGTCCAAATCTCTCAAACTCCGGGAGAGATTCTCAAAACCAAGGCTGACATGTTTCGAGTTCCTCTCAAGATTTTGGAAATCCCGCTGAAACTTTGGACATTCTGGCGAAGGGTTCCCAATCCCCGACAAGACTGGTACCCTTTCACGTCCAAATGTCTCAAACTCTGGGAGAGATTCTCAAAACCAAGGTTGACATGTTTCGAGTTCCTTTCAACATTTTGGAAATCCCTCTGAAACTTTGGACATTCTCGCGAAGGGTTCCCAATCCCCGACAAGACTGGTACCCTTTCACGTCCAAATCTCTCAAACTCCGGGAGAGATTCTCAAAACCAAGGTTGACATGTTTCGAGTTCCTCTCAACATTTTGGAAATCCCGCTGAAACTTTGGACATTCTCGCAAAGGGTTCCCAATCCCCGACAAGACTGGTACCCTTTCACGTCCAAATCTCTCAAAGTCCGGGAGAGATTCTCAAAACCAAGATTGACATGTTTCGAGTTCCTCTCAACATTTTGGACATCCCGCTGAAACTTTGGACATTCTCGCGAAGAGTTCCCAATCCCCGACAAGACTGGTACCCTTTCACGTCCAAATCTCTCAAACTCCGGGAGAGATTCTCAAAACCAAGGTTGACATGTTTCGAGTTCCTCTCAACATTTTGGAAATCCCGCTGAAACTTTGGACATTCTGGCGAAGGGTTCCCAATCCCCGACAAGACTGGTACCCTTTCACGTCCAAATCTCTCAAACTCCGGGAGAGATTCTCAAAACCAAGGTTGACATGTTTCGAGTTCCTCTCAACGTTTTGGAAATCCCGCTGAAACTTTGGACATTCTCGCGAAGGGTTCCCAATCCCCGACAAGACTGGTACCCTTTCACGTCCAAATCTCTCAAACTCCGGGAGAGATTCTCAAAACCAAGGCTGACATGTTTCGAGTTCCTCTCAAGATTTTGGAAATCCCGCTGAAACTTTGGACATTCTGGCGAAGGGTTCCCAATCCCCGACAAGACTGGTACCCTTTCACGTCCAAATGTCTCAAACTCCGGGAGAGATTCTCAAAACCAAGGTTGACATGTTTTGAGTTCCTCTCAACATTTTGGAAATCCCGCTGAAACTTTGGACATTCTCGCGAAGGGTTCCCAATCCCCGACAAGACTGGTACCCTTTCACGTCCAAATCTCTCAAACTCCGGGAGAGATTCTCAAAACCAAGGTTGACATGTTTCGAGTTACTCTCAACATTTTGGAAATCCCGCTGAAACTTTGGACATTCTCGCGAAGGGTTCCCAATCCCCGACAAGACTGGTACCCTTTCACGTCCAAATCTCTCAAACTCCGGGAGAGATTCTCAAAACCAAGGCTGACATGTTTCGAGTTCCTCTCAACATTTTAGAAATCCCGCTGAAACTTTGGACATTCTGGCGAAGGGTTCCCAATCCCCGATAAGACTGGAACCCTTTCACGTCCAAATCTCTCAAAGTCCGGGAGAGATTCTCAAAACCAAGGCTGACATGTTTCGAGTTCCTCTCAACATTTTGGAAATCCCGCTGAAACTTTGGACATTCTGGCGAAGCGTTCCACATCCCCGACAAGACTGGTACCCTTTCACGTCCAAATGTCTCAAACTCCGGGAGAGATTCTCAAAACCAAGGTTGACATGTTTCGAGTTCCTCTCAACATTTTGGAAATCCCGCTGAAACTTTGGACATTCTCGCGAAGGGTTCCCAATCCCCGACAAGACTGGTACCCTTTCACGTCCAAATCTCTCAAACTCCGGGAGAGATTCTCAAAACCAAGGTTGACATGTTTCGAGTTCCTCTCAACATTTTGGAAATCCCGCTGAAACTTTGGACATTCTCGCAAAGGGTTCCCAATCCCCGACAAGACTGGTACCCTTTCACGTCCAAATCTCTCAAAGTCCGGGAGAGATTCTCAAAACCAAGATTGACATGTTTCGAGTTCCTCTCAACATTTTGGACATCCCGCTGAAACTTTGGACATTCTCGCGAAGAGTTCCCAATCCCCGACAAGACTGGTACCCTTTCACGTCCAAATCTCTCAAACTCCGGGAGAGATTCTCAAAACCAAGGTTGACATGTTTCGAGTTCCTCTCAACATTTTGGAAATCCCGCTGAAACTTTGGACATTCTGGCGAAGGGTTCCCAATCCCCGACAAGACTGGTACCCTTTCACGTCCAAATCTCTCAAACTCCGGGAGAGATTCTCAAAACCAAGGTTGACATGTTTCGAGTTCCTCTCAACGTTTTGGAAATCCCGCTGAAACTTTGGACATTCTCGCGAAGGGTTCCCAATCCCCGACAAGACTGGTACCCTTTCACGTCCAAATCTCTCAAACTCCGGGAGAGATTCTCAAAACCAAGGCTGACATGTTTCGAGTTCCTCTCAAGATTTTGGAAATCCCGCTGAAACTTTGGACATTCTGGCGAAGGGTTCCCAATCCCCGACAAGACTGGTACCCTTTCACGTCCAAATGTCTCAAACTCCGGGAGAGATTCTCAAAACCAAGGTTGACATGTTTTGAGTTCCTCTCAACATTTTGGAAATCCCGCTGAAACTTTGGACATTCTCGCGAAGGGTTCCCAATCCCCGACAAGACTGGTACCCTTTCACGTCCAAATCTCTCAAACTCCGGGAGAGATTCTCAAAACCAAGGTTGACATGTTTCGAGTTACTCTCAACATTTTGGAAATCCCGCTGAAACTTTGGACATTCTCGCGAAGGGTTCCCAATCCCCGACAAGACTGGTACCCTTTCACGTCCAAATCTCTCAAACTCCGGGAGAGATTCTCAAAAGCAAGGTTGACATGTTTCGAGTTCCTCTCAACATTATGGAAATCCCGCTGAAACTTTGGACATTCTCGCGAAGGGTTCCCAATCCCCGACAAGACTGGTACCCTTTCACGTCCAAATCTCTCAAACTCCGGGAGAGATTCTCAAAACCAAGGTTGACATGTTTCGAGTTCGTCTCAACGTTTTGGAAATCCCGCTGAAACTTTGGACATTCTGGCGAAGCGTTCCACATCCCCGACAAGACTGGTACCCTTTCACGTCCAAATGTCTCAAACTCCGGGAGAGATTCTCAAAACCAAGGTTGACATGTTTCGAGTTCCTCTCAACATTTTGGAAATCCCTCTGAAACTTTGGACATTCTGGCGAAGGGTTCCCAATCCCCGACAAGACTGGTACCCTTTCACGTCCAAATCTCTCAAACTCCGGGAGAGATTCTCAAAACCAAGGTTGACATGTTTCGAGTTCCTCTCAACATTTTGGAAATCCCGCTGAAACTTTGGACATTCTGGCGAATGGTCCCAATCCCCGACAAGACTGGTACCCTTCCACGTCCGAATCTCTCAAACTCCGGGAGAGATTCTAAAAACCAAGGTTGACATGTTTCGAGTCCCTCTCAACATTTTGGAAATCCCGCTGAAACTTTGGACATTCTCGCAAAGGGTTCCCAATCCCCGACAAGACTGGTACCCTTTCACGTCCAAATCTCTCAAACTCCGGGAGAGATTCTCAAAACCAAGGTTGACATGTTTCGAGTTCCTCTCAACATTTTGGAAATCCCGCTGAAACTTTGGACATTCTCGCGAAGGGTTCCCAATCCCCGACAAGACTGGTACCCTTTCACGTCCAAATCTCTCAAACTCCGGGAGAGATTCTCAAAACCAAGGTTGACATGTTTTGAGTTCCTCTCAACATTTTGGAAATCCCGCTGAAACTTTGGACATTCTCGCGAAGGGTTCCCAATCCCCGAAAAGACTGGTACCCCTTCACGTCCAAATCTCTCAAACTCCGGGAGAGATTCTCAAAACCAAGGTTGACTTGTTTCGAGTTCCTCTCAACATTTTGCAAAGCCCGCTGAAACTTTGGACATTCTCGCGAAGGGTTCCCAATCCCCGACAAGACTGGTACCCTTTCACGTCCAAATCTCTCAAACTCCGGGAGAGATTCTCAAAACCAAGGTTGACATGTTTCGAGTTCCTCTCAACATTTTGGAAATCCCGCTGAAACTTTGGACATTCTCGCGAAGGGTTCCCAATCCCCAACAAGACTGGTACCCTTTCACGTCCAAATCTCTCAAACTCTGGGAGAGATTCTCAAAACCAAGGTTGACATGTTTCGAGTTACTTTCAACGTTTTGGAAATCCCGCTGAAACTTTGGACATTCTCACGAAGGGTTCCCAATCCCCGACAAGACTGGTACCCTTTCACGTCCAAATCTCTCAAACTCCGGGAGAGATTCTCAAAACCAAGGTTGACATGTTTCGAGTTCCTCTCAACATTTTGGAAATCCCGCTGAAACTTTGGACATTCTGGCGAAGGGTTCCCAATCCCCGACAAGACTGCTACCCTTTCACGTCCAAATCTCTCAAACTCCGGGAGAGATTCTCAAAACCAAGGTTGACATGTTTCGAGTTCCTCTCAACATTTTGGAAATCCCGCTGAAACTTTGGACATTCTGGCGAAGGGTTCCCAATCCCCGACAAGACTGGTACCCTTTCACGTCCAAATCTCTCAAACTCCGGGAGAGATTCTCAAAACCAAGGTTGACATGTTTCGAGTTCCTCTCAACATTTTGGAAATCCCGCTGAAACTTTGGACATTCTCGCGAAGGGTTCCCAATCCCCGACAAGACTGGTACCCTTTCACGTCCAAATCTCTCAAACTCCGGGAGAGATTCTCAAAACCAAGGTTGACATGTTTCGAGTTCCTTTCAACATTTTGGAAATCCCGCTGAAACTTTGGACATTCTGGCGAAGGGTTCCCAATCCCCGACAAGACTGGTACCCTTTCACGTCCAAATCTCTCAAAGTCTGGGAGAGATTCTCAAAACCAAGGTTGACATGTTTCGAGTTCCTTTCAACGTTTTAGAAATCCGGCTGAAACTTTGGACATTCTCGCGAAGGGTTCCCAATCCCCGACAAGACTGGTACCCTTTTACATCCAAATCTCTCAAAGTCCGGGAGAGATTCTCAAAACCAAGGTTGACATGTTTCGAGTTCCTCTCAACATTTTGGAAATCCCACTGAAACTTTGGACATTCTCGCGAAGGGTTCCCAATCCCCGACAAGACTGGTACCCTTTCACGTCCAAATCTCTCAGACTCCGGGAGACATTCTCAAAACCAAGGTTGACATGTTTCGAGTTCCTCTCAACATTTTGGAAATCCCGCTGAAACTTTGGACATTCTCGCGAAGGGTTCCCAATCCCCGACAAGACTGGTACCCTTTCACGTCCAAATCTCTCAAACTCCGGGAGAGATTCTCAAAACCAAGGTTGACATGTTTCGAGTTCCTCTCAACATTTTGGAAATCCCACTGAAACTTTGGACATTCTCACGAAGGGTTCCCAATCCCCGACAAGACTGGTACCCTTTCACGTCCAAATCTCTCAAACTCCGGGAGAGATTCTCAAAACCAAGGTTGACATGTTTCGAGTTCCTTTCAACATTTTGGAAATCCCGCTGAAACTTTGGACATTCTCGCGAAGGGTTCCCAATCCCCGACAAGACTGGTACCCTTTCACGTCCAAATCTCTCAAACTCCGGGAGAGATTCTCAAAACCAAGGTTGACATGTTTCGAGTTCCTCTCAACATTTTGGAAATCCCGCTGAAACTTTGGACATTCTCGCAAAGGGTTCCCAATCCCCGACAAGACTGGTACCCTTTCACGTCCAAATCTCTCAAACTCCGGGAGAGATTCTCAAAACCAAGGTTGACATGTTTCGAGTTCCTCTCAACATTTTGGAAATCCCGCTGAAACTTTGGACAATCTCGCAAAGGGTTCCCAGTCCCCGACAAGACTGGTACCCTTTCACGTCCAAATCTCGCAAACTCCGGGAGAGATTCTCAAAACCAAGGTTGACATGTTTCGAGTTCCTTTCAACATTTAGGAAATCCCGCTGAAACTTTGGACATTCTCGCAAAGGGTTCCCAATCCCCGACAAGACTGGTACCCTTTCACGTCCAAATCTCTCAAACTCCGGGAGAGATTCTCAAAACCAAGGTTGACATGTTTCGAGTTCCTTTCAACATTTTGGAAATCCCGCTGAAACTTTGGACAATCTCGCAAAGGGTTCCCAGTCCCCGACAAGACTGGTACCCTTTCACGTCCAAATCTCTCAAACTCCGGGAGAGATTCTCAAAACCAAGGTTGACATGTTTTGAGTTTCTCTCAACATTTTGGAAATCCCGCTGAAACTTGGGACATTCTCGCGAAGGGTTCCCAATCCCCGACAAGACTGGTACCCTTTCACGTCCAAATCTCTCAAACTCCGGGAGAGATTCTCAAAACCAAGGTTGACATGTTTCGAGTTCCTCTCAACATTTTGGAAATCCCACTGAAACTTTGGACATTCTCGCGAAGGGTTCCCAATCCCCGACAAGACTGGTACCCTTTCACGTCCAAATCTCTCAAACTCCGGGAGAGATTCTCAAAACCAAGGTTCACATGTTTCGAGTTCCTTTCAACGTTTTGGAAATCCCGCTGAAACTTTGGACATTCTGGCGAAGGGTTCCCAATCCCCGACAAGACTGGTACCCTTTCATGTCCAAATCTCTCAAACTCCGGGAGAGATTCTCAAAACCAAGGTTGACATGTTTCGAGTTCCTCTCAACATTTTGGAAATCCCGCTGAAACTTTGGACATTCTCGCGAAGGGTTCCCAATCCCCGACAAGACTGGTACCCTTTCACGTCCAAATCTCTCAAACTCCGGGAGACATTCTCAAAACCAAGGTTGACATGTTTCGAGTTCCTCTCAACATTTTGGAAATCCCGCTGAAACTTTGGACATTCTCGCGAAGGGTTCCCAATCCCCGACAAGACTGGTACCCTTTCACGTCCAAATCTCTCAAACTCCGGGAGAGATTCTCAAAACCAAGGTTGACATGTTTCGAGTTCCTCTCAACATTTTGGAAATCCCGCTGAAACTTTGGACATTCTCGCGAAGGGTTCCCAATCCCCGACAAGACTGGTACCCTTTCACGTCCAAATCTCTCAAACTCCGGGAGAGATTCTCAAAACCAAGGTTGACATGTTTCGAGTTCCTCTCAACATTTTGGAAATCCCTCTGAAACTTTGGACATTCTGGCGAAGGGTTCCCAATCCCCGACAAGACTGGTACCCTTTCACGTCCAAATCTCTCAAACTCCGGGAGAGATTCTCAAAACCAAGGTTGACATGTTTCGAGTTCCTCTCAACATTTTGGAAATCCCGCTGAAACTTTGGACATTCTGGCGAATGGTCCCAATCCCCGACAAGACTGGTACCCTTCCACGTCCGAATCTCTCAAACTCCGGGAGAGATTCTAAAAACCAAGGTTGACATGTTTCGAGTCCCTCTCAACATTTTGGAAATCCCGCTGAAACTTTGGACATTCTCGCAAAGGGTTCCCAATCCCCGACAAGACTGGTACCCTTTCACGTCCAAATCTCTCAAACTCCGGGAGAGATTCTCAAAACCAAGGTTGACATGTTTCGAGTTCCTCTCAACATTTTGGAAATCCCGCTGAAACTTTGGACATTCTCGCGAAGGGTTCCCAATCCCCGACAAGACTGGTACCCTTTCACGTCCAAATCTCTCAAACTCCGGGAGAGATTCTCAAAACCAAGGTTGACATGTTTTGAGTTCCTCTCAACATTTTGGAAATCCCGCTGAAACTTTGGACATTCTCGCGAAGGGTTCCCAATCCCCGAAAAGACTGGTACCCCTTCACGTCCAAATCTCTCAAACTCCGGGAGAGATTCTCAAAACCAAGGTTGACTTGTTTCGAGTTCCTCTCAACATTTTGCAAAGCCCGCTGAAACTTTGGACATTCTCGCGAAGGGTTCCCAATCCCCGACAAGACTGGTACCCTTTCACGTCCAAATCTCTCAAACTCCGGGAGAGATTCTCAAAACCAAGGTTGACATGTTTCGAGTTCCTCTCAACATTTTGGAAATCCCGCTGAAACTTTGGACATTCTCGCGAAGGGTTCCCAATCCCCAACAAGACTGGTACCCTTTCACGTCCAAATCTCTCAAACTCTGGGAGAGATTCTCAAAACCAAGGTTGACATGTTTCGAGTTACTTTCAACGTTTTGGAAATCCCGCTGAAACTTTGGACATTCTCACGAAGGGTTCCCAATCCCCGACAAGACTGGTACCCTTTCACGTCCAAATCTCTCAAACTCCGGGAGAGATTCTCAAAACCAAGGTTGACATGTTTCGAGTTCCTCTCAACATTTTGGAAATCCCGCTGAAACTTTGGACATTCTGGCGAAGGGTTCCCAATCCCCGACAAGACTGCTACCCTTTCACGTCCAAATCTCTCAAACTCCGGGAGAGATTCTCAAAACCAAGGTTGACATGTTTCGAGTTCCTCTCAACATTTTGGAAATCCCGCTGAAACTTTGGACATTCTGGCGAAGGGTTCCCAATCCCCGACAAGACTGGTACCCTTTCACGTCCAAATCTCTCAAACTCCGGGAGAGATTCTCAAAACCAAGGTTGACATGTTTCGAGTTCCTCTCAACATTTTGGAAATCCCGCTGAAACTTTGGACATTCTCGCGAAGGGTTCCCAATCCCCGACAAGACTGGTACCCTTTCACGTCCAAATCTCTCAAACTCCGGGAGAGATTCTCAAAACCAAGGTTGACATGTTTCGAGTTCCTTTCAACATTTTGGAAATCCCGCTGAAACTTTGGACATTCTGGCGAAGGGTTCCCAATCCCCGACAAGACTGGTACCCTTTCACGTCCAAATCTCTCAAAGTCTGGGAGAGATTCTCAAAACCAAGGTTGACATGTTTCGAGTTCCTTTCAACGTTTTAGAAATCCGGCTGAAACTTTGGACATTCTCGCGAAGGGTTCCCAATCCCCGACAAGACTGGTACCCTTTTACATCCAAATCTCTCAAAGTCCGGGAGAGATTCTCAAAACCAAGGTTGACATGTTTCGAGTTCCTCTCAACATTTTGGAAATCCCACTGAAACTTTGGACATTCTCGCGAAGGGTTCCCAATCCCCGACAAGACTGGTACCCTTTCACGTCCAAATCTCTCAGACTCCGGGAGACATTCTCAAAACCAAGGTTGACATGTTTCGAGTTCCTCTCAACATTTTGGAAATCCCGCTGAAACTTTGGACATTCTCGCGAAGGGTTCCCAATCCCCGACAAGACTGGTACCCTTTCACGTCCAAATCTCTCAAACTCCGGGAGAGATTCTCAAAACCAAGGTTGACATGTTTCGAGTTCCTCTCAACATTTTGGAAATCCCACTGAAACTTTGGACATTCTCACGAAGGGTTCCCAATCCCCGACAAGACTGGTACCCTTTCACGTCCAAATCTCTCAAACTCCGGGAGAGATTCTCAAAACCAAGGTTGACATGTTTCGAGTTCCTTTCAACATTTTGGAAATCCCGCTGAAACTTTGGACATTCTCGCGAAGGGTTCCCAATCCCCGACAAGACTGGTACCCTTTCACGTCCAAATCTCTCAAACTCCGGGAGAGATTCTCAAAACCAAGGTTGACATGTTTCGAGTTCCTCTCAACATTTTGGAAATCCCGCTGAAACTTTGGACATTCTCGCAAAGGGTTCCCAATCCCCGACAAGACTGGTACCCTTTCACGTCCAAATCTCTCAAACTCCGGGAGAGATTCTCAAAACCAAGGTTGACATGTTTCGAGTTCCTCTCAACATTTTGGAAATCCCGCTGAAACTTTGGACAATCTCGCAAAGGGTTCCCAGTCCCCGACAAGACTGGTACCCTTTCACGTCCAAATCTCGCAAACTCCGGGAGAGATTCTCAAAACCAAGGTTGACATGTTTCGAGTTCCTCTCAACATTTAGGAAATCCCGCTGAAACTTTGGACATTCTCGCAAAGGGTTCCCAATCCCCGACAAGACTGGTACCCTTTCACGTCCAAATCTCTCAAACTCCGGGAGAGATTCTCAAAACCAAGGTTGACATGTTTCGAGTTCCTTTCAACATTTTGGAAATCCCGCTGAAACTTTGGCCATTCTGGCGAAGGGTTCCCAGTCCCCGACAAGACTGGTACCCTTTCACGTCCAAATCTCTCAAACTCCGGGAGAGATTCTCAAAACCAAGGTTGACATGTTTTGAGTTTCTCTCAACATTTTGGAAATCCCGCTGAAACTTGGGACATTCTCGCGAAGGGTTCCCAATCCCCGACAAGACTGGTACCCTTTCACGTCCAAATCTCTCAAACTCCGGGAGAGATTCTCAAAACCAAGGTTGACATGTTTCGAGTTCCTCTCAACATTTTGGAAATCCCACTGAAACTTTGGACATTCTCGCGAAGGGTTCCCAATCCCCGACAAGACTGGTACCCTTTCACGTCCAAATCTCTCAAACTCCGGGAGAGATTCTCAAAACCAAGGTTCACATGTTTCGAGTTCCTTTCAACGTTTTGGAAATCCCGCTGAAACTTTGGACATTCTGGCGAAGGGTTCCCAATCCCCGACAAGACTGGTACCCTTTCATGTCCAAATCTCTCAAACTCCGGGAGAGATTCTCAAAACCAAGGTTGACATGTTTCGAGTTCCTCTCAACATTTTGGAAATCCCGCTGAAACTTTGGACATTCTCGCGAAGGGTTCCCAATCCCCGACAAGACTGGTACCCTTTCACGTCCAAATCTCTCAAACTCCGGGAGACATTCTCAAAACCAAGGTTGACATGTTTCGAGTTCCTCTCAACATTTTGGAAATCCCGCTGAAACTTTGGACATTCTCGCGAAGGGTTCCCAATCCCCGACAAGACTGGTACCCTTTCACGTCCAAATCTCTCAAACTCCGGGAGAGATTCTCAAAACCAAGGTTGACATGTTTCGAGTTCCTCTCAACATTTTGGAAATCCCGCTGAAACTTTGGACATTCTCGCGAAGGGTTCCCAATCCCCGACAAGACTGGTACCCTTTCACGTCCAAATCTCTCAAACTCCGGGAGAGATTCTCAAAACCAAGGTTCACATGTTTCGAGTTCCTCTCAACATTTTGGAAATCCCGCTGAAACTTTGGACATTCTCGCGAAGGGTTCCCAATCCCCGACAAGACTGGTACCCTTTCACGTCCAAATCTCTCAAACTCCGGGAGAGATTCTCAAAACCAAGGTTGACATGTTTCGAGTTCCTTTCAACATTTTGGAAATCCCGCTGAAACTTTGGACATTCTCGCGAAGGGTTCCCAATCCCCGACAAGACTGGTACCCTTTCACGTCCAAATCTCTCAAACTCCGGGAGAGATTCTCAAAACCAAGGTTGACATGTTTCGAGTTCCTCTCAACATTTTGGAAATCCCGCTGAAACTTTGGACATTCTCGCGAAGGGTTCCCAATCCCCGACAAGACTGGTACCCTTTCACGTCCAAATCTCTCAAACTCCGGGAGAGATTCTCAAAACCAAGGTTCACATGTTTCGAGTTCCTTTCAACGTTTTGGAAATCCCGCTGAAACTTTGGACCTTCTGGCGAAGGGTTCCCAATCCCCTACAAGACTGGTACCCTTTCACATCCAAATCTCTCAAACTCCGGGAGAGATTCTCAAAACGAAGGTTGACATGTTTCGAGTTCCTCTCAACATTTTGGAAATCCCACTGAAACTTTGGACATTCTCACGAAGGGTTCCCAATCCCCGACAAGACTGGTACCCTTTCACGTCCAAATCTCTCAAACTCCGGGAGAGATTCTCAAAACCAAGGTTGACATGTTTCGAGTTCCTTTCAACATTTTGGAAATCCCGCTGAAACTTTGGGCATTCTCGCGAAGGGTTCCCAATCCCCGACAAGACTGGTACCCTTTCACGTCCAAATCTCTCAAACTCCGGGAGAGATTCTCAAAACCAAGGTTGACATGTTTCGAGTTCCTCTCAACATTTTGGAAATCCCGCTGAAACTTTGGACATTCTCGCGAAGGGTTCCCAATCCCCGACAAGACTGGTACCCTTTAACGTCCAAATCTCTCAAACTCCGGGAGAGATTCTCAAAACCAAGGTTGACATGTTTCGAGTTCCTCTCAACATTTTGGAAATCCCGCTGAAACTTTGGACATTCTCACGAAGGGTTCCCAATCCCCGACAAGACTGGTACCCTTTCACGTCCAAATCTCTCAAACTCCGGGAGAGATTCTCAAAACCAAGGTTGACATGTTTCGAGTTCCTCTCAACATTTTGGAAATCCCGCTGAAACTTTGGACATTCTCGCGAAGGGTTCCCAATCCCCGACAAGACTGGTACCCTTTCACGTCCAAATCTCTCAAACTCCGGGAGAGATTCTCAAAACCAAGGTTGACATGTTTTGAGTTTCTCTCAACATTTTGGAAATCCCGCTGAAACTTTGGACATTCTCGCGAAGGGTTCCCAATCCCCGACAAGACTGGTACCCTTTCACGTCCAAATCTCTCAAACTCCGGGAGAGATTCTCAAAACCAAGGTTGACATGTTTCGAGTTCCTTTCAACATTTTGGAAATCCCGCTGAAACTTTGGACATTCTCGCGAAGGGTTCCCAATCCCCGACAAGACTGGTACCCTTTCACGTCCAAATCTCTCAAACTCCGGGAGAGATTCTCAAAACCAAGGTTGACATGATTCGAGTTCCTTTCAACATTTTGGAAATCCCGCTGAAACTTTGGACATTCTCGCGAAGGGTTCCCAATCCCCGACAAGACTGGTACCCTTTCACGTCCAAATCTCTCAAACTCCGGGAGAGATTCTCAAAACCAAGGTTGACATGTTTCGAGTTCCTTTCAACATTTTGGAAATCCCGCTGAAACTTTGGACAATCTCGCAAAGGGTTCCCAGTCCCCGACAAGACTGGTACCCTTTCACGTCCAAATCTCTCAAACTCCGGGAGAGATTCTCAAAACCAAGGTTGACATGTTTCGAGTTCCTCTCAACATTTTGGAAATCCCGCTGAAACTTTGGACATTCTGGCGAAGGGTTCCCAATCCCCGACAAGACTGGTACCCTTTCACATCCAGATCTCTCAAAATCCGGGAGAGATTCTCAAAACCAAGGTTGACATGTTTCGAGTTCCTTTCAACATTTTGGAAATCCCGCTGAAACTTTGGACATTCTCGCGAAGGGTTCCCAATCCCCGACAAGACTGGTACCCTTTCACGTCCAAATCTCTCAAACTCCGGGAGAGATTCTCAAAACCAAGGTTGTCATGTTTCGAGTTCCTTTCAACATTTTGGAAATCCCGCTGAAACTTTGGCCATTCTGGCGAAGGGTTCCCAATCCCCGACAAGACTGGTACCCTTTCACGTCCAAATCTCTCAAACTCCAGGAGAGATTCTCAAAACCAAGGTTGACATGTTTCGAGTTCCTTTAAACATTTTGGAAATCCCGCTGAAACTTTGGACATTCTCGCGAAGGGTTCCCAATCCCCGACAAGACTGGTACCCTTTCACGTCCAAATCTCTCAAACTCCGGGAGAGATTCTCAAAACCAAGGTTGACATGTTTCGAGTTCCTTTCAACATTTTGGAAATCCCGCTGAAACTTTGGACAATCTCGCAAACGGTTCCCAGTCCCCGACAAGACTGGTACCCTTTCACGTCCAAATCTCTCAAACTCCGGGAGAGATTCTCAAAACCAAGGTTCACATGTTTCGAGTTCCTCTCAACATTTTGGAAATCCCGCTGAAACTTTGGACATTCTCGCGAAGGGTTCCCAATCCCCGACAAGACTGGTACCCTTTCACGTCCAAATCTCTCAAACTCCGGGAGAGATTCTCAAAACCAAGGTTGACATGATTCGAGTTCCTTTCAACATTTTGGAAATCCCGCTGAAACTTTGGACATTCTCGTGAAGGGTTCCCAATCCCCGACAAGACTGGTACCCTTTCACGTCCAAATCTCGCAAACTCCGGGAGAGATTCTCAAAACCAAGGTTGACATGTTTCGAGTTCCTCTCAACATTTTGGAAATCCCGCTGAAACTTTGGACATTCTCGCAAAGGGTTCCCAATCCCCGACAAGACTGGTACCCTTTCACGTCCAAATCTCTCAAACTCCGGGAGAGATTCTCAAAACCAAGGTTGACATGTTTCGAGTTCCTTTCAACATTTTAGAAATCCCGCTGAAACTTTGGACAATCTCGCAAAGGGTTCCCAGTCCCCGACAAGACTGGTACCCTTTCACGTCCAAATCTCTCAAACTCCGGGAGAGATTCTCAAAACCAAGGTTGACATGTTTTGAGTTCCTCTCAACATTTTGGAAATCCCGCTGAAACTTGGGACATTCTCGCGAAGGGTTCCCAATCCCCGACAAGACTGGTACCCTTTCACGTCCAAATCTCTCAAACTCCGGGAGAGATTCTCAAAACCAAGGTTGACATGTTTTGAGTTCCTCTCAACATTTTGGAAATCCCGCTGAAACTTGGGACATTCTCGCGAAGGGTTCCCAATCCCCGACAAGACTGGTACCCTTTCACGTCCAAATCTCTCAAACTCCGGGAGAGATTCTCAAAACCAAGGTTGACATGTTTCGAGTTCCTCTCAACATTTTGGAAATCCCACTGAAACTTTGGACATTCTCGCGAAGGGTTCCCAATCCCCGACAAGACTGGTACCCTTTCACGTCCAAATCTCTCAAACTCCGGGAGAGATTCTCAAAACCAAGGTTCACATGTTTCGAGTTCCTTTCAACGTTTTGGAAATCCCGCTGAAACTTTGGACATTCTGGCGAAGGGTTCCCAATCCCCGACAAGACTGGTACCCTTTCACGTCCAAATCTCTCAAAGTCCGGGAGAGATTCTCAAAACCAAGGTTGACATGTTTCGAGTTCCTTTCAACATTTTGGAAATCCTGCTGAAACTTTGGACATTCTCGCAAAGGGTTCCCAATCCCCGACAAGACTGGTACCCTTTCACGTCCAAATCTCTCAAACTCCGGGAGAGATTCTCAAAACCAAGGTTGACATGTTTCGAGTTCCTTTCAACATTTTGGAAATCCCGCTGAAACTTTGGACATTCTCGCGAAGGGTTCCCAATCCCCGACAAGACTGGTACCCTTTCACATCCAAATCTCTCAAACTCCGGGAGAGATTCTCAAAACCAAGGTTGACATGTTTCGAGTTCCTCTCAACATTTTGGAAATCCCGCTGAAACTTTGGACATTCTCGCGAAGGGTTCCCAATCCCCGACAAGACTGGTACCCTTTCACGTCCAAATCTCTCAAACTCCGGGAGAGATTCTCAAAACCAAGGTTGACATGTTTCGAGTTCCTCTCAACATTTTGGAAATCCCGCTGAAACTTTGGACATTCTCGCGAAGGGTTCCCAATCCCCGACAAGACTGGTACCCTTTCACGTCCAAATCTCTCAAACTCCGGGAGAGATTCTCAAAACCAAGGTTGACATGTTTCGAGTTCCTCTCAACATTTTGGAAATCCCGCTGAAACTTTGGACATTCTCGCGAAGGGTTCCCAATCCCCGACAAGACTGGTACCCTTTCACGTCCAAATCTCTCAAACTCCGGGAGAGATTCTCAAAACCAAGGTTGACATGTTTCGAGTTCCTCTCAACATTTTGGAAATCCCGCTGAAACTTTGGCCATTCTGGCGAAGGGTTCCCAATCCCCGACAAGACTGGTACCCTTTCACGTCCAAATCTCTCAAAGTCAGGGAGAGATTCTCAAAACCAAGGTTGACATGTTTCGAGTTCCTTTCAACATTTTGGAAATCCCTCTGAAACTTTGGACATTCTGGCGAAGGGTTCCCAATCCCCGACAAGACTGGTACCCTTTCACGTCCAAATCTCTCAAACTCCGGGAGAGATTCTCAAAACCAAGGTTGACATGTTTCGAGTTCCTTTCAACATTTTGGAAATCCCGCTGAAACTTTGGACAATCTCGCAAACGGTTCCCAGTCCCTGACAAGACTGGTACACTTTCACGTCCAAATCTCGCAAACTCCGGGAGAGATTCTCAAAACCAAGGTTGACATGATTCGAGTTCCTCTCAACATTTTGGAAATCCCGCTGAAACTTTGGACATTCTCGCGAAGAGTTCCCAATCCCCGACAAGACTGGTACCCTTTCACGTCCAAATCTCTCAAACTCCGGGAGAGATTCTCAAAACCAAGGTTGACATGTTTCGAGTTCCTCTCAACATTTTGGAAATCCCGCTGAAACTTTGGACATTCTCGCAAAGGGTTCCCAATCCCCGACAAGACTGGAACCCTTTCACGTCCAAATCTCTCAAAGTCCGGGAGAGATTCTCAAAACCAAGGTTGACATGTTTCGAGTTCCTTTCAACATTTTGGAAATCCCGCTGAAACTTTGGACAATCTCGCAAAGGGTTCCCAGTCCCCGACAAGACTGGTACCCTTTCACGTCCAAATCTCGCAAACTCCGGGAGAGGTTCTCAAAACCAAGGTTGACATGTTTCGAGTTCCTCTCAACATTTTGGAAATCCCGCTGAAACTTTGGACATTCTGGCGAAGGGTTCCCAATCCCCGACAAGACTGGTACCCTTTCACGTCCAAATCTCTCAAACTCCGGGAGAGATTCTCAAAACCAAGGTTGACATGTTTCGAGTTCCTCTCAACATTTTGGAAATCCCGCTGAAACTTTGGACATTCTCGCGAAGGGTTCCCAATCCCCGACAAGACTGGTACCCTTTCACGTCCAAATCTCTCAAACTCCGGGAGAGATTCTCAAAACCAAGGTTGACATGTTTCGAGTTCCTCTCAAGATTTTGGAAATCCCGCTGAAACTTTGGACATTCTGGCGAAGGGTTCCCAATCCCCGACAAGACTGGTACCCTTTCACGTCCAAATCTCTCAAACTCCGGGAGAGATTCTCAAAACCAAGGTTGACATGTTTCGAGTTCCTCTCAACATTTTGGAAATCCCGCTGAAACTTTGGACATTCTGGCGAAGGGTTCCCAATCCCCGACAAGACTGGTACCCTTTCACGTCCAAATCTCTCAAACTCCGGGAGAGATTCTCAAAACCAAGGTTGACATGTTTCGAGTTCCTCTCAATATTTTGGAAATCCCGCTGAAACTTTGGACATTCTGGCGAAGGGTTCCCAATCCCCGACAACACTGGTACCCTTTCACGTCCAAATCTCTCAAACTCCGGGAGAGATTCTCAAAACCAAGGTTGACATGTTTCGAGTTCCTCTCAACGTTTTGGAAATCCCGCTGAAACTTTGGACATTCTGGCGAAGGGTTCCCAATCCCCGACAAGACTGGTACCCTTTCACGTCCAAATCTCTCAAACTCCGGGAGAGATTCTCAAAACCAAGGCTGACATGTTTCGAGTTCCTCTCAAGATTTTGGAAATCCCGCTGAAACTTTGGACATTCTGGCGAAGGGTTCCCAATCCCCGACAAGACTGGTACCCTTTCACGTCCAAATGTCTCAAACTCCGGGAGAGATTCTCAAAACCAAGGTTGACATGTTTTGAGTTCCTCTCAACATTTTGGAAATCCCGCTGAAACTTTGGACATTCTCGCGAAGGGTTCCCAATCCACGACAAGACTGGTACCCTTTCACGTCCAAATCTCTCAAACTCCGGGAGAGATTCTCAAAACCAAGGTTGACATGTTTCGAGTTCCTCTCAACATTTTGGAAATCCCGCTGAAACTTTGGACATTCTGGCGAAGGGTTCCCAATCCCCGACAAGACTGGTACCCTTTCACGTCCAAATCTCTCAAACTCCGGGAGAGATTCTCAAAACCAAGGCTGACATGTTTCGAGTTCCTCTGAACATTTTAGAAATCCCGCTGAAACTTTGGACATTCTGGCGAAGGGTTCCCAATCCCCGACAAGACTGGTACCCTTTCACGTCCAAATCTCTCAAACTCCGGGAGAGATTCTCAAAACCAAGGTTGACATGTTTTGAGTTCCTCTCAACATTTTGGAAATCCCGCTGAAACTTTGGACATTCTCGCGAAGGGTTCCCAATCCCCGACAAGACTGGTACCCTTTCACGTCCAAATCTCTCAAACTCCGGGAGAGATTCTCAAAACCAAGGTTGACATGTTTCGAGTTACTCTCAACATTTTGGAAATCCCGCTGAAACTTTGGACATTCTGGCGAAGGGTTCCCAATCCCCGACAAGACTGGTACCCTTTCACGTCCAAATCTCTCAAACTCCGGGAGAGATTCTCAAAACCAAGGTTGACATGTTTCGAGTTCCTCTCAACATTTTGGAAATCCCGCTGAAACTTTGGACATTCTCGCGAAGGGTTCCCAATCCCCGACAAGACTGGTACCCTTTCACGTCCAAATCTCTCAAACTCCGGGAGAGATTCTCAAAACCAAGGTTGACATGTTTCGAGTTCCTCTCAACATTTTGGAAATCCCTCTGAAACTTTGGACATTCTGGCGAAGGGTTCCCAATCCCCGACAAGACTGGTACCCTTTCACGTCCAAATCTCTCAAACTCCGGGAGAGATTCTCAAAACCAAGGTTCACATGTTTCGAGTTCCTCTCAACATTTTGGAAATCCCGCTGAAACTTTGGACATTCTCGCGAAGGGTTCCCAATCCCCGACAAGACTGGTACCCTTTCACGTCCAAATCTCTCAAACTCCGGGAGAGATTCTCAAAACCAAGGTTGACATGTTTCGAGTTCCTCTCAACATTTTGGAAATCCCGCTGAAACTTTGGACATTCTGGCGAAGGGTTCCCAATCCCCGACAAGACTGGTACCCTTTCACGTCCAAATGTCTCAAACTCTGGGAGGGATTCTCAAAACCAAGGTTGACATGTTTCGAGTTCCTTTCAACATTTTGGAAATCCCTCTGAAACTTTGGACATTCTCGCGAAGGGTTCCCAATCCCCGACAAGACTGGTACCCTTTCACGTCCAAATCTCTCAAACTCCGGGAGAGATTCTCAAAACCAAGGTTGACATGTTTCGAGTTCCTCTCAACATTTTGGAAATCCCGCTGAAACTTTGGACATTCTCGCGAAGGGTTCCCAATCCCCGACAAGACTGGTACCCTTTCACGTCCAAATCTCTCAAACTCCGGGAGAGATTCTCAAAACCAAGGTTGACATGTTTCGAGTTCCTCTCAATATTTTGGAAATCCCGCTGAAACTTTGGACATTCTGGCGAAGGGTTCCCAATCCCCGACAACACTGGTACCCTTTCACGTCCAAATCTCTCAAACTCCGGGAGAGATTCTCAAAACCAAGGTTGACATGTTTCGAGTTCCTCTCAACGTTTTGGAAATCCCGCTGAAACTTTGGACATTCTGGCGAAGGGTTCCCAATCCCCGACAAGACTGGTACCCTTTCACGTCCAAATGTCTCAAACTCCGGGAGAGATTCTCAAAACCAAGGTTGACATGTTTTGAGTTCCTCTCAACATTTTGGAAATCCCGCTGAAACTTTGGACATTCTCGCGAAGGGTTCCCAATCCCCGACAAGACTGGTACCCTTTCACGTCCAAATCTCTCAAACTCCGGGAGAGATTCTCAAAACCAAGGTTGACATGTTTCAAGTTCCTCTCAACATTTTGGAAATCCCGCTGAAACTTTGGACATTCTCGCGAAGGGTTCCCAATCCCCGACAAGACTGGTACCCTTTCACGTCCAAATCTCTCAAACTCCGGGAGAGATTCTCAAAACCAAGGCTGACATGTTTCGAGTTCCTCTGAACATTTTAGAAATCCCGCTGAAACTTTGGACATTCTGGCGAAGGGTTCCCAATCCCCGACAAGACTGGTACCCTTTCACGTCCAAATCTTTCAAACTCCGGGAGAGATTCTCAAAACCAAGGTTGACATGTTTTGAGTTCCTCTCAACATTTTGGAAATCCCGATGAAACTTTGGACATTCTCGCGAAGGGTTCCCAATCCCCGACAAGACTGGTACCCTTTCACGTCCAAATCTCTCAAACTCCGGGAGAGATTCTCAAAACCAAGGTTGACATGTTTCGAGTTACTCTCAACATTTTGGAAATCCCGCTGAAACTTTGGACATTCTGGCGAAGGGTTCCCAATCCCCGACAAGACTGGTACCCTTTCACGTCCAAATCTCTCAAACTCCGGGAGAGATTCTCAAAACCAAGGTTGACATGTTTCGAGTTCCTCTCAACATTTTGGAAATCCCACTGAAACTTTGGACATTCTCGCGAAGGGTTCCCAATCCCCGACAAGACTGGTACCCTTTCACGTCCAAATCTCTCAAACTCCGGGAGAGATTCTCAAAACCAAGGTTGACATGTTTCGAGTTCCTCTCAACATTTTGGAAATCCCTCTGAAACTTTGGACATTCTGGCGAAGGGTTCCCAATCCCCGACAAGACTGGTACCCTTTCACGTCCAAATCTCTCAAACTCCGGGAGAGATTCTCAAAACCAAGGTTCACATGTTTCGAGTTCCTCTCAACATTTTGGAAATCCCGCTGAAACTTTGGACATTCTCGCGAAGGGTTCCCAATCCCCGACAAGACTGGTACCCTTTCACGTCCAAATCTCTCAAACTCCGGGAGAGATTCTCAAAACCAAGGTTGACATGTTTCGAGTTCCTCTCAACATTTTGGAAATCCCGCTGAAACTTTGGACATTCTGGCGAAGGGTTCCCAATCCCCGACAAGACTGGTACCCTTTCACGTCCAAATGTCTCAAACTCTGGGAGAGATTCTCAAAACCAAGGTTGACATGTTTCGAGTTCCTTTCAACATTTTGGAAATCCCTCTGAAACTTTGGACATTCTCGCGAAGGGTTCCCAATCCCCGACAAGACTGGTACCCTTTCACGTCCAAATCTCTCAAACTCCGGGAGAGATTCTCAAAACCAAGGTTGACATGTTTCGAGTTCCTCTCAACATTTTGGAAATCCCGCTGAAACTTTGGACATTCTCGCGAAGGGTTCCCAATCCCCGACAAGACTGGTACCCTTTCACGTCCAAATCTCTCAAACTCCGGGAGAGATTCTCAAAACCAAGGTTGACATGTTTCGAGTTCCTCTCAATATTTTGGAAATCCCGCTGAAACTTTGGACATTCTGGCGAAGGGTTCCCAATCCCCGACAAGACTGGTACCCTTTCACGTCCAAATCTCTCAAACTCCGGGAGAGATTCTCAAAACCAAGGTTGACATGTTTCGAGTTCCTCTCAACGTTTTGGAAATCCCGCTGAAACTTTGGACATTCTGGCGAAGGGTTCCCAATCCCCGACAAGACTGGTACCCTTTCACGTCCAAATGTCTCAAACTCCGGGAGAGATTCTCAAAACCAAGGTTGACATGTTTTGAGTTCCTCTCAACATTTTGGAAATCCCGCTGAAACTTTGGACATTCTCGCGAAGGGTTCCCAATCCCCGACAAGACTGGTACCCTTTCACGTCCAAATCTCTCAAACTCCGGGAGAGATTCTCAAAACCAAGGTTGACATGTTTCGAGTTACTCTCAACATTTTGGAAATCCCGCTGAAACTTTGGACATTCTCGCGAAGGGTTCCCAATCCCCGACAAGACTGGTACCCTTTCACGTCCAAATCTCTCAAACTCCGGGAGAGATTCTCAAAACCAAGGCTGACATGTTTCGAGTTCCTCTGAACATTTTGGAAATCCCGCTGAAACTTTGGACATTCTGGCGAAGGGTTCCCAATCCCCGACAAGACTGGTACCCTTTCACGTCCAAATCTTTCAAACTCCGGGAGAGATTCTCAAAACCAAGGTTGACATGTTTTGAGTTCCTCTCAACATTTTGGAAATCCCGCTGAAACTTTGGACATTCTCGCGAAGGGTTCCCAATCCCCGACAAGACTGGTACCCTTCCACGTCCGAATCTCTCAAACTCCGGGAGAGATTCTAAAAACCAAGGTTGACATGTTTCGAGTCACTCTCAACATTTTGGAAATCCCGCTGAAACTTTGGACATTCTCGCAAAGGGTTCCCAATCCCCGACAAGACTGGTACCCTTTCACGTCCAAATCTCTCAAACTCCGGGAGAGATTCTCAAAACCAAGGTTGACATGTTTCGAGTTCCTCTCAACGTTTTGGAAATCCCGCTGAAACTTTGGACATTCTGGCGAAGGGTTCCCAATCCCCGACAAGACTGGTACCCTTTCACGTCCAAATCTCTCAAACTCCGGGAGAGATTCTCAAAACCAAGGTTGACATGTTTCGAGTTCCTCTCAACATTTTGGAAATCCCTCTGAAACTTTGGACATTCTGGCGAAGGGTTCCCAATCCCCGACAAGACTGGTACCCTTTCACGTCCAAATCTCTCAAACTCCGGGAGAGATTCTCAAAACCAAGGTTGACTTGTTTCGAGTTCCTCTCAACATTTTGGAAAGCCCGCTGAAACTTTGGACATTCTCGCGAAGGGTTCCCAATCCCCTACAAGACTGGTACCCTTTCACGTCCAAATCTCTCCAACTCCGGGAGAGATTCTCAAAACCAAGGTTCACATGTTTCGAGTTCCTCTCAACATTTTGGAAATCCCGCTGAAACTTTGGACATTCTCGCGAAGGGTTCCCAATCCCCGACAAGACTGGTACCCTTTCACATCCAAATCTCTCAAACTCCGGGAGAGATTCTCAAAACCAAGGTTGACATGTTTCGAGTTCCTCTCAACATTTTGGAAATCCCGCTGAAACTTTGGACATTCTCGCGAAGGGTTCCCAATCCCCGACAAGACTGGTACCCTTTCACGTCCAAATCTCTCAAACTGTGGGAGAGATTCTCAAAACCAAGGTTGACATGTTTCGAGTTACTTTCAACGTTTTGGAAATCCCGCTGAAACTTTGGACATTCTCACGAAGGGTTCCCAATCCCCGACAAGACTGGTACCCTTTCACGTCCAAATCTCTCAAACTCCGGGAGAGATTCTCAAAACCAAGGTTGACATGTTTCGAGTTCCTCTCAACATTTTGGAAATCCCGCTGAAACTTTGGACAATCTCCCGAAGGGTTCCCAATCCCCGACAAGACTGGTACCCTTTCACGTCCAAATCTCTCAAACTCCGGGAGAGATTCTCAAAACCAAGGTTGACATGTTTCGAGTTCCTTTCAACATTTTGGAAATCCCGCTGAAACTTTGGACAATCTCGCAAACGGTTCCCAGTCAGCGACAAGACTGGTACCCTTTCACGTCCAAATCTCGCAAACTCCGGGAGAGATTCTCAAAACCAAGGTTGACATGTTTCGAGTTCCTCTCAACATTTTGGAAATCCCACTGAAACTTTGGACATTCTCGCGAAGGGTTCCCAATCCCCGACAAGACTGGTACCCTTTCACGTCCAAATCTCTCAAACTCCGGGAGAGATTCTCAAAACCAAGGTTGACATGTTTCGAGTTCCTCTCAACATTTTGGAAATCCCGCTGAAACTTTGGACATTCTCGCAAAGGGTTCCCAATCCCCGACAAGACTGGAACCCTTTCACGTCCAAATCTCTCAAACTCCGGGAGAGATTCTCAAAACCAAGGTTGACATGTTTCGAGTTCCTTTCAACATTTTGGAAATCCCGCTGAAACTTTGGACATTCTGGCGAAGGGTTCCCAATCCCCGACAAGACTGGTACCCTTTCACGTCCAAATCTCTCAAACTCCGGGAGAGATTCTCAAAACCAAGGTTGACATGTTTCGAGTTCCTCTCAACATTTTGGAAATCCCGCTGAAACTTTGGACATTCTCGCGAAGGGTTCCCAATCCCCGACAAGACTGGTACCCTTTCACGTCCAAATCTTTCAAACTCCGGGAGAGATTCTCAAAACCAAGGCTGACATGTTTCGAGTTCCTCTCAACATTTTGGAAATCCCGCTGAAACTTTGGACATTCTGGCGAAGCGTTCCACATCCCCGACAAGACTGGTACCCTTTCACGTCCAAATGTCTCAAACTCCGGGAGAGATTCTCAAAACCAAGGTTGACATGTTTCGAGTTCCTCTCAACATTTTGGAAATCCCTCTGAAACTTTGGACATTCTGGCGAAGGGTTCCCAATCCCCGACAAGACTGGTACCCTTTCACGTCCAAATCTCTCAAACTGTGGGAGAGATTCTCAAAACCAAGGTTGACATGTTTCGAGTTACTTTCAACGTTTTGGAAATCCCGCTGAAACTTTGGACATTCTCACGAAGGGTTCCCAATCCCCGACAAGACTGGTACCCTTTCACGTCCAAATCTCTCAAACTCCGGGAGAGATTCTCAAAACCAAGGTTGACATGTTTCGAGTTCCTCTCAACATTTTGGAAATCCCGCTGAAACTTTGGACAATCTCCCGAAGGGTTCCCAATCCCCGACAAGACTGGTACCCTTTCACGTCCAAATCTCTCAAACTCCGGGAGAGATTCTCAAAACCAAGGTTGACATGTTTCGAGTTCCTCTCAACATTTTGGAAATCCTGCTGAAACTTGGGATATTCTCGCGAAGGGTTCCCAATCCCCGACAAGACTGGTACCCTTTCACGTCCAAATCTCTCAAACTCCGGGAGAGATTCTCAAAACCAAGGTTGACATGTTTCGAGTTCCTCTCAACATTTTGGAAATCCCACTGAAACTTTGGACATTCTCGCGAAGGGTTCCCAATCCCCGACAAGACTGGTACCCTTTCACGTCCAAATCTCTCAAACTCCGGGAGAGATTCTCAAAACCAAGGTTGACATGTTTCGAGTTCCTTTCAACATTTTGGAAATCCCGCTGAAACTTTGGACATTCTCGCGAAGGGTTCCCAATCCCCGACAAGACTGGTACCCTTTCACGTCCAAATCTCTCAAACTCCGGGAGAGATTCTCAAAACCAAGGTTGACATGTTTCGAGTTCCTTTCAACATTTTGGAAATCCCGCTGAAACTTTGGACAATCTCGCAAACGGTTCCCAGTCCCCGACAAGACTGGTACCCTTTCACGTCCAAATCTCGCAAACTCCGGGAGAGATTCTCAAAACCAAGGTTGACATGTTTCGAGTTCCTCTCAACATTTTGGAAATCCCACTGAAACTTTGGACATTCTCGCGAAGGGTTCCCAATCCCCGACAAGACTGGTACCCTTTCACGTCCAAATCTCTCAAACTCCGGGAGAGATTCTCAAAACCAAGGTTGACATGTTTCGAGTTCCTCTCAACATTTTGGAAATCCCGCTGAAACTTTGGACATTCTCGCAAAGGGTTCCCAATCCCCGACAAGACTGGAACCCTTTCACGTCCAAATCTCTCAAAGTCCGGGAGAGATTCTCAAAACCAAGGTTGACATGTTTCGAGTTCCTTTCAACATTTTGGAAATCCCGCTGAACCTTTGGAAAATCTCGCAAAGGGTTCCCAGTCCCCGACAAGACTGGTACCCTTTCACGTCCAAATCTCGCAAACTCCGGGAGAGGTTCTCAAAACCAAGGTTGACATGTTTCGAGTTCCTCTCAACATTTTGGAAATCCCTCTGAAACTTTGGACATTCTGGCGAAGGGTTCCCAATCCCCGACAAGACTGGTACCCTTTCACGTCCAAATCTCTCAAACTCCGGGAGAGATTCTCAAAACCAAGGTTGACATGTTTCGAGTTCCTTTCCACATTTTGGAAATCCCGCTGAAACTTTGGACATTCTGGCGAAGGGTTCCCAATCCCCGACAAGACTGGTACCCTTTCACGTCCAAATCTCTCAAACTCCGGGAGAGATTCTCAAAACCAAGGTTGACATGTTTCGAGTTCCTCTCAACATTTTGGAAATCCCGCTGAAACTTTGGACATTCTCGCGAAGGGTTCCCAATCCCCGACAAGACTGGTACCCTTTCACGTCCAAATCTCTCAAACTCCGGGAGAGATTCTCAAAACCAAGGCTGACATGTTTCGAGTTCCTCTCAACATTTTGGAAATCCCGCTGAAACTTTGGACATTCTGGCGAAGCGTTCCACATCCCCGACAAGACTGGTACCCTTTCACGTCCAAATGTCTCAAACTCCGGGAGAGATTCTCAAAACCAAGGTTGACATGTTTCGAGTTCCTCTCAACATTTTGGAAATCCCTCTGAAACTTTGGACATTCTGGCGAAGGGTTCCCAATCCCCGACAAGACTGGTACCCTTTCACGTCCAAATCTCTCAAACTCCGGGAGAGATTCTCAAAACCAAGGTTGACATGTTTCGAGTTCCTCTCAACATTTTGGAAATCCCGCTGAAACTTTGGACATTCTCGCGAAGGGTTCCCAATCCCCGACAAGACTGGTACCCTTTCACGTCCAAATCTCTCAAACTCCGGGAGAGATTCTCAAAACCAAGGTTGACATGTTTCGAGTTCCTCTCAACATTTTGGAAATCCCGCTGAAACTTTGGACATTCTCGCAAAGGGTTCCCAATCCCCGACAAGACTGGAACCCTTTCACGTCCAAATCTCTCAAAGTCCGGGAGAGATTCTCAAAACCAAGGTTGACATGTTTCTAGTTCCTTTCAACATTTTGGAAATCCCGCTGAAACTTTGGACAATCTCGCAAAGGGTTCCCAGTCCCCGACAAGACTGGTACCCTTTCACGTCCAAATCTCGCAAACTCCGGGAGAGGTTCTCAAAACCAAGGTTGACATGTTTCGAGTTCCTCTCAACATTTTGGAAATCCCGCTGAAACTTTGGACATTCTCGCGAAGGGTTCCCAATCCCCGACAAGACTGGTACCCTTTCACGTCCAAATCTCTCAAACTCCGGGAGAGATTCTCAAAACCAAGGTTGACATGTTTCGAGTTCCTTTCAACATTTTGGAAATCCCGCTGAAACTTTGGACATTCTCGCGAAGGGTTCCCAATCCCCGACAAGACTGGTACCCTTTCACGTCCAAATCTTTCAAACTCCGGGAGAGATTCTCAAAACCAAGGCTGACATGTTTCGAGTTCCTCTCAACATTTTGGAAATCCCGCTGAAACTTTGGACATTCTGGCGAAGCGTTCCACATCCCCGACAAGACTGGTACCCTTTCACGTCCAAATGTCTCAAACTCCGGGAGAGATTCTCAAAACCAAGGTTGACATGTTTCGAGTTCCTCTCAACATTTTGGAAATCCCTCTGAAACTTTGGACATTCTGGCGAAGGGTTCCCAATCCCCGACAAGACTGGTACCCTCTCACGTCCAAATCTCTCAAACTCCGGGAGAGATTCTCAAAACCAAGGTTGACATGTTTCGAGTTCCTCTCAACATTTTGGAAATCCCACTGAAACTTTGGACATTCTCGCGAAGGGTTCCCAATCCCCGACAAGACTGGTACCCTTTCACGTCCAAATCTCTCAAACTCCGGGAGAGATTCTCAAAACCAAGGTTCACATGTTTCGAGTTCCTCTCAACATTTTGGAAATCCCGCTGAAACTTTGGACATTCTGGCGAAGGGTTCCCAATCCCCGACAAGACTGGTACCCTTTCACGTCCAAATGTCTCAAACTCTGGGAGAGATTCTCAAAACCAAGGTTGACATGTTTCGAGTTCCTTTCAACATTTTGGAAATCCCTCTGAAACTTTGGACATTCTGGCGAAGGGTTCCCAATCCCCGACAAGACTGGTACCCTTTCACGTCCAAATCTCTCAAACTCCGGGAGAGATTCTCAAAACCAAGGTTGACATGTTTCGAGTTCCTTTCAACATTTTGGAAATCCCGCTGAAACTTTGGACATTCTCGTGAAGGGTTCCCAATCCCCGACAAGACTGGTACCCTTTCACGTCCAAATGTCTCAAACTCCGGGAGAGATTCTCAAAACCAAGGTTGACATGTTTCGAGTTCCTCTCAACATTTTGGAAATCCCGCTGAAACTTTGGACATTCTGGCGAAGGGTTCCCAATCCCCGACAAGACTGGTACCCTTTCACGTCCAAATCTCTCAAACTCCGGGAGAGATTCTCAAAACCAAGGTTGACATGTTTCGAGTTCCTCTCAACATTTTGGAAATCCCGCTGAAACTTTGGACATTCTCGCGAAGGGTTCCCAATCCCCGACAAGACTGGTACCCTTTCACGTCCAAATCTCTCAAACTCCGGGAGAGATTCTCAAAACCAAGGTTGACATGTTTCGAGTTCCTCTCAACGTTTTGGAAATCCCGCTGAAACTTTGGACATTCTGGCGAAGGGTTCCCAATCCCCGACAAGACTGGTACCCTTTCACATCCAAATCTCTCAAACTCCGGGAGAGATTCTCAAAACCAAGGCTGACATGTTTCGAGTTCCTCTCAAGATTTTGGAAATCCCGCTGAAACTTTGGACATTCTGGCGAAGGGTTCCCAATCCCCGACAAGACTGGTACCCTTTCACGTCCAAATCTCTCAAACTCCGGGAGAGATTCTCAAAACCAAGGTTGACATGTTTCGAGTTCCTCTCAACATTTTGGAAATCCCGCTGAAACTTTGGACATTCTCGCGAAGGGTTCCCAATCCCCGACAAGACTGGTACCCTTTCACGTCCAAATCTCTCAAACTCCGGGAGAGATTCTCAAAACCAAGGTTGACATGTTTCGAGTTCCTCTCAACATTTTGGAAATCCCGCTGAAACTTTGGACATTCTCGCGAAGGGTTCCCAATCCCCGACAAGACTGGTACCCTTTCACGTCCAAATCTCTCAAACTCCGGGAGAGATTCTCAAAACCAAGGCTGACATGTTTCGAGTTCCTCTGAACATTTTAGAAATCCCGCTGAAACTTTGGACATTCTGGCGAAGGGTTCCCAATCCCCGACAAGACTGGTACCCTTTCACGTCCAAATCTTTCAAACTCCGGGAGAGATTCTCAAAACCAAGGCTGACATGTTTCGAGTTCCTCTCAACATTTTGGAAATCCCGCTGAAACTTTGGACATTCTGGCGAAGCGTTCCACATCCCCGACAAGACTGGTACCCTTTCACGTCCAAATCTCTCAAACTCCGGGAGAGATTCTCAAAACCAAGGTTGACATGTTTCGAGTTCCTCTCAACATTTTGGAAATCCCTCTGAAACTTTGGACATTCTGGCGAAGGGTTCCCAATCCCCGACAAGACTGGTACCCTTTCACGTCCAAATCTCTCAAACTCCGGGAGAGATTCTCAAAACCAAGGTTGACATGTTTCGAGTTCCTCTCAACATTTTGGAAATCCCACTGAAACTTTGGACATTCTCGCGAAGGGTTCCCAATCCCCGACAAGACTGGTACCCTTTCACGTCCAAATCTCTCAAACTCCGGGAGAGATTCTCAAAACCAAGGCTGACATGTTTCGAGTTCCTCTCAACATTTTGGAAATCCCGCTGAAACTTTGGACATTCTGGCGAAGGGTTCCCAATCCCCGACAAGACTGGTACCCTTTCACGTCCAAATGTCTCAAACTCTGGGAGAGATTCTCAAAACCAAGGTTGACATGTTTCGAGTTCCTTTCAACATTTTGGAAATCCCTCTGAAACTTTGGACATTCTCGCGAAGGGTTCCCAATCCCCGACAAGACTGGTACCCTTTCACGTCCAAATCTCTCAAACTCCGGGAGAGATTCTCAAAACCAAGGTTGACATGTTTCGAGTTCCTTTCAACATTTTGGAAATCCCGCTGAAACTTTGGACATTCTGGCGAAGGGTTCCCAATCCCCGACAAGACTGGTACCCTTTCACGTCCAAATCTCTCAAACTCCGGGAGAGATTCTCAAAACCAAGGTTGACATGTTTCGAGTTCCTCTCAACATTTTGGAAATCCCGCTGAAACTTTGGACATTCTGGCGAAGGGTTCCCAATCCCCGACAAGACTGGTACCCTTTCACGTCCAAATCTCTCAAACTCCGGGAGAGATTCTCAAAACCAAGGTTGACATGTTTCGAGTTCCTCTCAACGTTTTGGAAATCCCGCTGAAACTTTGGACATTCTGGCGAAGGGTTCCCAATCCCCGACAAGACTGGTACCCTTTCACGTCCAAATCTCTCAAACTCCGGGAGAGATTCTCAAAACCAAGGTTGACATGTTTCGAGTTCCTCTCAACATTTTGGAAATCCCGCTGAAACTTTGGACATTCTGGCGAAGGGTTCCCAATCCCCGACAAGACTGGTACCCTTTCACGTCCAAATCTCTCAAACTCCGGGAGAGATTCTCAAAACCAAGGTTGACATGTTTCGAGTTCCTCTCAACGTTTTGGAAATCCCGCTGAAACTTTGGACATTCTGGCGAAGGGTTCCCAATCCCCGACAAGACTGGTACCCTTTCACGTCCAAATCTCTCAAACTCCGGGAGAGATTCTCAAAACCAAGGCTGACATGTTTCGAGTTCCTCTCAAGATTTTGGAAATCCCGCTGAAACTTTGGACATTCTGGCGAAGGGTTCCCAATCCCCGACAAGACTGGTACCCTTTCACGTCCAAATCTCTCAAACTCCGGGAGAGATTCTCAAAACCAAGGTTGACATGTTTCGAGTTCCTCTCAACATTTTGGAAATCCCGCTGAAACTTTGGACATTCTGGCGAAGGGTTCCCAATCCCCGACAAGACTGGTACCCTTTCACGTCCAAATCTCTCAAACTCCGGGAGAGATTCTCAAAACCAAGGTTGACATGTTTCGAGTTCCTCTCAACATTTTGGAAATCCCGCTGAAACTTTGGACATTCTCGCGAAGGGTTCCCAATCCCCGACAAGACTGGTACCCTTTCACGTCCAAATCTCTCAAACTCCGGGAGAGATTCTCAAAACCAAGGCTGACATGTTTCGAGTTCCTCTGAACATTTTAGAAATCCCGCTGAAACTTTGGACATTCTGGCGAAGGGTTCCCAATCCCCGACAAGACTGGTACCCTTTCACGTCCAAATCTTTCAAACTCCGGGAGAGATTCTCAAAACCAAGGCTGACATGTTTCGAGTTCCTCTCAACATTTTGGAAATCCCGCTGAAACTTTGGACATTCTGGCGAAGCGTTCCACATCCCCGACAAGACTGGTACCCTTTCACGTCCAAATCTCTCAAACTCCGGGAGAGATTCTCAAAACCAAGGCTGACATGTTTCGAGTTCCTCTCAACATTTTGGAAATCCCGCTGAAACTTTGGACATTCTGGCGAAGGGTTCCCAATCCCCGACAAGACTGGTACCCTTTCACGTCCAAATCTCTCAAACTCCGGGATAGATTCTCAAAACCAAGGTTGACATGTTTCGAGTTCCTCTCAACGTTTTGGAAATCCCGCTGAAACTTTGGACATTCTGGCGAAGGGTTCCCAATCCCCGACAAGACTGGTACCCTTTCACGTCCAAATCTCTCAAACTCCGGGAGAGATTCTCAAAACCAAGGTTGACATGTTTCGAGTTCCTCTCAACATTTTGGAAATCCCGCTGAAACTTTGGACATTCTCGCGAAGGGTTCCCAATCCCCGACAAGACTGGTACCCTTTCACGTCCAAATCTCTCAAACTCCGGGAGAGATTCTCAAAACCAAGGTTGACATGTTTCGAGTTCCTTTCAACATTTTGGAAATCCCGCTGAAACTTTGGACATTCTCGCGAAGGGTTCCCAATCCCCGACAAGACTGGTACCATTTCACGTCCAAATCTCTCAAACTGTGGGAGAGATTCTCAAAACCAAGGTTGACATGTTTCGAGTTCCTCTCAACATTTTGGAAATCCCGCTGAAACTTTGGACATTCTCGCGAAGGGTTCCCAATACCCGACAAGACTGGTACCCTTCCACGTCCGAATCTCTCAAACTCCGGGAGAGATTCTAAAAACCAAGGTTGACATGTTTCGAGTCCCTCTCAACATTTTGGAAATCCCGCTGAAACTTTGGACATTCTCGCAAAGGGTTCCCAATCCCCGACAAGACTGGTACCCTTTCACGTCCAAATCTCTCAAACTCCGGGAGAGATTCTCAAAACCAAGGTTGACATGTTTCGAGTTCCTCTCAACGTTTTGGAAATCCCGCTGAAACTTTGGACATTCTCGCGAAGGGTTCCCAATCCCCGACAAGACTGGTACCCTTTCACGTCCAAATCTCTCAAACTCCGGGAGAGATTCTCAAAACCAAGGTTGACATGTTTCGAGTTCCTCTCAACATTTTGGAAATCCCGCTGAAACTTTGGACATTCTCGCGAAGGGTTCCCAATCCCCGACAAGACTGGTACCCTTTCACGTCCAAATCTCTCAAACTCCGGGAGAGATTCTCAAAACCAAGGCTGACATGTTTCGAGTTCCTCTGAACATTTTAGAAATCCCGCTGAAACTTTGGACATTCTGGCGAAGGGTTCCCAATCCCCGACAAGACTGGTACCCTTTCACGTCCAAATCTTTCAAACTCCGGGAGAGATTCTCAAAACCAAGGTTGACATGTTTCGAGTTCCTCTCAACATTTTGGAAATCCCGCTGAAACTTTGGACATTCTGGCGAAGCGTTCCACATCCCCGACAAGACTGGTACCCTTTCACGTCCAAATCTCTCAAACTCCGGGAGAGATTCTCAAAACCAAGGTTGACATGTTTCGAGTTCCTCTCAACATTTTGGAAATCCCGCTGAAACTTTGGACATTCTGGCGAAGGGTTCCCAATCCCCGACAAGACTGGTACCCTTTCACGTCCAAATCTCTCAAACTCCGGGAGAGATTCTCAAAACCAAGGTTGACATGTTTCGAGTTCCTCTCAACATTTTGGAAATCCCACTGAAACTTTGGACATTCTGGCGAAGGGTTCCCAATCCCCGACAAGACTGGTACCCTTTCACGTCCAAATCTCTCAAACTCCGGGAGAGATTCTCAAAACCAAGGCTGACATGTTTCGAGTTCCTCTCAACATTTTGGAAATCCCGCTGAAACTTTGGACATTCTGGCGAAGGGTTCCCAATCCCCGACAAGACTGGTACCCTTTCACGTCCAAATGTCTCAAACTCTGGGAGAGATTCTCAAAACCAAGGTTGACATGTTTCGAGTTCCTTTCAACATTTTGGAAATCCCTCTGAAACTTTGGACATTCTCGCGAAGGGTTCCCAATCCCCGACAAGACTGGTACCCTTTCACGTCCAAATCTCTCAAACTCCGGGAGAGATTCTCAAAACCAAGGTTGACATGTTTCGAGTTCCTTTCAACATTTTGGAAATCCCGCTGAAACTTTGGACATTCTGGCGAAGGGTTCCCAATCCCCGACAAGACTGGTACCCTTTCACGTCCAAATCTCTCAAACTCCGGGAGAGATTCTCAAAACCAAGGTTGACATGTTTCGAGTTCCTCTCAACATTTTGGAAATCCCGCTGAAACTTTGGACATTCTGGCGAAGGGTTCCCAATCCCCGACAAGACTGGTACCCTTTCACGTCCAAATCTCTCAAACTCCGGGAGAGATTCTCAAAACCAAGGTTGACATGTTTCGAGTTCCTCTCAACGTTTTGGAAATCCCGCTGAAACTTTGGACATTCTGGCGAAGGGTTCCCAATCCCCGACAAGACTGGTACCCTTTCACGTCCAAATCTCTCAAACTCCGGGAGAGATTCTCAAAACCAAGGTTGACATGTTTCGAGTTCCTCTCAACATTTTGGAAATCCCGCTGAAACTTTGGACATTCTCGCGAAGGGTTCCCAATCCCCGACAAGACTGGTACCCTTTCACGTCCAAATCTCTCAAACTCCGGGAGAGATTCTCAAAACCAAGGTTGACATGTTTCGAGTTCCTTTCAACATTTTGGAAATCCCGCTGAAACTTTGGACATTCTCGCGAAGGGTTCCCAATCCCCGACAAGACTGGTACCATTTCACGTCCAAATCTCTCAAACTGTGGGAGAGATTCTCAAAACCAAGGTTGACATGTTTCGAGTTCCTCTCAACATTTTGGAAATCCCGCTGAAACTTTGGACATTCTCGCGAAGGGTTCCCAATACCCGACAAGACTGGTACCCTTCCACGTCCGAATCTCTCAAACTCCGGGAGAGATTCTAAAAACCAAGGTTGACATGTTTCGAGTCCCTCTCAACATTTTGGAAATCCCGCTGAAACTTTGGACATTCTCGCAAAGGGTTCCCAATCCCCGACAAGACTGGTACCCTTTCACGTCCAAATCTCTCAAACTCCGGGAGAGATTCTCAAAACCAAGGTTGACATGTTTCGAGTTCCTCTCAACGTTTTGGAAATCCCGCTGAAACTTTGGACATTCTCGCGAAGGGTTCCCAATCCCCGACAAGACTGGTACCCTTTCACGTCCAAATCTCTCAAACTCCGGGAGAGATTCTCAAAACCAAGGTTGACATGTTTCGAGTTCCTCTCAACATTTTGGAAATCCCGCTGAAACTTTGGACATTCTCGCGAAGGGTTCCCAATCCCCGAAAAGACTGGTACCCTTTCACGTCCAAATCTCTCAAACTCCGGGAGAGATTCTCAAAACCAAGGTTGACTTGTTTCGAGTTCCTCTCAACATTTTGGAAAGCCCGCTGAAACTTTGGATATTCTCGCGAAGGGTTCCCAATCCCCGACAAGACTGGTACCCTTTCACGTCCAAATCTCTCAAACTCCGGGAGAGATTCTCAAAACCAAGGTTGACATGTTTCGAGTTCCTCTCAACATTTTGGAAATCCCGCTGAAACTTTGGACATTCTCGCGAAGGGTTCCCAATCCCCGACAAGACTGGTACCCTTTCACGTCCAAATCTCTCAAACTCCGGGAGAGATTCTCAAAACCAAGGTTGACATGTTTCGAGTTCCTCTCAACATTTTGGAAATCCCGCTGAAACTTTGGACATTCTCGCGAAGGGTTCCCAATCCCCAACAAGACTGGTACCCTTTCACGTCCAAATCTCTCAAACTCCGGGAGAGATTCTCAAAACCAAGGTTGACATGTTTCGAGTTACTTTCAACGTTTTGGAAATCCCGCTGAAACTTTGGACATTCTGGCGAAGGGTTCCCAATCCCCGACAAGACTGGTACCCTTTCACGTCCAAATCTCTCAAACTCCGGGAGAGATTCTCAAAACCAAGGTTGACATGTTTCGAGTTCCTCTCAACATTTTGGAAATCCCGCTGAAACTCTGGACATTCTGGCGAAGGGTTCCCAATCCCCGACAAGACTGCTACCCTTTCACGTCCAAATCTCTCAAACTCCGGGAGAGATTCTCAAAACCAAGGTTGACATGTTTCGAGTTCCTCTCAACATTTTGGAAATCCCGCTGAAACTTTGGACATTCTCGCAAAGGGTTCCCAATCCCCGACAAGACTGGTACCCTTTCACGTCCAAATCTCTCAAACTGTGGGAGAGATTCTCAAAACCAAGGTTGACATGTTTCGAGTTCCTTTCAACGTTTTGGAAATACCGCTGAAACTTTGGACATTCTGGCGAAGGGTTCCCAATCCCCGACAAGACTGGTACCCTTTCACGTCCAAATCTCTCAAACTCCGGGAGAGATTCTCAAAACCAAGGTTGACATGTTTCGAGTTCCTTTCAACATTTTGGAAATCCTGCTGAAACTTTGGACATTCTCGCGAAGGGTTCCCAATCCCCGACAAGACTGGTACCCTTTCACGTCCAAATCTCTCAAACTCCGGGAGAGATTCTCAAAACCAAGGTTGACATGTTTCGAGTTCCTTTCAACATTTTGGAAATCCCGCTGAAACTTTGGACATTCTCGCGAAGGGTTCCCAATCCCCGACAAGACTGGTACCCTTTCACGTCCAAATCTCTCAAACTCCGGGAGAGATTCCCAAAACCAAGGTTGACATGTTTCGAGTTCCTCTCAACATTTTGGAAATCCCGCTGAAACTTTGGACATTCTCGCGAAGGGTTCCCAATTCCCGACAAGACTGCTACCCTTTCACGTCCAAATCTCTCAAACTCCGGGAGAGATTCTCAAAACCAAGGTTGACATGTTTCGAGTTCCTCTCAACGTTTTGGAAATCCCGCTGAAACTTTGGACATTCTGGCGAAGGGTTCCCAATCCCCGACAAGACTGGTACCCTTTCACGTCCAAATCTCTCAAACTCCGGGAGAGATTCTCAAAACCAAGGTTGACATGTTTCGAGTTCCTCTCAACATTTTGGAAATCCCGCTGAAACTTTGGACATTCTCGCGAAGGGTTCCCAATCCCCGACAAGACTGGTACCCTTTCACGTCCAAATCTCTCAAACTCCGGGAGAGATTCTCAAAACCAAGGTTGACATGTTTCGAGTTCCTCTCAACATTTTGGAAATCCCGCTGAAACTTTGGACATTCTCGCGAAGGGTTCCCAATCCCCGACAAGACTGGTACCCTTTCACGTCCAAATCTCTCAAACTCCGGGAGAGATTCTCAAAACCAAGGTTCACGTTTCGAGTTCCTTTCAACGTTTTGGAAATCCCGCTGAAACTTTGGACATTCTCGCGAAGGGTTCCCAATCCCCTACAAGACTGGTACCCTTTCACATCCAAATCTCTCAAACTCCGGGAGAGATTCTCAAAACCAAGGTTGACATGTTTCGAGTTCCTCTCAACATTTTGGAAATCCCGCTGAAACTTTGGACAATCTCGCAAAGGTTTCCCAGTCCCCGACAAGACTGGTACCCTTTCACGTCCAAATCTCGCAAACTCCGTGAGAGATTCTCAAAACCAAGGTTGACATGTTTCGAGTTCCTCTCAACATTTTGGAAATCCCGCTGAAACTTTGGACATTCTCGCAAAGGGTTCCCAATCCCCGACAAGACTGGTACCCTTTCACGTCCAAATCTCTCAAACTCCGGGAGAGATTCTCAAAACCAAGGTTGACATGTTTCGAGTTCCTTTCAACATTTTAGAAATCCCGCTGAAACTTTGGACAATCTCGCAAAGGGTTCCCAGTCCCCGACAAGACTGGTACCCTTTCACGTCCAAATCTCTCAAACTCCGGGAGAGATTCTCAAAACCAAGGTTGACATGTTTTGAGTTCCTCTCAACATTTTGGAAATCCCGCTGAAACTTTGGACATTCTCGCGAAGGGTTCCCAATCCCCGACAAGACTGGTACCCTTTCACGTCCAAATCTCTCAAACTCCGGGAGAGATTCTCAAAACCAAGGTTGACATGTTTTGAGTTTCTCTCAACATTTTGGAAATCCCGCTGAAACTTGGGACATTCTCGCGAAGGGTTCCCAATCCCCGACAAGACTGGTACCCTTTCACGTCCAAATCTCTCAAAGTCCGGGAGAGATTCTCAAAACCAAGGTTGACATGTTTCGAGTTCCTTTCAACATTTTGGAAATCCTGCTGAAACTTTGGACATTCTCGCAAAGGGTTCCCAATCCCCGACAAGACTGGTACCCTTTCACGTCCAAATCTCTCAAACTCCGGGAGAGATTCTCAAAACCAAGGTTGACATGTTTCGAGTTCCTTTCAACATTTTGGAAATCCCGCTGAAACTTTGGACATTCTCGCGAAGGGTTCCCAATCCCCGACAAGACTGGTACCCTTTCACATCCAAATCTCTCAAACTCCGGGAGAGATTCTCAAAACCAAGGTTGACATGTTTCGAGTTCCTCTCAACATTTTGGAAATCCCGCTGAAACTTTGGACATTCTCGCAAAGGGTTCCCAATCCCCGACAAGACTGGTACCCTTTCACGTCCAAATCTCTCAAACTCCGGGAGAGATTCTCAAAACCAAGGTTGACATGTTTCGAGTTCCTCTCAACATTTTGGAAATCCCGCTGAAACTTTGGACATTCTCGCGAAGGGTTCCCAATCCCCGACAAGACTGCTACCCTTTCACGTCCAAATCTCTCAAACTCCGGGAGAGATTCTCAAAACCAAGGTTGACATGTTTCGAGTTCCTCTCAACATTTTGGAAATCCCTCTGAAACTTTGGACATTCTGGCGAAGGGTTCCCAATCCCCGACAAGACTGGTACCCTTTCACGTCCAAATCTCTCAAACTCCGGGAGAGATTCTCAAAACCAAGGTTGACATGTTTTGAGTTCCTCTCAACATTTTGGAAATCCCGCTGAAACTTTGGACATTCTCGCAAAGGGTTCCCAATCCCCGACAAGACTGGTACCCTTTCACGTCCAAATCTCTCAAACTCCGGGAGAGATTCTCAAAACCAAGGTTGACATGTTTCGAGTTCCTCTCAACATTTTGGAAATCCCGCTGAAACTTTGGACATTCTCGCGAAGGGTTCCCAATCCCCGACAAGACTGGTACCCTTTCACGTCCAAATCTCTCAAACTCCGGGAGAGATTCTCAAAACCAAGGTTGACATGTTTCGAGTTCCTCTCAACATTTTGGAAATCCCGCTGAAACTTCGGACATTCTCGCGAAGGGTTCCCAATCCCCGACAAGACTGGTACCCTTTCACGTCCAAATCTCTCAAACTCCGGGAGAGATTCTCAAAACCAAGGTTGACATGTTTCGAGTTCCTCTCAACATTTTGGAAATCCCGCTGAAACTTTGGACAATCTCGCGAAGGGTTCCCAATCCCCTACAAGACTGGTACCCTTTCACATCCAAATCTCTCAAACTCCGGGAGAGATTCTCAAAACCAAGGTTGACATGTTTCGAGTTCCTCTCAACATTTTGGAAATCCCACTGAAACTTTGGACATTCTGGCGAAGGGTTCCCAATCCCCGACAAGACTGGTACCCTTTCACGTCCAAATCTCTCAAACTCCGGGAGAGATTCTCAAAACCAAGGTTGACATGTTTCGAGTTCCTTTCAACATTTTGGAAATCCCGCTGAAACTTTGGACATTCTCGCGAAGGGTTCCCAATCCCCGACAAGACTGGTACCCTTTCACGTCCAAATCTCTCAAACTCCGGGAGAGATTCTCAAAACCAAGGTTGACATGATTCGAGTTCCTTTCAACATTTTGGAAATCCCGCTGAAACTTTGGACATTCTCGCGAAGGGTTCCCAATCCCCGACAAGACTGGTACCCTTTCACGTCCAAATCTCTCAAACTCCGGGAGAGATTCTCAAAACCAAGGTTGACATGTTTCGAGTTCCTTTCAACATTTTGGAAATCCCGCTGAAACTTTGGACAATCTCGCAAAGGGTTCCCAGTCCCCGACAAGACTGGTACCCTTTCACGTCCAAATCTCTCAAACTCCGGGAGAGATTCTCAAAACCAAGGTTGACATGTTTCGAGTTCCTCTCAACATTTTGGAAATCCCGCTGAAACTTTGGACATTCCAACGAAGGGTTCCCAATCCCCGACAAGACTGGTACCCTTTCACGTCCAAATCTCTCAAACTCCGGGAGAGATTCTCAAAACCAAGGTTGACATGTTTCGAGTTCCTCTCAACATTTTGGAAATCCCGCTGAAACTTTGGACATTCTCGCGAAGGGTTCCCAATCCCCGACAAGACTGGTACCCTTTCACGTCCAAATCTCTCAAACTCCGGGAGAGATTCTCAAAACCAAGGTTGACATGTTTCGAGTTCCTCTCAACATTTTGGAAATCCCGCTGAAACTTTGGACATTCTCGCGAAGGGTTCCCAATCCCCGACAAGACTGGTACCCTTTCACGTCCAAATCTCTCAAACTCCGGGAGAGATTCTCAAAACCAAGGTTGACATGTTTCGAGTTCCTCTCAACATTTTGGAAATCCCGCTGAAACTTTGGACATTCTCGCGAAGGGTTCCCAATCCCCGACAAGACTGGTACCCTTTCACGTCCAAATCTCTCAAACTCCGGGAGAGATTCTCAAAACCAAGGTTGACATGTTTCGAGTTCCTTTCAACATTTTGGAAATCCCGCTGATACTTTGGACAATCTCGCAAACGGTTCCCAGTCCCCGACAAGACTGGTACCCTTTCACGTCCAAATCTCGCAAACTCCGGGAGAGATTCTCAAAACCAAGGTTGACATGTTTCGAGTTCCTCTCAACATTTTGGAAATCCCGCTGAAACTTTGGACATTCTCGCAAAGGGTTCCCAATCCCCGACAAGACTGGTACCCTTTCACGTCCAAATCTCTCAAAGTCCGGGAGAGATTCTCAAAACCAAGGTTGACATGTTTCGAGTTCCTTTCAACATTTTGGAAATCCCGCTGAAACTTTGGACATTCTGGCGAAGGGTTCCCAATCCCCGACAAGACTGGTACCCTTTCACGTCCAAATCTCTCAAACTCCGGGAGAGATTCTCAAAACCAAGGTTGACATGTTTCGAGTTCCTCTCAACATTTTGGAAATCCCGCTGAAACTTTGGACATTCTCGCGAAGGGTTCCCAATCCCCGACAAGACTGGTACCCTTTCACGTCCAAATCTCTCAAACTCCGGGAGAGATTCTCAAAACCAAGGTTGACATGATTCGAGTTCCTTTCAACACTTTGGAAATCCCGCTGAAACTTTGGACATTCTGGCGAAGGGTTCCCAATCCCCGACAAGACTGGTACCCTTTCACGTCCAAATCTCTCAAACTCCGGGAGAGATTCTCAAAACCAAGGTTGACATGTTTCGAGTTCCTCTCAACGTTTTGGAAATCCCGCTGAAACTTTGGACATTCTCACGAAGGGTTCCCAATCCCCGACAAGACTGGTACCCTTTCACGTCCAAATCTCTCAAACTCCGGGAGAGATTCTCAAAACCAAGGTTGACATGTTTCGAGTTCCTTTCAACATTTTGGAAATCCCGCTGAAACTTTGGACAATCTCGCAAACGGTTCCCAGTCCCCGACAAGACTGGTACCTTTTCACGTCCAAATCTCGCAAACTCCGGGAGAGATTCTCAAAACCAAGGTTGACATGTTTCGAGTTCCTCTCAACATTTTGGAAATCCCGCTGAAACTTTGGACATTCTCGCGAAGGGTTCCCAATCCCCGACAAGACTGGTACCCTTTCACGTCCAAATCTCTCAAACTCCGGGAGAGATTCTCAAAACCAAGGTTGACATGTTTCGAGTTCCTCTCAACATTTTGGAAATCCCGCTGAAACTTTGGACATTCTCGCAAAGGGTTCCCAATCCCCGACAAGACTGGAACCCTTTCACGTCCAAATCTCTCAAAGTCCGGGAGAGATTCTCAAAACCAAGGTTGACATGTTTCGAGTTCCTTTCAACATTTTGGAAATCCCGCTGAAACTTTGGACATTCTGGCGAAGGGTTCCCAATCCCCGACAAGACTGGTACCCTTTCACGTCCAAATCTCTCAAACTCCGGGAGAGATTCTCAAAACCAAGGTTGACATGTTTCGAGTTCCTCTCAACATTTTGGAAATCCCGCTGAAACTTTGGACATTCTCGCGAAGGGTTCCCAATCCCCGACAAGACTGGTACCCTTTCACGTCCAAATCTTTCAAACTCCGGGAGAGATTCTCAAAACCAAGGCTGACATGTTTCGAGTTCCTCTCAACATTTTGGAAATCCCGCTGAAACTTTGGACATTCTGGCGAAGCGTTCCACATCCCCGACAAGACTGGTACCCTTTCACGTCCAAATGTCTCAAACTCCGGGAGAGATTCTCAAAACCAAGGTTGACATGTTTCGAGTTCCTCTCAACATTTTGGAAATCCCTCTGAAACTTTGGACATTCTGGCGAAGGGTTCCCAATCCCCGACAAGACTGGTACCCTTTCACGTCCAAATCTCTCAAACTCCGGGAGAGATTCTCAAAACCAAGGTTGACATGTTTCGAGTTCCTCTCAACATTTTGGAAATCCCACTGAAACTTTGGACATTCTCGCGAAGGGTTCCCAATCCCCGACAAGACTGGTACCCTTTCACGTCCAAATCTCTCAAACTCCGGGAGAGATTCTCAAAACCAAGGCTGACATGTTTCGAGTTCCTCTCAAGATTTTGGAAATCCCGCTGAAACTTTGGACATTCTGGCGAAGGGTTCCCAATCCCCGACAAGACTGGTACCCTTTCACGTCCAAATGTCTCAAACTCTGGGAGAGATTCTCAAAACCAAGGTTGACATGTTTCGAGTTCCTTTCAACATTTTGGAAATCCCTCTGAAACTTTGGACATTCTCGCGAAGGGTTCCCAATCCCCGACAAGACTGGTACCCTTTCACGTCCAAATCTCTCAAACTCCGGGAGAGATTCTCAAAACCAAGGTTGACATGTTTCGAGTTCCTTTCAACATTTTGGAAATCCCGCTGAAACTTTGGACATTCTCGTGAAGGGTTCCCAATCCCCGACAAGACTGGTACCCTTTCACGTCCAAATCTCTCAAACTCCGGGAGAGATTCTCAAAACCAAGGTTGACATGTTTCGAGTTCCTCTCAACATTTTGGAAATCCCGCTGAAACTTTGGACATTCTGGCGAAGGGTTCCCAATCCCCGACAAGACTGGTACCCTTTCACGTCCAAATCTCTCAAACTCCGGGAGAGATTCTCAAAACCAAGGTTGACATGTTTCGAGTTCCTCTCAACGTTTTGGAAATCCCGCTGAAACTTTGGACATTCTGGCGAAGGGTTCCCAATCCCCGACAAGACTGGTACCCTTTCACGTCCAAATCTCTCAAACTCCGGGAGAGATTCTCAAAACCAAGGCTGACATGTTTCGAGTTCCTCTCAAGATTTTGGAAATCCCGCTGAAACTTTGGACATTCTGGCGAAGGGTTCCCAATCCCCGACAAGACTGGTACCCTTTCACGTCCAAATCTCTCAAAGTCCGGGAGAGATTCTCAAAACCAAGGTTGACATGTTTTGAGTTCCTCTCAACATTTTGGAAATCCCGCTGAAACTTTGGACATTCTCGCGAAGCGTTCCCAATCCCCGACAAGACTGGTACCCTTTCACGTCCAAATCTTTCAAACTCCGGGAGAGATTCTCAAAACCAAGGTTGACATGTTTCGAGTTACTCTCAACATTTTGGAAATCCCGCTGAAACTTTGGACATTCTCGCGAAGGGTTCCCAATCCCCGACAAGACTGGTACCCTTTCACGTCCAAATCTCTCAAACTCCGGGAGAGATTCTCAAAACCAAGGTTGACATGTTTCGAGTTCCTCTCAACATTTTGGAAATCCCGCTGAAACTTTGGACATTCTCGCGAAGGGTTCCCAATCCCCGACAAGACTGCTACCCTTTCACGTCCAAATCTCTCAAACTCCGGGAGAGATTCTCAAAACCAAGGTTGACATGTTTCGAGTTCCTCTCAACATTTTGGAAATCCCTCTGAAACTTTGGACATTCTGGCGAAGGGTTCCCAATCCCCGACAAGACTGGTACCCTTTCACGTCCAAATCTCTCAAACTCCGGGAGAGATTCTCAAAACCAAGGTTGACATGTTTCGAGTTCCTCTCAACATTTTGGAAATCCCGCTGAAACTTTGGACATTCTCGCGAAGGGTTCCCAATCCCCGACAAGACTGGTACCCTTTCACGTCCAAATCTCTCAAACTCCGGGAGAGATTCTCAAAACCAAGGTTGACATGTTTCGAGTTCCTCTCAACATTTTGGAAATCCCGCTGAAACTTTGGACATTCTGGCGAAGGGTTCCCAATCCCCGACAAGACTGGTACCCTTTCACGTCCAAATCTCTCAAACTCCGGGAGAGATTCTCAAAACCAAGGTTGACATGTTTCGAGTTCCTCTCAACGTTTTGGAAATCCCGCTGAAACTTTGGACATTCTGGCGAAGGGTTCCCAATCCCCGACAAGACTGGTACCCTTTCACGTCCAAATCTCTCAAACTCCGGGAGAGATTCTCAAAACCAAGGCTGACATGTTTCGAGTTCCTCTCAAGATTTTGGAAATCCCGCTGAAACTTTGGACATTCTGGCGAAGGGTTCCCAATCCCCGACAAGACTGGTACCCTTTCACGTCCAAATCTCTCAAAGTCCGGGAGAGATTCTCAAAACCAAGGTTGACATGTTTTGAGTTCCTCTCAACATTTTGGAAATCCCGCTGAAACTTTGGACATTCTCGCGAAGGGTTCCCAATCCCCGACAAGACTGGTACCCTTTCACGTCAAAATCTCTCAAACTCCGGGAGAGATTCTCAAAACCAAGGTTGACATGTTTCGAGTTACTCTCAACATTTTGGAAATCCCGCTGAAACTTTGGACATTCTCGCGAAGGGTTCCCAATCCCCGACAAGACTGGTACCCTTTCACGTCCAAATCTCTCAAACTCCGGGAGAGATTCTCAAAACCAAGGTTGACATGTTTCGAGTTCCTCTCAACATTTTGGAAATCCTGCTGAAACTTTGGACATTCTCGCGAAGGGTTCCCAATCCCCGACAAGACTGCTACCCTTTCACGTCCAAATCTCTCAAACTCCGGGAGAGATTCTCAAAACCAAGGTTGACATGTTTCGAGTTCCTCTCAACATTTTGGAAATCCCGCTGAAACTTTGGACATTCTGGCGAAGGGTTCCCAATCCCCGACAAGACTGGTACCCTTTCACGTCCAAATCTCTCAAACTCCGGGAGAGATTCTCAAAACCAAGGTTGACATGTTTCGAGTTCCTCTCAACGTTTTGGAAATCCCGCTGAAACTTTGGACATTCTGGCGAAGGGTTCCCAATCCCCGACAAGACTGGTACCCTTTCACGTCCAAATCTCTCAAACTCCGGGAGAGATTCTCAAAACCAAGGTTGACATGTTTCGAGTTCCTCTCAACATTTTGGAAATCCCGCTGAAACTTTGGACATTCTCGCGAAGGGTTCCCAATCCCCGACAAGACTGGTACCCTTTCACGTCCAAATCTCTCAAACTCCGGGAGAGATTCTCAAAACCAAGGTTGACATGTTTCGAGTTCCTCTCAACATTTTGGAAATCCCGCTGAAACTTTGGACATTCTCGCGAAGGGTTCCCAATCCCCGACAAGACTGGTACCCTTTCACGTCCAAATCTCTCAAACTCCGGGAGAGATTCTCAAAACCAAGGTTGACATGTTTCGAGTTCCTCTCAACATTTTGGAAATCCCGCTGAAACTTTGGACATTCTCGCGAAGGGTTCCCAATCCCCGACAAGACTGGTACCCTTTCACATCCAAATCTCTCAAACTCCGGGAGAGATTCTCAAAACCAAGGTTGACATGTTTCGAGTTCCTCTCAACATTTTGGAAATCCCACTGAAACTTTGGACATTCTGGCGAAGGGTTCCCAATCCCCGACAAGACTGGTACCCTTTCACGTCCAAATCTCTCAAACTCCGGGAGAGATTCTCAAAACCAAGGTTGACATGTTTCGAGTTCCTTTCAACATTTTGGAAATCCCGCTGAAACTTTGGACATTCTCGCGAAGGGTTCCCAATCCCCGACAAGACTGGTACCCTTTCACGTCCAAATCTCTCAAACTCCGGGAGAGATTCTCAAAACCAAGGTTGACATGATTCGAGTTCCTTTCAACATTTTGGAAATCCCGCTGAAACTTTGGACATTCTCGCGAAGGGTTCCCAATCCCCGACAAGACTGGTACCCTTTCACGTCCAAATCTCTCAAACTCCGTGAGAGATTCTCAAAACCAAGGTTGACATGTTTCGAGTTCCTTTCAACATTTTGGAAATCCCGCTGAAACTTTGGACAATCTCGCAAAGGGTTCCCAGTCCCCGACAAGACTGGTACCCTTTCACGTCCAAATCTCTCAAACTCCGGGAGAGATTCTCAAAACCAAGGTTGACATGTTTCGAGTTCCTCTCAACATTTTGGAAATCCCGCTGAAACTTTGGACATTCTCGCGAAGGGTTCCCAATCCCCGACAAGACTGGTACCCTTTCACATCCAGATCTCTCAAAATCCGGGAGAGATTCTCAAAACCAAGGTTGACATGTTTCGAGTTCCTTTCAACATTTTGGAAATCCCGCTGAAACTTTGGACATTCTCGCGAAGGGTTCCCAATCCCCGACAAGACTGGTACCCTTTCACGTCCAAATCTCTCAAACTCCGGGAGAGATTCTCAAAACCAAGGTTGGCATGTTTCGAGTTCCTTTCAACATTTTGGAAATCCCGCTGAAACTTTGGCCATTCTGGCGAAGGGTTCCCAATCCCCGACAAGACTGGTACCCTTTCACGTCCAAATCTCTCAAACTCCGGGAGAGATTCTCAAAACCAAGGTTGACATGTTTCGAGTTCCTCTCAACATTTTGGAAATCCCGCTGAAACTTTGGACATTCTCGCGAAGGGTTCCCAATCCCCGACAAGACTGGTACCCTTTCACGTCCAAATCTCTCAAACTCCGGGAGAGATTCTCAAAACCAAGGTTGACATGTTTCGAGTTCCTCTCAACATTTTGGAAATCCCGCTGAAACTTTGGACATTCTCGCAAAGGGTTCCCAATCCCCGACAAGACTGGTACCCTTTCACGTCCAAATCTCTCAAACTCCGGGAGAGATTCTCAAAACCAAGGTTGACATGTTTCGAGTTCCTCTCAACATTTTGGAAATCCCGCTGAAACTTTGGACATTCTCGCGAAGGGTTCCCAATCCCCGACAAGACTGGTACCCATTCACATCCAGATCTCTCAAAATCCGGGAGAGATTCTCAAAACCAAGGTTGACATGTTTCGAGTTCCTTTCAACATTTTGGAAATCCCGCTGAAACTTTGGACATTCTCGCGAAGGGTTCCCAATCCCCGACAAGACTGGTACCCTTTCACGTCCAAATCTCTCAAACTCCGGGAGAGATTCTCAAAACCAAGGTTGGCATGTTTCGAGTTCCTTTCAACATTTTGGAAATCCCGCTGAAACTTTGGCCATTCTGGCGAAGGGTTCCCAATCCCCGACAAGACTGGTACCCTTTCACGTCCAAATCTCTCAAACTCCGGGAGAGATTCTCAAAACCAAGGTTGACATGTTTCGAGTTCCTCTCAACATTTTGGAAATCCCGCTGAAACTTTGGACATTCTCGCGAAGGGTTCCCAATCCCCGACAAGACTGGTACCCTTTCACGTCCAAATCTCTCAAACTCCGGGAGAGATTCTCAAAACCAAGGTTGACATGTTTCGAGTTCCTCTCAACATTTTGGAAATCCCGCTGAAACTTTGGACATTCTCGCAAAGGGTTCCCAATCCCCGACAAGACTGGTACCCTTTCACGTCAAAATCTCTCAAACTCCGGGAGAGATTCTCAAAACCAAGGTTGACATGTTTCGAGTTCCTTTCAACATTTTAGAAATCCCGCTGAAACTTTGGACAATCTCGCAAAGGGTTCCCAGTCCCCGACAAGACTGGTACCCTTTCACGTCCAAATCTCTCAAACTCCGGGAGAGATTCTCAAAACCAAGGTTGACATGTTTCGAGTTCCTCTCAACATTTTGGAAATCCCGCTGAAACTTTGGACATTCTCGCAAAGGGTTCCCAATCCCCGACAAGACTGGAACCCTTTCACGTCCAAATCTCTCAAACTCCGGGAGAGATTCTCAAAACCAAGGTTGACATGTTTCGAGTTCCTTTCAACATTTTGGAAATCCCGCTGAAACTTTGGACAATCTCGCAAAGGGTTCCCAGTCCCCGACAAGACTGGTACCCTTTCACGTCCAAATCTCGCAAACTCCGGGAGAGATTCTCAAAACCAAGGTTGACATGTTTCGAGTTCCTCTCAACATTTTGGAAATCCCGCTGAAACTTTGGACATTCTGGCGAAGGGTTCCCAATCCCCGACAAGACTGGTACCCTTTCACGTCCAAATCTCGCAAAGTCCGGGAGAGATTCTCAAAACCAAGGTTGACATGTTTCGAGTTCCTTTCAACATTTTGGAAATCCCGCTGAAACTTTGGACATTCTGGCGAAGGGTTCCCAATCCCCGACAAGACTGGTACCCTTTCACGTCCAAATCTCTCAAACTCCGGGAGAGATTCTCAAAACCAAGGTTGACATGTTTCGAGTTCCTCTCAACATTTTGGAAATCCCGCTGAAACTTTGGACATTCTGGCGAAGGGTTCCCAATCCCCGACAAGACTGGTACCCTTTCACGTCCAAATCTTTCAAACTCCGGGAGAGATTCTCAAAACCAAGGCTGACATGTTTCGAGTTCCTCTCAACATTTTGGAAATCCCGCTGAAACTTTGGACATTCTCGCGAAGCGTTCCACATCCCCGACAAGACTGGTACCCTTTCACGTCCAAATGTCTCAAACTCCGGGAGAGATTCTCAAAACCAAGGTTGACATGTTTCGAGTTCCTCTCAACATTTTGGAAATCCCGCTGAAACTTTGGACATTCTCGCGAAGGGTTCCCAATCCCCGACAAGACTGGTACCCTTTCACGTCCAAATCTCTCAAACTCCGGGAGAGATTCTCAAAACCAAGGTTGACATGTTTCGAGTTCCTCTCAACATTTTGGAAATCCCACTGAAACTTTGGACATTCTCGCGAAGGGTTCCCAATCCCCGACAAGACTGGTACCCTTTCACGTCCAAATCTCTCAAACTCCGGGAGAGATTCTCAAAACCAAGGCTGACATGTTTCGAGTTCCTCTCAAGATTTTGGAAATCCCGCTGAAACTTTGGACATTCTGGCGAAGGGTTCCCAATCCCCGACAAGACTGGTACCCTTTCACGTCCAAATGTCTCAAACTCTGGGAGAGATTCTCAAAACCAAGGTTGACATGTTTCGAGTTCCTTTCAACATTTTGGAAATCCCTCTGAAACTTTGGACATTCTCGCGAAGGGTTCCCAATCCCCGACAAGACTGGTACCCTTTCACGTCCAAATCTCTCAAACTCCGGGAGAGATTCTCAAAACCAAGGTTGACATGTTTCGAGTTCCTTTCAACATTTTGGAAATCCCGCTGAAACTTTGGACATTCTCGTGAAGGGTTCCCAATCCCCGACAAGACTGGTACCCTTTCACGTCCAAATCTCTCAAACTCCGGGAGAGATTCTCAAAACCAAGGTTGACATGTTTCGAGTTCCTCTCAACGTTTTGGAAATCCCGCTGAAACTTTGGACATTCTGGCGAAGGGTTCCCAATCCCCGACAAGACTGGTACCCTTTCACGTCCAAATCTCTCAAACTCCGGGAGAGATTCTCAAAACCAAGGCTGACATGTTTCGAGTTCCTCTCAAGATTTTGGAAATCCCGCTGAAACTTTGGACATTCTGGCGAAGGGTTCCCAATCCCCGACAAGACTGGTACCCTCTCACGTCCAAATGTCTCAAACTCCGGGAGAGATTCTCAAAACCAAGGTTGACATGTTTTGAGTTCCTCTCAACATTTTGGAAATCCCGCTGAAACTTTGGACATTCTCGCGAAGGGTTCCCAATCCCCGACAAGACTGGTACCCTTTCACGTCCAAATCTCTCAAACTCCGGGAGAGATTCTCAAAACCAAGGTTGACATGTTTCGAGTTCCTCTCAACATTTTGGAAATCCCTCTGAAACTTTGGACATTCTGGCGAAGGGTTCCCAATCCCCGACAAGACTGGTACCCTTTCACGTCCAAATCTCTCAAACTCCGGGAGAGATTCTCAAAACCAAGGTTGACATGTTTCGAGTTCCTCTCAACATTTTGGAAATCCCGCTGAAACTTTGGACATTCTCGCGAAGGGTTCCCAATCCCCGACAAGACTGGTACCCTTTCACGTCCAAATCTCTCAAACTCCGGGAGAGATTCTCAAAACCAAGGTTGACATGTTTCGAGTTCCTCTCAACATTTTGGAAATCCCGCTGAAACTTTGGACATTCTCGCGAAGGGTTCCCAATCCCCGACAAGACTGGTACCCTTTCACGTCCAAATCTCTCAAACTCCGGGAGAGATTCTCAAAACCAAGGTTGACATGTTTCGAGTTCCTCTCAACATTTTGGAAATCCCGCTGAAACTTTGGACATTCTCGCGAAGGGTTCCCAATCCCCGACAAGACTGGTACCCTTTCACGTCCAAATCTCTCAAACTCCGGGAGAGATTCTCAAAACCAAGGTTGACATGTTTCGAGTTCCTCTCAACATTTTGGAAATCCCGCTGAAACTTTGGACATTCTCGCGAAGGGTTCCCAATCCCCTACAAGACTGGTACCCTTTCACATCCAAATCTCTCAAACTCCGGGAGAGATTCTCAAAACCAAGGTTGACATGTTTCGAGTTCCTCTCAACATTTTGGAAATCCCACTGAAACTTTGGACATTCTGGCGAAGGGTTCCCAATCCCCGACTAGACTGGTACCCTTTCACGTCCAAATCTCTCAAACTCCGGGAGAGATTCTCAAAACCAAGGTTGACATGTTTCGAGTTCCTTTCAACATTTTGGAAATCCCGCTGAAACTTTGGACATTCTCGCGAAGGGTTCCCAATCCCCGACAAGACTGGTACCCTTTCACGTCCAAATCTCTCAAACTCCGGGAGAGATTCTCAAAACCAAGGTGACATGATTCGAGTTCCTTTCAACATTTTGGAAATCCCGCTGAAACTTTGGACATTCTCGCGAAGGGTTCCCAATCCCCGACAAGACTGGTACCCTTTCACGTCCAAATCTCTCAAACTCCGGGAGAGATTCTCAAAACCAAGGTTGACATGTTTCGAGTTCCTCTCAACATTTTGGAAATCCCGCTGAAACTTTGGACATTCTGGCGAAGGGTTCCCAATCCCCGACAAGACTGGTACCCTTTCACGTCCAAATCTCTCAAACTCCGGGAGAGATTCTCAAAACCAAGGTTGACATGTTTCGAGTTCCTCTCAACGTTTTGGAAATCCCGCTGAAACTTTGGACATTCTGGCGAAGGGTTCCCAATCCCCGACAAGACTGGTACCCTTTCACGTCCAAATCTCTCAAACTCCGGGAGAGATTCTCAAAACCAAGGTTGACATGTTTCGAGTTCCTCTCAACGTTTTGGAAATCCCGCTGAAACTTTGGACATTCTGGCGAAGGGTTCCCAATCCCCGACAAGACTGGTACCCTTTCACGTCCAAATCTCTCAAACTCCGGGAGAGATTCTCAAAACCAAGGCTGACATGTTTCGAGTTCCTCTCAACATTTTGGAAATCCCGCTGAAACTTTGGACATTCTGGCGAAGGGTTCCAAATCCCCGACAAGACTGGTACCCTTTCACGTCCAAATGTCTCAAACTCCGGGAGAGATTCTCAAAACCAAGGTTGACATGTTTTGAGTTCCTCTCAACATTTTGGAAATCCCGCTGAAACTTTGGACATTCTCGCGAAGGGTTCCCAATCCCCGACAAGACTGGTACCCTTTCACGTCCAAATCTCTCAAACTCCGGGAGAGATTCTCAAAACCAAGGTTGACATGTTTCGAGTTACTCTCAACATTTTGGAAATCCCGCTGAAACTTTGGACATTCTCGCGAAGGGTTCCCAATCCCCGACAAGACTGGTACCCTTTCACGTCCAAATCTCTCAAACTCCGGGAGAGATTCTCAAAACCAAGGTTGACATGTTTCGAGTTCCTCTCAACATTTTGGAAATCCCTCTGAAACTTTGGACATTCTGGCGAAGGGTTCCCAATCCCCGACAAGACTGGTACCCTTTCACGTCCAAATCTCTCAAACTCCGGGAGAGATTCTCAAAACCAAGGTTGACATGTTTCGAGTTCCTTTCAACATTTTGGAAATCCCGCTGAAACTTTGGACATTCTCGTGAAGGGTTCCCAATCCCCGACAAGACTGGTACCCTTTCACGTCCAAATCTCTCAAACTCCGGGAGAGATTCTCAAAACCAAGGTTGACATGTTTCGAGTTCCTCTCAACGTTTTGGAAATCCCGCTGAAAAATTTGGACATTCTGGCGAAGGGTTCCCAATCCCCGACAAGACTGGTACCCTTTCACGTCCAAATCTCTCAAACTCCGGGAGAGATTCTCAAAACCAAGGCTGACATGTTTCGAGTTCCTCTCAAGATTTTGGAAATCCCGCTGAAACTTTGGACATTCTGGCGAAGGGTTCCCAATCCCCGACAAGACTGGTACCCTTTCACGTCCAAATGTCTCAAACTCCGGGAGAGATTCTCAAAACCAAGGTTGACATGTTTTGAGTTCCTCTCAACATTTTGGAAATCCCGCTGAAACTTTGGACATTCTCGCGAAGGGTTCCCAATCCCCGACAAGACTGGTACCCTTTCACGTCCAAATCTCTCAAACTCCGGGAGAGATTCTCAAAACCAAGGTTGACATGTTTCGAGTTACTCTCAACATTTTGGAAATCCCGCTGAAACTTTGGACATTCTCGCGAAGGGTTCCCAATCCCCGACAAGACTGGTACCCTTTCACGTCCAAATCTCTCAAACTCCGGGAGAGATTCTCAAAACCAAGGTTGACATGTTTCGAGTTCCTCTCAACATTTTGGAAATCCCGCTGAAACTTTGGACATTCTCGCGAAGGGTTCCCAATCCCCGACAAGACTGCTACCCTTTCACGTCCAAATCTCTCAAACTCCGGGAGAGATTCTCAAAACCAAGGTTGACATGTTTCGAGTTCCTCTCAACATTTTGGAAATCCCGCTGAAACTTTGGACATTCTCGCGAAGGGTTCCCAATCCCCGACAAGACTGGTACCCTTTCACGTCCAAATCTCTCAAACTCCGGGAGAGATTCTCAAAACCAAGGTTGACATGTTTCGAGTTCCTCTCAACATTTTGGAAATCCCGCTGAAACTTTGGACATTCTCGCGAAGGGTTCCCAATCCCCGACAAGACTGGTACCCTTTCACGTCCAAATCTCTCAAACTCCGGGAGAGATTCTCAAAACCAAGGTTGACATGTTTCGAGTTCCTCTCAACATTTTGGAAATCCCGCTGAAACTTTGGACATTCTCGCGAAGGGTTCCCAATCCCCGACAAGACTGGTACCCTTTCACGTCCAAATCTCTCAAACTCCGGGAGAGATTCTCAAAACCAAGGTTGACATGTTTCGAGTTCCTCTCAACATTTTGGAAATCCCGCTGAAACTTTGGACATTCTCGCGAAGGGTTCCCAATCCCCGACAAGACTGCTACCCTTTCACGTCCAAATCTCTCAAACTCCGGGAGAGATTCTCAAAACCAAGGTTGACATGTTTCGAGTTCCTCTCAACATTTTGGAAATCCCGCTGAAACTTTGGACATTCTCGCGAAGGGTTCCCAATCCCCGACAAGACTGGTACCCTTTCACGTCCAAATCTCTCAAACTCCGGGAGAGATTCTCAAAACCAAGGTTGACATGTTTCGAGTTCCTCTCAACATTTTGGAAATCCCGCTGAAACTTTGGACATTCTCGCGAAGGGTTCCCAATCCCCTACAAGACTGGTACCCTTTCACATCCAAATCTCTCAAACTCCGGGAGAGATTCTCAAAACCAAGGTTGACATGTTTCGAGTTCCTCTCAACATTTTGGAAATCCCACTGAAACTTTGGACATTCTGGCGAAGGGTTCCCAATCCCCGACAAGACTGGTACCCTTTCACGTCCAAATCTCTCAAACTCCGGGAGAGATTCTCAAAACCAAGGTTGACATGTTTCGAGTTCCTCTCAACATTTTGGAAATCCCGCTGAAACTTTGGACATTCTGGCGAAGGGTTCCCAATCCCCGACAAGACTGGTACCCTTTCACGTCCAAATCTCTCAAACTCCGGGAGAGATTCTCAAAACCAAGGTTGACATGTTTCGAGTTCCTCTCAACGTTTTGGAAATCCCGCTGAAACTTTGGACATTCTGGCGAAGGGTTCCCAATCCCCGACAAGACTGGTACCCTTTCACGTCCAAATCTCTCAAACTCCGGGAGAGATTCTCAAAACCAAGGCTGACATGTTTCGAGTTCCTCTCAAGATTTTGGAAATCCCGCTGAAACTTTGGACATTCTGGCGAAGGGTTCCAAATCCCCGACAAGACTGGTACCCTTTCACGTCCAAATGTCTCAAACTCCGGGAGAGATTCTCAAAACCAAGGTTGACATGTTTTGAGTTCCTCTCAACATTTTGGAAATCCCGCTGAAACTTTGGACATTCTCGCGAAGGGTTCCCAATCCCCGACAAGACTGGTACCCTTTCACGTCCAAATCTCTCAAACTCCGGGAGAGATTCTCAAAACCAAGGTTGACATGTTTCGAGTTACTCTCAACATTTTGGAAATCCCGCTGAAACTTTGGACATTCTCGCGAAGGGTTCCCAATCCCCGACAAGACTGGTACCCTTTCACGTCCAAATCTCTCAAACTCCGGGAGAGATTCTCAAAACCAAGGTTGACATGTTTCGAGTTCCTCTCAACATTTTGGAAATCCCGCTGAAACTTTGGACATTCTGGCGAAGGGTTCCCAATCCCCGACAAGACTGGTACCCTTTCACGTCCAAATCTCTCAAACTCCGGGAGAGATTCTCAAAACCAAGGTTGACATGTTTCGAGTTCCTCTCAACATTTTGGAAATCCCGCTGAAACTTTGGACATTCTGGCGAAGGGTTCCCAATCCCTGACAAGACTGGTACCCTTTCACGTCCAAATCTCTCAAACTCCGGGAGAGATTCTCAAAACCAAGGTTGACATGTTTCGAGTTCCTCTCAACGTTTTGGAAATCCCGCTGAAAAATTTGGACATTCTGGCGAAGGGTTCCCAATCCCCGACAAGACTGGTACCCTTTCACGTCCAAATCTCTCAAACTCCGGGAGAGATTCTCAAAACCAAGGCTGACATGTTTCGAGTTCCTCTCAAGATTTTGGAAATCCCGCTGAAACTTTGGACATTCTGGCGAAGGGTTCCCAATCCCCGACAAGACTGGTACCCTTTCACGTCCAAATGTCTCAAACTCCGGGAGAGATTCTCAAAACCAAGGTTGACATGTTTTGAGTTACTCTCAACATTTTGGAAATCCCGCTGAAACTTTGGACATTCTGGCGAAGGGTTCCCAATCCCCGACAAGACTGGTACCCTTTCACGTCCAAATCTCTCAAACTCCGGGAGAGATTCTCAAAACCAAGGTTGACATGTTTCGAGTTACTCTCAACATTTTGGAAATCCCGCTGAAACTTTGGACATTCTCGCGAAGGGTTCCCAATCCCCGACAAGACTGGTACCCTTTCACGTCCAAATCTCTCAAACTCCGGGAGAGATTCTCAAAACCAAGGTTGACATGTTTCGAGTTCCTCTCAACATTTTGGAAATCCCGCTGAAACTTTGGACATTCTGGCGAAGGGTTCCCAATCCCCGACAAGACTGCTACCCTTTCACGTCCAAATCTCTCAAACTCCGGGAGAGATTCTCAAAACCAAGGTTGACATGTTTCGAGTTCCTCTCAACATTTTGGAAATCCCGCTGAAACTTTGGACATTCTCGCGAAGGGTTCCCAATCCCCGACAAGACTGGTACCCTTTCACGTCCAAATCTCTCAGACTCCGGGAGAGATTCTCAAAACCAAGGTTGACATGTTTCGAGTTCCTCTCAACATTTTGGAAATCCCGCTGAAACTTTGGACATTCTCGCGAAGGGTTCCCAATCCCCGACAAGACTGGTACCCTTTCACGTCCAAATCTCTCAAACTCCGGGAGAGATTCTCAAAACCAAGGTTGACATGTTTCGAGTTCCTCTCAACATTTTGGAAATCCCGCTGAAACTTTGGACATTCTCGCGAAGGGTTCCCAATCCCCTACAAGACTGGTACCCTTTCACATCCAAATCTCTCAAACTCCGGGAGAGATTCTCAAAACCAAGGTTGACATGTTTCGAGTTCCTCTCAACATTTTGGAAATCCCACTGAAACTTTGGACATTCTGGCGAAGGGTTCCCAATCCCCGACAAGACTGGTACCCTTTCACGTCCAAATCTCTCAAACTCCGGGAGAGATTCTCAAAACCAAGGTTGACATGTTTCGAGTTCCTTTCAACATTTTGGAAATCCCGCTGAAACTTTGGACATTCTCGCGAAGGGTTCCCAATCCCCGACAAGACTGGTACCCTTTCACGTCCAAATCTCTCAAACTCCGGGAGAGATTCTCAAAACCAAGGTTGACATGATTCGAGTTCCTTTCAACATTTTGGAAATCCCGCTGAAACTTTGGACATTCTGGCGAAGGGTTCCCAATCCCCGACAAGACTGGTACCCTTTCACGTCCAAATCTCTCAAACTCCGGGAGAGATTCTCAAAACCAAGGTTGACATGTTTCGAGTTCCTTTCAACATTTTGGAAATCCCGCTGAAACTTTGGACAATCTCGCAAAGGGTTCCCAGTCCCCGACAAGACTGGTACCCTTTCACGTCCAAATCTCTCAAACTCCGGGAGAGATTCTCAAAACCAAGGTTGACATGTTTCGAGTTCCTCTCAACATTTTGGAAATCCCGCTGAAACTTTGGACATTCTCGCGAAGGGTTCCCAATCCCCGACAAGACTGGTACCCTTTCACATCCAGATCTCTCAAAATCCGGGAGAGATTCTCAAAACCAAGGTTGACATGTTTCGAGTTCCTTTCAACATTTTGGAAATCCCGCTGAAACTTTGGACATTCTCGCGAAGGGTTCCCAATCCCCGACAAGACTGGTACCCTTTCACGTCCAAATCTCTCAAACTCCGGGAGAGATTCTCAAAACCAAGGTTGGCATGTTTCGAGTTCCTTTCAACATTTTGGAAATCCCGCTGAAACTTTGGCCATTCTGGCGAAGGGTTCCCAATCCCCGACAAGACTGGTACCCTTTCACGTCCAAATCTCTCAAACTCCGGGAGAGATTCTCAAAACCAAGGTTGACATGTTTCGAGTTCCTCTCAACATTTTGGAAATCCCGCTGAAACTTTGGACATTCTCGCGAAGGGTTCCCAATCCCCGACAAGACTGGTACCCTTTCACGTCCAAATCTCTCAAACTCCGGGAGAGATTCTCAAAACCAAGGTTGACATGTTTCGAGTTCCTTTCAACATTTTGGAAATCCCGCTGAAACTTTGGACATTCTCGCGAAGGGTTCCCAATCCCCGACAAGACTGGAACCCTTTCACGTCCAAATCTCTCAAAGTCCGGGAGAGATTCTCAAAACCAAGGTTGACATGTTTCGAGTTCCTTTCAACATTTTGGAAATCCCGCTGAAACTTTGGACAATCTCGCAAAGGGTTCCCAGTCCCCGACAAGACTGGTACCCTTTCACGTCCAAATCTCGCAAACTCCGGGAGAGGTTCTCAAAACCAAGGTTGACATGTTTCGAGTTCCTCTCAACATTTTGGAAATCCCGCTGAAACTTTGGACATTCTGGCGAAGGGTTCCCAATCCCCGACAAGACTGGTACCCTTTCACGTCCAAATCTCTCAAAGTCCGGGAGAGATTCTCAAAACCAAGGTTGACATGTTTCGAGTTCCTTTCAACATTTTGGAAATCCCGCTGAAACTTTGGACATTCTGGCGAAGGGTTCCCAATCCCCGACAAGACTGGTACCCTTTCACGTCCAAATCTCTCAAACTCCGGGAGAGATTCTCAAAACCAAGGTTGACATGTTTCGAGTTCCTCTCAACATTTTGGAAATCCCGCTGAAACTTTGGACATTCTCGCGAAGGGTTCCCAATCCCCGACAAGACTGGTACCCTTTCACGTCCAAATCTTTCAAACTCCGGGAGAGATTCTCAAAACCAAGGCTGACATGTTTCGAGTTCCTCTCAACATTTTGGAAATCCCGCTGAAACTTTGGACATTCTGGCGAAGCGTTCCACATCCCCGACAAGACTGGTACCCTTTCACGTCCAAATGTCTCAAACTCCGGGAGAGATTCTCAAAACCAAGGTTGACATGTTTCGAGTTCCTCTCAACATTTTGGAAATCCCTCTGAAACTTTGGACATTCTGGCGAAGGGTTCCCAATCCCCGACAAGACTGGTACCCTTTCACGTCCAAATCTCTCAAACTCCGGGAGAGATTCTCAAAACCAAGGTTGACATGTTTCGAGTTCCTCTCAACATTTTGGAAATCCCACTGAAACTTTGGACATTCTCGCGAAGGGTTCCCAATCCCCGACAAGACTGGTACCCTTTCACGTCCAAATCTCTCAAACTCCGGGAGAGATTCTCAAAACCAAGGCTGACATGTTTCGAGTTCCTCTCAAGATTTTGGAAATCCCGCTGAAACTTTGGACATTCTGGCGAAGGGTTCCCAATCCCCGACAAGACTGGTACCCTTTCACGTCCAAATATCTCAAACTCTGGGAGAGATTCTCAAAACCAAGGTTGACATGTTTCGAGTTCCTTTCAACATTTTGGAAATCCCGCTGAAACTTTGGACATTCTCGCGAAGGGTTCCCAATCCCCGACAAGACTGGTACCCTTTCACGTCCAAATCTCTCAAACTCCGGGAGAGATTCTCAAAACCAAGGTTGACATGTTTCGAGTTCCTCTCAACATTTTGGAAATCCCGCTGAAACTTTGGACATTCTCGTGAAGGGTTCCCAATCCCCGACAAGACTGGTACCCTTTCACGTCCAAATCTCTCAAACTCCGGGAGAGATTCTCAAAACCAAGGTTGACATGTTTCGAGTTCCTCTCAACATTTTGGAAATCCCGCTGAAACTTTGGACATTCTGGCGAAGGGTTCCCAATCCCCGACAAGACTGGTACCCTTTCACGTCCAAATCTCTCAAACTCCGGGAGAGATTCTCAAAACCAAGGTTGACATGTTTCGAGTTCCTCTCAACATTTTGGAAATCCCGCTGAAACTTTGGACATTCTGGCGAAGGGTTCCCAATCCCCGACAAGACTGGTACCCTTTCACGTCCAAATCTCTCAAACTCCGGGAGAGATTCTCAAAACCAAGGTTGACATGTTTCGAGTTCCTCTCAACGTTTTGGAAATCCCGCTGAAACTTTGGACATTCTGGCGAAGGGTTCCCAATCCCCGACAAGACTGGTACCCTTTCACGTCCAAATCTCTCAAACTCCGGGAGAGATTCTCAAAACCAAGGCTGACATGTTTCGAGTTCCTCTCAAGATTTTGGAAATCCCGCTGAAACTTTGGACATTCTGGCGAAGGGTTCCCAATCCCCGACAAGACTGGTACCCTTTCACGTCCAAATGTCTCAAACTCCGGGAGAGATTCTCAAAACCAAGGTTGACATGTTTTGAGTTCCTCTCAACATTTTGGAAATTCCGCTGAAACTTTGGACATTCTCGCGAAGGGTTCCCAATCCCCGACAAGACTGGTACCCTTTCACGTCCAAATCTCTCAAACTCCGGGAGAGATTCTCAAAACCAAGGTTGACATGTTTCGAGTTACTCTCAACATTTTGGAAATCCCGCTGAAACTTTGGACATTCTCGCGAAGGGTTCCCAATCCCCGACAAGACTGGTACCCTTTCACGTCCAAATCTCTCAAACTCCGGGAGAGATTCTCAAAACCAAGGTTGACATGTTTCGAGTTCCTCTCAACATTTTGGAAATCCCGCTGAAACTTTGGACATTCTCGCGAAGGGTTCCCAATCCCCGACAAGACTGCTACCCTTTCACGTCCAAATCTCTCAAACTCCGGGAGAGATTCTCAAAACCAAGGTTGACATGTTTCGAGTTCCTCTCAACATTTTGGAAATCCCTCTGAAACTTTGGACATTCTGGCGAAGGGTTCCCAATCCCCGACAAGACTGGTACCCTTTCACGTCCAAATCTCTCAAACTCCGGGAGAGATTCTCAAAACCAAGGTTGACATGTTTCGAGTTCCTCTCAACATTTTGGAAATCCCGCTGAAACTTTGGACATTCTCGCGAAGGGTTCCCAATCCCCGACAAGACTGGTACCCTTTCACGTCCAAATCTCTCAAACTCCGGGAGAGATTCTCAAAACCAAGGTTGACATGTTTCGAGTTCCTCTCAACATTTTGGAAATCCCACTGAAACTTTGGACATTCTGGCGAAGGGTTCCCAATCCCCGACAAGACTGGTACCCTTTCACGTCCAAATCTCTCAAACTCCGGGAGAGATTCTCAAAACCAAGGTTGACATGTTTTGAGTTCCTTTCAACATTTTGGAAATCCCGCTGAAACTTTGGACATTCTCGCGAAGGGTTCCCAATCCCCGACAAGACTGGTACCCTTTCACGTCCAAATCTCTCAAACTCCGGGAGAGATTCTCAAAACCAAGGTTGACATGATTCGAGTTCCTTTCAACATTTTGGAAATCCCGCTGAAACTTTGGACATTCTCGCGAAGGGTTCCCAATCCCCGACAAGACTGGTACCCTTTCACGTCCAAATCTCTCAAACTCCGGGAGAGATTCTCAAAACCAAGGTTGACATGTTTCGAGTTCCTTTCAACATTTTGGAAATCCCGCTGAAACTTTGGACAATCTCGCAAAGGGTTCCCAGTCCCCGACAAGACTGGTACCCTTTCACGTCCAAATCTCTCAAACTCCGGGAGAGATTCTCAAAACCAAGGTTGACATGTTTCGAGTTCCTCTCAACATTTTGGAAATCCCGCTGAAACTTTGGACATTCTCGCGAAGGGTTCCCAATCCCCGACAAGACTGGTACCCTTTCACGTCCAGATCTCTCAAAATCCGGGAGAGATTCTCAAAACCAAGGTTGACATGTTTCGAGTTCCTTTCAACATTTTGGAAATCCCGCTGAAACTTTGGACATTCTCGCGAAGGGTTCCCAATCCCCGACAAGACTGGTACCCTTTCACGTCCAAATCTCTCAAACTCCGGGAGAGATTCTCAAAACCAAGGTTGGCATGTTTCGAGTTCCTTTCAACATTTTGGAAATCCCGCTGAAACTTTGGCCATTCTGGCGAAGGGTTCCCAATCCCCGACAAGACTGGTACCCTTTCACGTCCAAATCTCTCAAACTCCGGGAGAGATTCTCAAAACCAAGGTTGACATGTTTTGAGTTCCTCTCAACATTTTGGAAATCCCGCTGAAACTTTGGACATTCTCGCGAAGGGTTCCCAATCCCCGACAAGACTGGTACCCTTTCACGTCCAAATCTCTCAAACTCCGGGAGAGATTCTCAAAACCAAGGTTGACATGTTTTGAGTTTCTCTCAACATTTTGGAAATCCCGCTGAAACTTGGGACATTCTCGCGAAGGGTTCCCAATCCCCGACAAGACTGGTACCCTTTCACGTCCAAATCTCTCAAAGTCCGGGAGAGATTCTCAAAACCAAGGTTGACATGTTTCGAGTTCCTTTCAACATTTTGGAAATCCTGCTGAAACTTTGGACATTCTCGCAAAGGGTTCCCAATCCCCGACAAGACTGGTACCCTTTCACGTCCAAATCTCTCAAACTCCGGGAGAGATTCTCAAAACCAAGGTTGACATGTTTCGAGTTCCTTTCAACATTTTGGAAATCCCGCTGAAACTTTGGACATTCTCGCGAAGGGTTCCCAATCCCCGACAAGACTGGTACCCTTTCACATCCAAATCTCTCAAACTCCGGGAGAGATTCTCAAAACCAAGGTTGACATGTTTCGAGTTCCTCTCAACATTTTGGAAATCCCGCTGAAACTTTGGACATTCTCGCGAAGGGTTCCCAATCCCCGACAAGACTGGTACCCTTTCACGTCCAAATCTCTCAAACTCCGGGAGAGATTCTCAAAACCAAGGTTGACATGATTCGAGTTCCTTTCAACATTTTGGAAATCCCGCTGAAACTTTGGACATTCTCGCGAAGGGTTCCCAATCCCCGACAAGACTGGTACCCTTTCACGTCCAAATCTCTCAAACTCCGGGAGAGATTCTCAAAACCAAGGTTGACATGTTTCGAGTTCCTTTCAACATTTTGGAAATCCCGCTGAAACTTTGGACAATCTCGCAAAGGGTTCCCAGTCCCCGACAAGACTGGTACCCTTTCACGTCCAAATCTCTCAAACTCCGGGAGAGATTCTCAAAACCAAGGTTGACATGTTTCGAGTTCCTCTCAACATTTTGGAAATCCCGCTGAAACTTTGGACATTCTCGCGAAGGGTTCCCAATCCCCGACAAGACTGGTACCCTTTCACGTCCAGATCTCTCAAAATCCGGGAGAGATTCTCAAAACCAAGGTTGACATGTTTCGAGTTCCTTTCAACATTTTGGAAATCCCGCTGAAACTTTGGACATTCTCGCGAAGGGTTCCCAATCCCCGACAAGACTGGTACCCTTTCACGTCCAAATCTCTCAAACTCCGGGAGAGATTCTCAAAACCAAGGTTGGCATGTTTCGAGTTCCTTTCAACATTTTGGAAATCCCGCTGAAACTTTGGCCATTCTGGCGAAGGGTTCCCAATCCCCGACAAGACTGGTACCCTTTCACGTCCAAATCTCTCAAACTCCGGGAGAGATTCTCAAAACCAAGGTTGACATGTTTTGAGTTCCTCTCAACATTTTGGAAATCCCGCTGAAACTTTGGACATTCTCGCGAAGGGTTCCCAATCCCCGACAAGACTGGTACCCTTTCACGTCCAAATCTCTCAAACTCCGGGAGAGATTCTCAAAACCAAGGTTGACATGTTTTGAGTTTCTCTCAACATTTTGGAAATCCCGCTGAAACTTGGGACATTCTCGCGAAGGGTTCCCAATCCCCGACAAGACTGGTACCCTTTCACGTCCAAATCTCTCAAAGTCCGGGAGAGATTCTCAAAACCAAGGTTGACATGTTTCGAGTTCCTTTCAACATTTTGGAAATCCTGCTGAAACTTTGGACATTCTCGCAAAGGGTTCCCAATCCCCGACAAGACTGGTACCCTTTCACGTCCAAATCTCTCAAACTCCGGGAGAGATTCTCAAAACCAAGGTTGACATGTTTCGAGTTCCTTTCAACATTTTGGAAATCCCGCTGAAACTTTGGACATTCTCGCGAAGGGTTCCCAATCCCCGACAAGACTGGTACCCTTTCACATCCAAATCTCTCAAACTCCGGGAGAGATTCTCAAAACCAAGGTTGACATGTTTCGAGTTCCTCTCAACATTTTGGAAATCCCGCTGAAACTTTGGACATTCTCGCGAAGGGTTCCCAATCCCCGACAAGACTGGTACCCTTTCACGTCCAAATCTCTCAAACTCCGGGAGAGATTCTCAAAACCAAGGTTGACATGTTTCGAGTTCCTCTCAACATTTTGGAAATCCCTCTGAAACTTTGGACATTCTGGCGAAGGGTTCCCAATCCCCGACAAGACTGGTACCCTTTCACGTCCAAATCTCTCAAACTCCGGGAGAGATTCTCAAAACCAAGGTTGACATGTTTCGAGTTCCTCTCAACATTTTGGAAATCCCGCTGAAACTTTGGACATTCTCGCGAAGGGTTCCCAATCCCCGACAAGACTGGTACCCTTTCACGTCCAAATCTCTCAAACTCCGGGAGAGATTCTCAAAACCAAGGTTGACATGTTTCGAGTTCCTCTCAACATTTTGGAAATCCCGCTGAAACTTTGGACATTCTCGCGAAGGGTTCCCAATCCCCGACAAGACTGGTACCCTTTCACGTCCAAATCTCTCAAACTCCGGGAGAGATTCTCAAAACCAAGGTTGACATGTTTCGAGTTCCTCTCAACATTTTGGAAATCCCGCTGAAACTTTGGACATTCTCGCGAAGGGTTCCCAATCCCCGACAAGACTGGTACCCTTTCACGTCCAAATCTCTCAAACTCCGGGAGACATTCTCAAAACCAAGGTTGACATGTTTCGAGTTCCTCTCAACATTTTGGAAATCCCGCTGAAACTTTGGACATTCTGGCGAAGGGTTCCCAATCCCCGACAAGACTGGTACCCTTTCACGTCCAAATCTCTCAAACTCCGGGAGAGATTCTCAAAACCAAGGTTGACATGTTTCGAGTTCCTCTCAACATTTTGGAAATCCCGCTGAAACTTTGGACATTCTCGCGAAGGGTTCCCAATCCCCGACAAGACTGGTACCCTTTCACGTCCAAATCTCTCAAACTCCGGGAGAGATTCTCAAAACCAAGGTTGACATGTTTTGAGTTCCTCTCAACATTTTGGAAATCCCGCTGAAACTTTGGACATTCTCGCGAAGGGTTCCCAATCCCCGACAAGACTGGTACCCTTTCACGTCCAAATGTCTCAAACTCCGGGAGAGATTCTCAAAACCAAGGTTGACATGTTTCGAGTTCCTCTCAACATTTTGGAAATCCCGCTGAAACTTTGGACATTCTCGCAAAGGGTTCCCAATCCCCGACAAGACTGGTACCCTTTCACGTCCAAATCTCTCAAAGTCCGGGAGAGATTCTCAAAACCAAGGTTGACATGTTTCGAGTTCCTTTCAACATTTTGGAAATCCCGCTGAAACTTTGGACATTCTCGCGAAGGGTTCCCAATCCCCGACAAGACTGGTACCCTTTCACGTCCAAATCTCTCAAACTCCGGGAGAGATTCTCAAAACCAAGGTTGACATGTTTCGAGTTCCTTTCAACATTTTGGAAATCCCGCTGAAACTTTGGACATTCTCGCGAAGGGTTCCCAATCCCCGACAAGACTGGTACCCTTTCACGTCCAAATCTCTCAAACTCCGGGAGAGATTCTCAAAACCAAGGTTGACATGATTCGAGTTCCTTTCAACATTTTGGAAATCCCGCTGAAACTTTGGACATTCTCGCGAAGGGTTCCCAATCCCCGACAAGACTGGTACCCTTTCACGTCCAAATCTCTCAAACTCCGGGAGAGATTCTCAAAACCAAGGTTGACATGTTTCGAGTTCCTTTCAACATTTTGGAAATCCCGCTGAAACTTTGGACAATCTCGCAAAGGGTTCCCAGTCCCCGACAAGACTGGTACCCTTTCACGTCCAAATCTCTCAAACTCCGGGAGAGATTCTCAAAACCAAGGTTGACATGTTTCGAGTTCCTCTCAACATTTTTGAAATCCCGCTGAAACTTTGGACATTCTCGCGAAGGGTTCCCAATCCCCGACAAGACTGGTACCCTTTCACATCCAGATCTCTCAAAATCCGGGAGAGATTCTCAAAACCAAGGTTGACATGTTTCGAGTTCCTTTCAACATTTTGGAAATCCCGCTGAAACTTTGGACATTCTCGCGAAGGGTTCCCAATCCCCGACAAGACTGGTACCCTTTCACGTCCAAATCTCTCAAACTCCGGGAGAGATTCTCAAAACCAAGGTTGGCATGTTTCGAGTTCCTTTCAACATTTTGGAAATCCCGCTGAAACTTTGGCCATTCTGGCGAAGGGTTCCCAATCCCCGACAAGACTGGTACCCTTTCACGTCCAAATCTCTCAAACTCCGGGAGAGATTCTCAAAACCAAGGTTGACATGATTCGAGTTCCTTTCAACATTTTGGAAATCCCGCTGAAACTTTGGACATTCTCGCGAAGGGTTCCCAATCCCCGACAAGACTGGTACCCTTTCACGTCCAAATCTCTCAAACTCCGGGAGAGATTCTCAAAACCAAGGTTGACATGTTTCGAGTTCCTCTCAACATTTTGGAAATCCCGCTGAAACTTTGGACAATCTCGCAAAGGGTTCCCAGTCCCCGACAAGACTGGTACCCTTTCACGTCCAAATCTCTCAAACTCCGGGAGAGATTCTCAAAACCAAGGTTGACATGTTTCGAGTTCCTCTCAACATTTTTGAAATCCCGCTGAAACTTTGGACATTCTCGCGAAGGGTTCCCAATCCCCGACAAGACTGGTACCCTTTCACATCCAGATCTCTCAAAATCCGGGAGAGATTCTCAAAACCAAGGTTGACATGTTTCGAGTTCCTTTCAACATTTTGGAAATCCCGCTGAAACTTTGGACATTCTCGTGAAGGGTTCCCAATCCCCGACAAGACTGGTACCCTTTCACGTCCAAATCTCTCAAACTCCGGGAGAGATTCTCAAAAGCAAGGTTGGCATGTTTCGAGTTCCTTTCAACATTTTGGAAATCCCGCTGAAACTTTGGCCATTCTGGCGAAGGGTTCCCAATCCCCGACAAGACTGGTACCCTTTCACGTCCAAATCTCTCAAACTCCGGGAGAGATTCTCAAAACCAAGGTTGACATGTTTCGAGTTCCTCTCAACATTTTGGAAATCCCGCTGAAACTTTGGACATTCTCGCGAAGGGTTCCCAATCCCCGACAAGACTGGTACCCTTTCACGTCCAAATCTCTCAAACTCCGGGAGAGATTCTCAAAACCAAGGTTGACATGTTTCGAGTTCCTTTCAACATTTTGGAAATCCCGCTGAAACTTTGGACATTCTCGCGAAGGGTTCCCAATCCCCGACAAGACTGGTACCCTTTCACGTCCAAATCTCTCAAACTCCGGGAGAGATTCTCAAAACCAAGGTTGACATGTTTCGAGTTCCTCTCAACATTTTGGAAATCCCGCTGAAACTTTGGACATTCTCGCAAAGGGTTCCCAATCCCCGACAAGACTGGTACCCTTTCACGTCCAAATCTCTCAAACTCCGGGAGAGATTCTCAAAACCAAGGTTGACATGTTTCGAGTTCCTTTCAACATTTTAGAAATCCCGCTGAAACTTTGGACAATCTCGCAAAGGGTTCCCAGTCCCCGACAAGACTGGTACCCTTTCACGTCCAAATCTCTCAAACTCCGGGAGAGATTCTCAAAACCAAGGTTGACATGTTTTGAGTTCCTCTCAACATTTTGGAAATCCCGCTGAAACTTTGGACATTCTCGCGAAGGGTTCCCAATCCCCGACAAGACTGGTACCCTTTCACGTCCAAATCTCTAAAACTCCGGGAGAGATTCTCAAAACCAAGGTTGACATGTTTTGAGTTTCTCTCAACATTTTGGAAATCCCGCTGAAACTTGGGACATTCTCGCGAAGGGTTCCCAATCCCCGACAAGACTGGTACCCTTTCACGTCCAAATCTCTCAAAGTCCGGGAGAGATTCTCAAAACCAAGGTTGACATGTTTCGAGTTCCTTTCAACATTTTGGAAATCCTGCTGAAACTTTGGACATTCTCGCAAAGGGTTCCCAATCCCCGACAAGACTGGTACCCTTTCACGTCCAAATCTCTCAAACTCCGGGAGAGATTCTCAAAACTAAGGTTGACATGTTTCGAGTTCCTTTCAACATTTTGGAAATCCCGCTGAAACTTTGGACATTCTCGCGAAGGGTTCCCAATCCCCGACAAGACTGGTACCCTTTCACATCCAAATCTCTCAAACTCCGGGAGAGATTCTCAAAACCAAGGTTGACATGTTTCGAGTTCCTCTCAACATTTTGGAAATGCCGCTGAAACTTTGGACATTCTCGCAAAGGGTTCCCAATCCCCGACAAGACTGGTACCCTTTCACGTCCAAATCTCTCAAACTCCGGGAGAGATTCTCAAAACCAAGGTTGACATGTTTCGAGTTCCTCTCAACATTTTGGAAATCCCGCTGAAACTTTGGACATTCTCGCGAAGGGTTCCCAATCCCCGACAAGACTGGTACCCTTTCACGTCCAAATCTCTCAAACTCCGGGAGAGATTCTCAAAACCAAGGTTGACATGTTTCGAGTTCCTCTCAACATTTTGGAAATCCCGCTGAAACTTTGGACATTCTCGCGAAGGGTTCCCAATCCCCGACAAGACTGGTACCCTTTCACGTCCAAATGTCTCAAACTCCGGGAGAGATTCTCAAAACCAAGGTTGACATGTTTTGAGTTCCTCTCAACATTTTGGAAATCCCGCTGAAACTTTGGACATTCTCGCGAAGGGTTCCCAATCCCCGACAAGACTGGTACCCTTTCACGTCCAAATCTCTCAAACTCCGGGAGAGATTCTCAAAACCAAGGTTGACATGTTTCGAGTTCCTCTCAACATTTTGGAAATCCCGCTGAAACTTTGGACATTCTCGCGAAGGGTTCCCAATCCCCGACAAGACTGGTACCCTTTCACGTCCAAATCTCTCAAACTCCGGGAGAGATTCTCAAAACCAAGGTTGACATGTTTCGAGTTCCTCTCAACATTTTGGAAATCCCGCTGAAACTTTGGACATTCTCGCGAAGGGTTCCCAATCCCCGACAAGACTGGTACCCTTTCACGTCCAAATCTCTCAAACTCCGGGAGAGATTCTCAAAACCAAGGTTGACATGTTTCGAGTTCCTCTCAACATTTTGGAAATCCCGCTGAAACTTTGGACATTCTCGCGAAGGGTTCCCAATCCCCGACAAGACTGGTACCCTTTCACGTCCAAATCTCTCAAACTCCGGGAGAGATTCTCAAAACCAAGGTTGACATGTTTCGAGTTCCTCTCAACATTTTGGAAATCCCGCTGAAACTTTGGACATTCTCGCGAAGGGTTCCCAATCCCCGACAAGACTGGTACCCTTTCACGTCCAAATCTCTCAAACTCCGGGAGAGATTCTCAAAACCAAGGTTGACATGTTTCGAGTTCCTCTCAACATTTTGGAAATCCCGCTGAAACTTTGGACATTCTCGCGAAGGGTTCCCAATCCCCTACAAGACTGGTACCCTTTCACATCCAAATCTCTCAAACTCCGGGAGAGATTCTCAAAACCAAGGTTGACATGTTTCGAGTTCCTTTCAACATTTTGGAAATCCCACTGAAACTTTGGACATTCTGGCGAAGGGTTCCCAATCCCCGACAAGACTGGTACCCTTTCACGTCCAAATCTCTCAAACTCCAGGAGAGATTCTCAAAACCAAGGTTGACATGTTTCGAGTTCCTCTCAACATTTTGGAAATCCCGCTGAAACTTTGGACATTCTCGCGAAGGGTTCCCAATCCCCGACAAGACTGGTACCCTTTCACGTCCAAATCTCTCAAACTCCGGGAGAGATTCTCAAAACCAAGGTTGACATGTTTCGAGTTCCTCTCAACATTTTGGAAATCCCGCTGAAACTTTGAACATTCTCGCGAAGGGTTCCCAATCCCCTACAAGACTGGTACCCTTTCACATCCAAATCTCTCAAACTCCGGGAGAGATTCTCAAAACCAAGGCTGACATGTTTCGAGTTCCTCTCAACATTTTGGAAATCCCACTGAAACTTTGGACATTCTGGCGAAGGGTTCCCAATCCCCGACAAGACTGGTACCCTTTCACGTCCAAATCTCTCAAACTCCGGGAGAGATTCTCAAAACCAAGGTTGACATGTTTCGAGTTCCTTTCAACATTTTGGAAATCCCGCTGAAACTTTGGACATTCTCGCGAAGGGTTCCCAATCCCCGACAAGACTGGTACCCTTTCACGTCCAAATCTCTCAAACTCCGGGAGAGATTCTCAAAACCAAGGTTGACATGATTCGAGTTCCTTTCAACATTTTGGAAATCCCGCTGAAACTTTGGACATTCTCGCGAAGGGTTCCCAATCCCCGACAAGACTGGTACCCTTTCACGTCCAAATCTCTCAAACTCCGGGAGAGATTCTCAAAACCAAGGTTGACATGTTTCGAGTTCCTTTCAACATTTTGGAAATCCCGCTGAAACTTTGGACAATCTCGCAAAGGGTTCCCAGTCCCCGACAAGACTGGTACCCTTTCACGTCCAAATCTCTCAAACTCCGGGAGAGATTCTCAAAACCAAGGTTGACATGTTTCGAGTTCCTCTCAACATTTTGGAAATCCCGCTGAAACTTTGGACATTCTCGCGAAGGGTTCCCAATCCCCGACAAGACTGGTACCCTTTCACATCCAGATCTCTCAAAATCCGGGAGAGATTCTCAAAACCAAGGTTGACATGTTTCGAGTTCCTTTCAACATTTTGGAAATCCCGCTGAAACTTCGGACATTCTGGCGAAGGGTTCCCAATCCCCGACAAGACTGGTACCCTTTCACGTCCAAATCTCTCAAACTCCGGGAGAGATTCTCAAAACCAAGGTTGGCATGTTTCGAGTTCCTTTCAACATTTTGGAAATCCCGCTGAAACTTTGGCCATTCTGGCGAAGGGTTCCCAATCCCCGACAAGACTGGTACCCTTTCACGTCCAAATCTCTCAAACTCCGGGAGAGATTCTCAAAACCAAGGTTGACATGTTTCGAGTTCCTCTCAACATTTTGGAAATCCCGCTGAAACTTTGGACATTCTCGCGAAGGGTTCCCAATCCCCGACAAGACTGGTACCCTTTCACGTCCAAATCTCTCAAACTCCGGGAGAGATTCTCAAAACCAAGGTTGACATGTTTCGAGTTCCTTTCAACATTTTGGAAATCCCGCTGAAACTTTGGACATTCTCGCGAAGGGTTCCCAATCCCCGACAAGACTGGTACCCTTTCACGTCCAAATCTCTCAAACTCCGGGAGAGATTCTCAAAACCAAGGTTGACATGTTTCGAGTTCCTCTCAACATTTTGGAAATCCCGCTGAAACTTTGGACATTCTCGCAAAGGGTTCCCAATCCCCGACAAGACTGGTACCCTTTCACGTCCAAATCTCTCAAACTCCGGGAGAGATTCTCAAAACCAAGGTTGACATGTTTCGAGTTCCTTTCAACATTTTGGAAATCCCGCTGAAACTTTGGACAATCTCGCAAAGGGTTCCCAGTCCCCGACAAGACTGGTACCCTTTCACGTCCAAATCTCTCAAACTCCGGGAGAGATTCTCAAAACCAAGGTTGACATGTTTCGAGTTCCTCTCAACATTTTGGAAATCCCGCTGAAACTTTGGACATTCTCGCGAAGGGTTCCCAATCCCCGACAAGACTGGTACCCTTTCACATCCAGATCTCTCAAAATCCGGGAGAGATTCTCAAAACCAAGGTTGACATGTTTCGAGTTCCTTTCAACATTTTGGAAATCCCGCTGAAACTTTGGACATTCTGGCGAAGGGTTCCCAATCCCCGACAAGACTGGTACCCTTTCACGTCCAAATCTCTCAAACTCCGGGAGAGATTCTCAAAACCAAGGTTGGCATGTTTCGAGTTCCTTTCAACATTTTAGAAAACCCGCTGAAACTTTGGCCATTCTGGCGAAGGGTTCCCAATCCCCGACAAGACTGGTACCCTTTCACGTCCAAATCTCTCAAACTCCGGGAGAGATTCTCAAAACCAAGGTTGACATGTTTCGAGTTCCTCTCAACATTTTGGAAATCCCGCTGAAACTTTGGACATTCTCGCGAAGGGTTCCCAATCCCCGACAAGACTGGTACCCTTTCACGTCCAAATCTCTCAAACTCCGGGAGAGATTCTCAAAACCAAGGTTGACATGTTTCGAGTTCCTTTCAACATTTTGGAAATCCCGCTGAAACTTTGGACATTCTCGCGAAGGGTTCCCAATCCCCGACAAGACTGGTACCCTTTCACGTCCAAATCTCTCAAACTCCGGGAGAGATTCTCAAAACCAAGGTTGACATGTTTCGAGTTCCTCTCAACATTTTGGAAATCCCGCTGAAACTTTGGACATTCTCGCAAAGGGTTCCCAATCCCCGACAAGACTGGTACCCTTTCACGTCCAAATCTCTCAAACTCCGGGAGAGATTCTCAAAACCAAGGTTGACATGTTTCGAGTTCCTTTCAACATTTTAGAAATCCCGCTGAAACTTTGGACAATCTCGCAAAGGGTTCCCAGTCCCCGACAAGACTGGTACCCTTTCACGTCCAAATCTCTCAAACTCCGGGAGAGATTCTCAAAACCAAGGTTGACATGTTTTGAGTTCCTCTCAACATTTTGGAAATCCCGCTGAAACTTTGGACATTCTCGCGAAGGGTTCCCAATCCCCGACAAGACTGGTACCCTTTCACGTCCAAATCTCTCAAACTCCGGGAGAGATTCTCAAAACCAAGGTTGACATGTTTTGAGTTTCTCTCAACATTTTGGAAATCCCGCTGAAACTTGGGACATTCTCGCGAAGGGTTCCCAATCCCCGACAAGACTGGTACCCTTTCACGTCCAAATCTCTCAAAGTCCGGGAGAGATTCTCAAAACCAAGGTTGACATGTTTCGAGTTCCTTTCAACATTTTGGAAATCCTGCTGAAACTTTGGACATTCTCGCAAAGGGTTCCCAATCCCCGACAAGACTGGTACCCTTTCACGTCCAAATCTCTCAAACTCCGGGAGAGATTCTCAAAACCAAGGTTGACATGTTTCGAGTTCCTTTCAACATTTTGGAAATCCCGCTGAAACTTTGGACATTCTCGCGAAGGGTTCCCAATCCCCGACAAGACTGGTACCCTTTCACATCCAAATCTCTCAAACTCCGGGAGAGATTCTCAAAACCAAGGTTGACATGTTTCGAGTTCCTCTCAACATTTTGGAAATCCCGCTGAAACTTTGGACATTCTCGCAAAGGGTTCCCAATCCCCGACAAGACTGGTACCCTTTCACGTCCAAATCTCTCAAACTCCGGGAGAGATTCTCAAAACCAAGGTTGACATGTTTCGAGTTCCTCTCAACATTTTGGAAATCCCGCTGAAACTTTGGACATTCTCGCGAAGGGTTCCCAATCCCTGACAAGACTGCTACCCTTTCACGTCCAAATCTCTCAAACTCCGGGAGAGATTCTCAAAACCAAGGTTGACATGTTTCGAGTTCCTCTCAACATTTTGGAAATCCCGCTGAAACTTTGGACATTCTCACGAAGGGTTCCCAATCCCCGACAAGACTGGTACCCTTTCACGTCCAAATCTCTCAAACTCCGGGAGAGATTCTCAAAACCAAGGTTGACATGTTTCGAGTTCCTCTCAACATTTTGGAAATCCCGCTGAAACTTTGGACATTCTCGCGAAGGGTTCCCAATCCCCGACAAGACTGGTACCCTTTCACGTCCAAATCTCTCAAACTCCGGGAGAGATTCTCAAAACCAAGGTTGACATGTTTCGAGTTCCTCTCAACATTTTGGAAATCCCGCTGAAACTTTGGACATTCTCGCGAAGGGTTCCCAATCCCCGACAAGACTGGTACCCTTTCACGTCCAAATCTCTCAAACTCCGGGAGAGATTCTCAAAACCAAGGTTCACATGTTTCGAGTTCCTCTCAACATTTTGGAAATCCCGCTGAAACTTTGGACATTCTCGCGAAGGGTTCCCAATCCCCGACAAGACTGGTACCCTTTCACGTCCAAATCTCTCAAACTCCGGGAGAGATTCTCAAAACCAAGGTTGACATGTTTCGAGTTCCTCTCAACATTTTGGAAATCCCGCTGAAACTTTGGACATTCTCGCGAAGGGTTCCCAATCCCCTACAAGACTGGTACCCTTTCACATCCAAATCTCTCAAACTCCGGGAGAGATTCTCAAAACCAAGGTTGACATGTTTCGAGTTCCTCTCAACATTTTGGAAATCCCACTGAAACTTTGGACATTCTGGCGAAGGGTTCCCAATCCCCGACAAGACTGGTACCCTTTCACGTCCAAATCTCTCAAACTCCGGGAGAGATTCTCAAAACCAAGGTTGACATGTTTCGAGTTCCTTTCAACATTTTGGAAATCCCGCTGAAACTTTGGACATTCTCGCGAAGGGTTCCCAATCCCCGACAAGACTGGTACCCTTTCACGTCCAAATCTCTCAAACTCCGGGAGAGATTCTCAAAACCAAGGTTGACATGATTCGAGTTCCTTTCAACATTTTGGAAATCCCGCTGAAACTTTGGACATTCTGGCGAAGGGTTCCCAATCCCCGACAAGACTGGTACCCTTTCACGTCCAAATCTCTCAAACTCCGGGAGAGATTCTCAAAACCAAGGTTGACATGATTCGAGTTCCTTTCAACATTTTGGAAATCCCGCTGAAACTTTGGACATTCTCGCGAAGGGTTCCCAGTCCCCGACAAGACTGGTACGCTTTCACGTCCAAATCTCTCAAACTCCGGGAGAGATTCTCAAAACCAAGGTTGACATGTTTCGAGTTCCTCTCAACATTTTTGAAATCCCGCTGAAACTTTGGCCATTCTGGCGAAGGGTTCCCAATCCCCGACAAGACTGGTACCCTTTCACATCCAGATCTCTCAAACTCCGGGAGAGATTCTCAAAACCAAGGTTGACATGTTTCGAGTTCCTTTCAACATTTTGGAAATCCCGCTGAAACTTTGGACATTCTCGCGAAGGGTTCCCAATCCCCGACAAGACTGGTACCCTTTCACGTCCAAATCTCTCAAACTCCGGGAGAGATTCTCAAAACCAAGGTTGGCATGTTTCGAGTTCCTTTCAACATTTTGGAAATCCCGCTGAAACTTTGGCCATTCTGGCGAAGGGTTCCCAATCCCCGACAAGACTGGTACCCTTTCACGTCCAAATCTCTCAAACTCCGGGAGAGATTCTCAAAACCAAGGTTGACATGTTTCGAGTTCCTCTCAACATTTTGGAAATCCCGCTGAAACTTTGGACATTCTCGCGAAGGGTTCCCAATCCCCGACAAGACTGGTACCCTTTCACGTCCAAATCTCTCAAACTCCGGGAGAGATTCTCAAAACCAAGGTTGACATGTTTCGAGTTCCTTTCAACATTTTGGAAATCCCGCTGATACTTTGGACAATCTCGCAAACGGTTCTCAGTCCCCGACAAGACTGGTACCCTTTCACGTCCAAATCTCGCAAACTCCGGGAGAGATTCTCAAAACCAAGGTTGACATGTTTCGAGTTCCTCTCAACATTTTGGAAATCCCGCTGAAACTTTGGACATTCTGGCGAAGGGTTCCCAATCCCCGACAAGACTGGTACCCTTTCACGTCCAAATCTCTCAAACTCCGGGAGAGATTCTCAAAACCAAGGTTGACATGTTTCGAGTTCCTCTCAACATTTTGGAAATCCCGCTGAAACTTTGGACATTCTCGCAAAGGGTTCCCAATCCCCGACAAGACTGGAACCCTTTCACGTCCAAATCTCTCAAAGTCCGGGAGAGATTCTCAAAACCAAGGTTGACATGTTTCGAGTTCCTTTCAACATTTTGGAAATCCCGCTGAAACTTTGGACAATCTCGCAAAGGGTTCCCAGTCCCCGACAAGACTGGTACCCTTTCACGTCCAAATCTCGCAAACTCCGGGAGAGGTTCTCAAAACCAAGGTTGACATGTTTCGAGTTCCTCTCAACATTTTGGAAATCCCGCTGAAACTTTGGACATTCTGGCGAAGGGTTCCCAATCCCCGACAAGACTGGTACCCTTTCACGTCCAAATCTCTCAAAGTCCGGGAGAGATTCTCAAAACCAAGGTTGACATGTTTCGAGTTCCTTTCAACATTTTGGAAATCCCGCTGAAACTTTGGACATTCTGGCGAAGGGTTCCCAATCCCCGACAAGACTGGTACCCTTTCACGTCCAAATCTCTCAAACTCCGGGAGAGATTCTCAAAACCAAGGTTGACATGTTTCGAGTTCCTCTCAACATTTTGGAAATCCCGCTGAAACTTTGGACATTCTCGCGAAGGGTTCCCAATCCCCGACAAGACTGGTACCCTTTCACGTCCAAATCTCTCAAACTCCGGGAGAGATTCTCAAAACCAAGGTTGACATGATTCGAGTTCCTTTCAACACTTTGAAAATCCCGCTGAAACTTTGGACATTCTGGCGAAGGGTTCCCAATCCCCGACAAGACTGCTACCCTTTCACGTCCAAATCTCTCAAACTCCGGGAGAGATTCTCAAAACCAAGGTTGACATGTTTCGAGTTCCTCTCAACGTTTTGGAAATCCCGCTGAAACTTTGGACATTCTCACGAAGGGTTCCCAATCCCCGACAAGACTGGTACCCTTTCACGTCCAAATCTCTCAAACTCCGGGAGAGATTCTCAAAACCAAGGTTGACATGTTTCGAGTTCCTTTCAACATTTTGGAAATCCCGCTGAAACTTTGGACAATCTCGCAAACGGTTCCCAGTCCCCGACAAGACTGGTACCTTTTCACGTCCAAATCTCGCAAACTCCGGGAGAGATTCTCAAAACCAAGGTTGACATGTTTCGAGTTCCTCTCAACATTTTGGAAATCCCGCTGAAACTTTGGACATTCTCGCGAAGGGTTCCCAATCCCCGACAAGACTGGTACCCTTTCACGTCCAAATCTCTCAAACTCCGGGAGAGATTCTCAAAACCAAGGTTGACATGTTTCGAGTTCCTCTCAACATTTTGGAAATCCCGCTGAAACTTTGGACATTCTCGCAAAGGGTTCCCAATCCCCGACAAGACTGGAACCCTTTCACGTCCAAATCTCTCAAAGTCCGGGAGAGATTCTCAAAACCAAGGTTGACATGTTTCGAGTTCCTTTCAACATTTTGGAAATCCCGCTGAAACTTTGGACAATCTCGCAAAGGGTTCCCAGTCCCCGACAAGACTGGTACCCTTTCACGTCCAAATCTCGCAAACTCCGGGAGAGGTTCTCAAAACCAAGGTTGACATGTTTCGAGTTCCTCTCAACATTTTGGAAATCCCGCTGAAACTTTGGACATTCTGGCGAAGGGTTCCCAATCCCCGACAAGACTGGTACCCTTTCACGTCCAAATCTCTCAAAGTCCGGGAGAGATTCTCAAAACCAAGGTTGACATGTTTCGAGTTCCTTTCAACATTTTGGAAATCCCGCTGAAACTTTGGACATTCTGGCGAAGGGTTCCCAATCCCCGACAAGACTGGTACCCTTTCACGTCCAAATCTCTCAAACTCCGGGAGAGATTCTCAAAACCAAGGTTGACATGTTTCGAGTTCCTCTCAACATTTTGGAAATCCCGCTGAAACTTTGGACATTCTCGCGAAGGGTTCCCAATCCCCGACAAGACTGGTACCCTTTCACGTCCAAATCTTTCAAACTCCGGGAGAGATTCTCAAAACCAAGGCTGACATGTTTCGAGTTCCTCTCAACATTTTGGAAATCCCGCTGAAACTTTGGACATTCTGGCGAAGCGTTCCACATCCCCGACAAGACTGGTACCCTTTCACGTCCAAATGTCTCAAACTCCGGGAGAGATTCTCAAAACCAAGGTTGACATGTTTCGAGTTCCTCTCAACATTTTGGAAATCCCTCTGAAACTTTGGACATTCTGGCGAAGGGTTCCCAATCCCCGACAAGACTGGTACCCTTTCACGTCCAAATCTCTCAAACTCCGGGAGAGATTCTCAAAACCAAGGTTGACATGTTTCGAGTTCCTCTCAACATTTTGGAAATCCCACTGAAACTTTGGACATTCTCGCGAAGGGTTCCCAATCCCCGACAAGACTGGTACCCTTTCACGTCCAAATCTCTCAAACTCCGGGAGAGATTCTCAAAACCAAGGCTGACATGTTTCGAGTTCCTCTCAAGATTTTGGAAATCCCGCTGAAACTTTGGACATTCTCGCGAAGGGTTCCCAATCCCCGACAAGACTGGTACCCTTTCACGTCCAAATGTCTCAAACTCTGGGAGAGATTCTCAAAACCAAGGTTGACATGTTTCGAGTTCCTTTCAACATTTTGGAAATCCCTCTGAAACTTTGGACATTCTCGCGAAGGGTTCCCAATCCCCGACAAGACTGGTACCCTTTCACGTCCAAATCTCTCAAACTCCGGGAGAGATTCTCAAAACCAAGGTTGACATGTTTCGAGTTCCTTTCAACATTTTGGAAATCCCGCTGAAACTTTGGACATTCTCGTGAAGGGTTCCCAATCCCCGACAAGACTGGTACCCTTTCACGTCCAAATCTCTCAAACTCCGGGAGAGATTCTCAAAACCAAGGTTGACATGTTTCGAGTTCCTCTCAACATTTTGGAAATCCCGCTGAAACTTTGGACATTCTCGCAAAGGGTTCCCAATCCCCGACAAGACTGGTACCCTTTCACGTCCAAATCTCTCAAACTCTGGGAGAGATTCTCAAAACCAAGGTTGACATGTTTCGAGTTCCTCTCAACATTTTGGAAATCCCGCTGAAACTTTGGACATTCTGGCGAAGGGTTCCCAATCCACGACAAGACTGGTACCCTTTCACGTCCAAATCTCTCAAACTCCGGGAGAGATTCTCAAAGCCAAGTTTGACATGTTTCGAGTTCCTCTCAACGTTTTGGAAATCCCGCTGAAACTTTGGACATTCTGGCGAAGGGTTCCCAATCCCCGACAAGACTGGTACCCTTTCACGTCCAAATCTCTCAAACTCCGGGAGAGATTCTCAAAACCAAGGCTGACATGTTTCGAGTTCCTCTCAAGATTTTGGAAATCCCGCTGAAACTTTGGACATTCTGGCGAAGGGTTCCCAATCCCCGACAAGACTGGTACCCTTTCATGTCCAAATGTCTCAAACTCCGGGAGAGATTCTCAAAACCAAGGTTGACATGTTTCGAGTTCCTCTCAACATTTTGGAAATCCCGCTGAAACTTTGGACATTCTCGCGAAGGGTTCCCAATCCCCGACAAGACTGGTACCCTTTCACGTCCAAATCTCTCAAACTCCGGGAGAGATTCTCAAAACCAAGGTTGACATGTTTCGAGTTCCTCTCAACATTTTGGAAATCCCGCTGAAACTTTGGACATTCTCGCGAAGGGTTCCCAATCCCCGACAAGACTGGTACCCTTTCACGTCCAAATCTCTCAAACTCCGGGAGAGATTCTCAAAACCAAGGCTGACATGTTTCGAGTTCCTCTGAACATTTTAGAAATCCCGCTGAAACTTTGGACATTCTGGCGAAGGGTTCCCAATCCCCGACAAGACTGGTACCCTTTCACGTCCAAATCTTTCAAACTCCGGGAGAGATTCTCAAAACCAAGGCTGACATGTTTCGAGTTCCTCTCAACATTTTGGAAATCCCGCTGAAACTTTGGACATTCTGGCGAAGCGTTCCACATCCCCGACAAGACTGGTACCCTTTCACGTCCAAATGTCTCAAACTCCGGGAGAGATTCTCAAAACCAAGGTTGACATGTTTCGAGTTCCTTTCAACATTTTGGAAATCCCGCTGAAACTTTGGACATTCTCGTGAAGGGTTCCCAATCCCCGACAAGACTGGTACCCTTTCACGTCCAAATCTCTCAAACTCCGGGAGAGATTCTCAAAACCAAGGTTGACATGTTTCGAGTTCCTCTCAACATTTTGGAAATCCCGCTGAAACTTTGGACATTCTGGTGAAGGTTTCCCAATCCCCGACAAGACTGGTACCCTTTCACGTCCAAATCTCTCAAACTCCGGGAGAGATTCTCAAAACCAAGGTTGACATGTTTCGAGTTCCTCTCAACATTTTGGAAATCCCGCTGAAACTTTGGACATTCTCACGAAGGGTTCCCAATCCCCGACAAGACTGGTACCCTTTCACGTCCAAATCTCTCAAACTCCGGGAGAGATTCTCAAAACCAAGGTTGACATGTTTCGAGTTCCTCTCAACATTTTGGAAATCCCGCTGAAACTTTGGACATTCTCGCGAAGGGTTCCCAATCCCCGAAAAGACTGGTACCCTTTCACGTCCAAATCTCTCAAACTCCGGGAGAGATTCTCAAAACCAAGGTTGACTTCTTTCGAGTTCCTCTCAACATTTTGGAAAGCCCGCTGAAACTTTGGACATTCTCGCGAAGGGTTCCCAATCCCCGACAAGACTGGTACCCTTTCACGTCCAAATCTCTCAAACTCCGGGAGAGATTCTCAAAACCAAGGTTGACATGTTTCGAGTTCCTCTCAACATTTTGGAAATCCCGCTGAAACTTTGGACATTCTGGCGAAGGGTTCCCAATCCCCGACAAGACTGGTACCCTTTCACGTCCAAATCTCTCAAACTCCGGGAGAGATTCTCAAAACCAAGGTTGACATGTTTCGAGTTCCTCTCAACATTTTGGAAATCCCGCTGAAACTTTGGACATTCTCGCGAAGGGTTCCCAATCCCCAACAAGACTGGTACCCTTTCACGTCCAAATCTCTCAAACTCTGGGAGAGATTCTCAAAACCAAGGTTGACATGTTTCGAGTTCCTCTCAACATTTTGGAAATCCCGCTGAAACTTTGGACATTCTCGCGAAGGGTTCCCAATCCCCGACAAGACTGGTACCCTTTCACGTCCAAATCTCTCAAACTCCGGGAGAGATTCTCAAAACCAAGGTTGACATGTTTCGAGTTCCTCTCAACATTTTGGAAATCCCGCTGAAACTTTGGACATTCTCGCAAAGGGTTCCCAATCCCCGACAAGACTGGTACCCTTTCACGTCCAAATCTCTCAAACTGTGGGAGAGATTCTCAAAACCAAGGTTGACATGTTTCGAGTTCCTTTCAACGTTTTGGAAATCCCGCTGAAACTTTGGACATTCTCGCGAAGGGTTCCCAATCCCCGACAAGACTGGTACCCTTTCACGTCCAAATCTCTCAAACTCCGGGAGAGATTCTCAAAACCAAGGTTGACATGTTTCGAGTTCCTTTCAACATTTTGGAAATCCCGCTGAAACTTTGGACAATCTCGCAAAGGGTTCCCAGTCCCCGACAAGACAGGTACCCTTTCACGTCCAAATCTCTCAAACTCCGGGAGAGATTCTCAAAACCAAGGTTGACATGTTTCGAGTTCCTCTCAACATTTTGGAAATCCTGCTGAAACTTGGGACATTCTCGCGAAGGGTTCCCAATCCCCGACAAGACTGGTACCCTTTCACGTCCAAATCTCTCAAAGTCCGGGAGAGATTCTCAAAACCAAGGTTGACATGTTTCGAGTTCCTCTCAACATTTTGGAAATCCCACTGAAACTTTGGACATTCTCGCGAAGGGTTCCCAATCCCCGACAAGACTGGTACCCTTTCACGTCCAAATCTCTCAAACTCCGGGAGAGATTCTCAAAACCAAGGTTGACATGTTTCGAGTTCCTTTCAACGTTTTGGAAATCCCGCTGAAACTTTGGACATTCTGGCGAAGGGTTCCCAATCCCCGACAAGACTGGTACCCTTTCACGTCCAAATCTCTCAAACTCCGAGAGAGATTCTCAAAACCAAGGTTGACATGTTTCGAGTTCCTTTCAACATTTTGGAAATCCTGCTGAAACTTTGGACATTCTCGCGAAGGGTTCCCAATCCCCGACAAGACTGGTACCCTTTCACGTCCAAATCTCTCAAACTCCGGCAGAGATTCTCAAAACCAAGGTTGACATGTTTCGAGTTCCTTTCAACGTTTTAGAAATCCCGCTGAAACTTTGGACATTCTCGCGAAGGGTTCCCAATCCCCGACAAGACTGGTACCCTTTCACATCCAAATCTCTCAAACTCCGGGAGAGATTCTCAAAACCAAGGTTGACATGTTTCGAGTTCCTCTCAACATTTTGGAAATCCCACTGAAACTTTGGACATTCTCGCGAAGGGTTCCCAATCCCCGACAAGACTGGTACCCTTTCACGTCCAAATCTCTCAAACTCCGGGAGAGATTCTCAAAACCAAGGTTGACATGTTTCGAGTTCCTCTCAACATTTTGGAAATCCCGCTGAAACTTTGGACATTCTCGTGAAGGGTTCCCAATCCCCGACAAGACTGGTACCCTTTCACGTCCAAATCTCTCAAACTCCGGGAGAGATTCTCAAAACCAAGGTTGACATGTTTCGAGTTCCTCTCAACATTTTGGAAATCCCGCTGAAACTTTGGACATTCTCGCGAAGGGTTCCCAATCCCCGACAAGACTGGTACCCTTTCACGTCCAAATCTCTCAAACTCCGGGAGAGATTCTCAAAACCAAGGTTGACATGTTTCGAGTTCCTCTCAACATTTTGGAAATCCCGCTGAAACTTTGGACATTCTCGCGAAGGGTTCCCAATCCCCGACAAGACTGGTACCCTTTCACGTCCAAATCTCTCAAACTCCGGGAGAGATTCTCAAAACCAAGGTTGACATGTTTCGAGTTCCTCTCAACATTTTGGAAATCCCGCTGAAACTTTGGACATTCTCGCGAAGGGTTCCCAATCCCCGACAAGACTGGTACCCTTTCACGTCCAAATCTCTCAAACTCCGGGAGAGATTCTCAAAACCAAGGTTGACATGTTTCGAGTTCCTTTCAACGTTTTGGAAATCCCGCTGAAACTTTGGACATTCTCGCGAAGGGTTCCCAATCCCCGACAAGACTGGTACCCTTTCACGTCCAAATCTCTCAAACTCCGGGAGAGATTCTCAAAACCAAGGTTGACATGTTTCGAGTTCCTCTCAACATTTTGGAAATCCCGCTGAAACTTTGGACATTCTCGCGAAGGGTTCCCAATCCCCGACAAGACTGGTACCCTTTCACGTCCAAATCTCTCAAACTCCGGGAGAGATTCTCAAAACCAAGGTTGACATGTTTCGAGTTCCTCTCAACATTTTGGAAATCCCGCTGAAACTTTGGACATTCTCGCGAAGGGTTCCCAATCCCCGACAAGACTGGTACCCTTTCACGTCCAAATCTCTCAAACTCCGGGAGAGATTCTCAAAACCAAGGTTCACATGTTTCGAGTTCCTTTCAACGTTTTGGAAATCCCGCTGAAACTTTGGACATTCTCGCGAAGGGTTCCCAATCCCCTACAAGACTGGTACCCTTTCACATCCAAATCTCTCAAACTCCTGGAGAGATTCTCAAAACCAAGGTTGACATGATTCGAGTTCCTTTCAACATTTTGGAAATCCCGCTGAAACTTTGGACATTCTCGCGAAGGGTTCCCAATCCCCGACAAGACTGGTACCCTTTCACGTCCAAATCTCTCAAACTCCGGGAGAGATTCTCAAAACCAAGGTTGACATGTTTCGAGTTCCTCTCAACATTTTGGAAATCCCGCTGAAACTTTGGACATTCTCGCGAAGGGTTCCCAATCCCCGAAAAGACTGGTACCCTTTCACGTCCAAATCTCTCAAACTCCGGGAGAGATTCTCAAAACCAAGGTTGACTTCTTTCGAGTTCCTCTCAACATTTTGGAAAGCCCGCTGAAACTTTGGACATTCTCGCGAAGGGTTCCCAATCCCCGACAAGACTGGTACCCTTTCACGTCCAAATCTCTCAAACTCCGGGAGAGATTCTCAAAACCAAGGTTCACATGTTTCGAGTTCCTCTCAACATTTTGGAAATCCCGCTGAAACTTTGGACATTCTGGCGAAGGGTTCCCAATCCCCGACAAGACTGGTACCCTTTCACGTCCAAATCTCTCAAACTCCGGGAGAGATTCTCAAAACCAAGGTTGACATGTTTCGAGTTCCTCTCAACATTTTGGAAATCCCGCTGAAACTTTGGACATTCTCGCGAAGGGTTCCCAATCCCCAACAAGACTGGTACCCTTTCACGTCCAAATCTCTCAAACTCTGGGAGAGATTCTCAAAACCAAGGTTGACATGTTTCGAGTTCCTCTCAACATTTTGGAAATCCCGCTGAAACTTTGGACATTCTCGCGAAGGGTTCCCAATCCCCGACAAGACTGGTACCCTTTCACGTCCAAATCTCTCAAACTCCGGGAGAGATTCTCAAAACCAAGGTTGACATGTTTCGAGTTCCTCTCAACATTTTGGAAATCCCGCTGAAACTTTGGACATTCTCGCAAAGGGTTCCCAATCCCCGACAAGACTGGTACCCTTTCACGTCCAAATCTCTCAAACTGTGGGAGAGATTCTCAAAACCAAGGTTGACATGTTTCGAGTTCCTTTCAACGTTTTGGAAATCCCGCTGAAACTTTGGACATTCTCGCGAAGGGTTCCCAATCCCCGACAAGACTGGTACCCTTTCACGTCCAAATCTCTCAAACTCCGGGAGAGATTCTCAAAACCAAGGTTGACATGTTTCGAGTTCCTTTCATCATTTTGGAAATCCCGCTGAAACTTTGGACAATCTCGCAAAGGGTTCCCAGTCCCCGACAAGACAGGTACCCTTTCACGTCCAAATCTCTCAAACTCCGGGAGAGATTCTCAAAACCAAGGTTGACATGTTTCGAGTTCCTCTCAACATTTTGGAAATCCCACTGAAACTTTGGACATTCTCGCGAAGGGTTCCCAATCCCCGACAAGACTGGTACCCTTTCACGTCCAAATCTCTCAAACTCCGGGAGAGATTCTCAAAACCAAGGTTGACATGTTTCGAGTTCCTTTCAACGTTTTGGAAATCCCGCTGAAACTTTGGACATTCTGGCGAAGGGTTCCCAATCCCCGACAAGACTGGTACCCTTTCACGTCCAAATCTCTCAAACTCCGGGAGAGATTCTCAAAACCAAGGTTGACATGTTTCGAGTTCCTTTCAACATTTTGGAAATCCTGCTGAAACTTTGGACATTCTCGCGAAGGGTTCCCAATCCCCTACAAGACTGGTACCCTTTCACGTCCAAATCTCTCAAACTCCGGGAGAGATTCTCAAAACCAAGGTTGACATGTTTCGAGTTCCTCTCAACATTTTGGAAATCCCGCTGAAACTTTGGACATTCTCGCGAAGGGTTCCCAATCCCCGACAAGACTGGTACCCTTTCACGTCCAAATCTCTCAAACTCCGGGAGAGATTCTCAAAACCAAGGTTGACATGTTTCGAGTTCCTTTCAACGTTTTAGAAATCCCGCTGAAACTTTGGACATTCTCGCGAAGGGTTCCCAATCCCCGACAAGACTGGTACCCTTTCACATCCAAATCTCTCAAACTCCGGGAGAGATTCTCAAAACCAAGGTTGACATGTTTCGAGTTCCTCTCAACATTTTGGAAATCCCACTGAAACTTTGGACATTCTCGCGAAGGGTTCCCAATCCCCGACAAGACTGGTACCCTTTCACGTCCAAATCTCTCAAACTCCGGGAGAGATTCTCAAAACCAAGGTTGACATGTTTCGAGTTCCTCTCAACATTTTGGAAATCCCGCTGAAACTTTGGACATTCTCGTGAAGGGTTCCCAATCCCCGACAAGACTGGTACCCTTTCACGTCCAAATCTCTCAAACTCCGGGAGAGATTCTCAAAACCAAGGTTGACATGTTTCGAGTTCCTCTCAACATTTTGGAAATCCCGCTGAAACTTTGGACATTCTCGCAAAGGGTTCCCAATCCCCGACAAGACTGGTACCCTTTCACGTCCAAATCTCTCAAACTCCGGGAGAGATTCTCAAAACCAAGGTTGACATGTTTCGAGTTCCTCTCAACATTTTGGAAATCCCGCTGAAACTTTGGACATTCTGGCGAAGGGTTCCCAATCCCCGACAAGACTGGTACCCTTTCACGTCCAAATCTCTCAAACTCCGGGAGAGATTCTCAAAACCAAGGTTGACATGTTTCGAGTTCCTCTCAACGTTTTGGAAATCCCGCTGAAACTTTGGACATTCTCGCGAAGGGTTCCCAATCCCCGACAAGACTGGTACCCTTTCACGTCCAAATCTCTCAAACTCCGGGAGAGATTCTCAAAACCAAGGTTGACATGTTTCGAGTTCCTTTCAACGTTTTGGAAATCCCGCTGAAACTTTGGACATTCTCGCGAAGGGTTCCCAATCCCCGACAAGACTGGTACCCTTTCACGTCCAAATCTCTCAAACTCCGGGAGAGATTCTCAAAACCAAGGTTGACATGTTTCGAGTTCCTCTCAACATTTTGGAAATCCCGCTGAAACTTTGGACATTCTGGCGAAGGGTTCCCAATCCCCGACAAGACTGCTACCCTTTCACGTCCAAATCTCTCAAACTCCGGGAGAGATTCTCAAAACCAAGGTTGACATGTTTCGAGTTCCTCTCAACATTTTGGAAATCCCGCTGAAACTTTGGACATTCTCGCGAAGGGTTCCCAATCCCCGACAAGACTGGTACCCTTTCACGTCCAAATCTCTCAAACTCCGGGAGAGATTCTCAAAACCAAGGTTCACATGTTTCGAGTTCCTTTCAACGTTTTGGAAATCCCGCTGAAACTTTGGACATTCTCGCGAAGGGTTCCCAATCCCCTACAAGACTGGTACCCTTTCACATCCAAATCTCTCAAACTCCTGGAGAGATTCTCAAAACCAAGGTTGACATGTTTCGAGTTCCTCTCAACATTTTGGAAATCCCACTGAAACTTTGGACATTCTCACGAAGGGTTCCCAATCCCCGACAAGACTGGTACCCTTTCACGTCCAAATCTCTCAAACTCCGGGAGAGATTCTCAAAACCAAGGTTGACATGTTTCGAGTTCCTTTCAACATTTTGGAAATCCCGCTGAAACTTTGGACATTCTCGCGAAGGGTTCCCAATCCCCGACAAGACTGGTACCCTTTCACGTCCAAATCTCTCAAACTCCGGGAGAGATTCTCAAAACCAAGGTTGACATGTTTCGAGTTCCTTTCAACATTTTAGAAATCCTGCTGAAACTTTGGACATTCTCGCGAAGGGTTCCCAATCCCCGACAAGACTGGTACCCTTTCACGTCCAAATCTCTCAAACTCCGTGAGAGATTCTCAAAACCAAGGTTGACATGTTTCGAGTTCCTCTCAACATTTTGGAAATCCCGCTGAAACTTTGGACAATCTCGCAAAGGGTTCCCAGTCCCCGACAAGACTGGTACCCTTTCACGTCCAAATCTCGCAAACTCCGGGAGAGATTCTCAAAACCAAGGTTGACATGTTTCGAGTTCCTCTCAACATTTTGGAAATCCCGCTGAAACTTTGGCCATTCTGGCGAAGGGTTCCCAATCCCCGACAAGACTGGTACCCTTTCACGTCCAAATCTCTCAAACTCCGGGAGAGATTCTCAAAACCAAGGTTGACATGTTTCGAGTTCCTTTCAACATTTTAGAAATCCCGCTGAAACTTTGGACAATCTCGCAAAGGGTTCCCAGTTCCCCGACAAGACTGGTACCCTTTCATGTCCAAATCTCTCAAACTCCGGGAGAGATTCTCAAAACCAAGGTTGACATGTTTTGAGTTCCTCTCAACATTTTGGAAATCCCGCTGAAACTTTGGACATTCTCGCGAAGGGTTCCCAATCCCCGACAAGACTGGTACCCTTTCACGTCCAAATCTCTCAAACTCCGGGAGAGATTCTCAAAACCAAGGTTGACATGTTTTGAGTTTCTCTCAACATTTTGGAAATCCCGCTGAAACTTGGGACATTCTCGCGAAGGGTTCCCAATCCCCGACAAGACTGGTACCCTTTCACGTCCAAATCTCTCAAACTCCGGGAGAGATTCTCAAAACCAAGGTTCACATGTTTCGAGTTCCTTTCAACGTTTTGGAAATCCCGCTGAAACTTTGGACATTCTGGCGAAGGGTTCCCAATCCCCGACAAGACTGGTACCCTTTCACGTCCAAATCTCTCAAACTCCGGGAGAGATTCTCAAAACCAAGGCTGACATGTTTCGAGTTCCTTTCAACATTTTGGAAATCCTGCTGAAACTTTGGACATTCTCGCAAAGGGTTCCCAATCCCCGACAAGACTGGTACCCTTTCACGTCCAAATCTCTCAAACTCCGGGAGAGATTCTCAAAACCAAGGTTGACATGTTTCGAGTTCCTTTCAACATTTTGGAAATCCCGCTGAAACTTTGGACATTCTCGCGAAGGGTTCCCAATCCCCGACAAGACTGGTACCCTTTCACATCCAAATCTCTCAAACTCCGGGATAGATTCTCAAAACCAAGGTTGACATGTTTCGAGTTCCTCTCAACATTTTGGAAATCCCGCTGAAACTTTGGACATTCTCGCGAAGGGTTCCCAATCCCCGACAAGACTGGTACACTTTCACGTCCAAATCTCTCAAACTCCGGGAGAGATTCTCAAAACCAAGGTTGACATGATTCGAGTTCCTCTCAACGTTTTGGAAATCCCGCTGAAACTTTGGACATTCTCACGAAGGGTTCCCAATCCTTGACAAGACTGGTACCCTTTCACGTCCAAATCTCTCAAACTCCGGGAGAGATTCTCAAAACCAAGGTTGACATGTTTCGAGTTCCTCTCAACATTTTGGAAATCCCGCTGAAACTTTGGACATTCTGGCGAAGGGTTCCCAATCCCCGACAAGACTGGTACCCTTTCACATCCAAATCTCTCAAACTCCGGGAGAGATTCTCAAAACCAAGGTTGACATGTTTCGAGTTCCTCTCAACATTTTGGAAATCCCGCTGAAACTTTGGACATTCTCGCGAAGGGTTCCCAATCCCCGACAAGACTGGTACCCTTTCTCGTCCAAATCTCTCAAACTCCGGGAGAGATTCTCAAAACCAAGGTTGACATGTTTTGAGTTCCTCTCAACATTTTGGAAATCCCGCTGAAACTTTGGACATTCTCGCGAAGGGTTCCCAATCCCCGACAAGACTGGTACCCTTTCACGTCCAAATCTCTCAAACTCCGGGAGAGATTCTCAAAACCAAGGTTGACATGTTTCGAGTTCCTCTCAACATTTTGGAAATCCCGCTGAAACTTTGGACATTCTCGCGAAGGGTTCCCAATCCCCGACAAGACTGGTACCCTTTCACGTCCAAATCTCTCAAACTCCGGGAGAGATTCTCAAAACCAAGGTTGACATGTTTCGAGTTCCTTTCAACATTTTGGAAATCCCGCTGAAACTTTGGACAATCTCGCAAAGGGTTCCCAGTCCCCGACAAGACTGGTACCCTTTCACGTCCAAATCTCTCAAACTCCGGGAGAGATTCTCAAAACCAAGGTTGACATGTTTCGAGTTCCTCTCAACATTTTGGAAATCCCGCTGAAACTTTGGCCATTCTGGCGAAGGGTTCCCAATCCCCGACAAGACTGGTACCCTTTCACATCCAGATCTCTCAAAATCCGGGAGAGATTCTCAAAACCAAGGTTGACATGTTTCGAGTTCCTTTCAACATTTTGGAAATCCCGCTGAAACTTTGGACATTCTCGCGAAGGGTTCCCAATCCCCGACAAGACTGGTACCCTTTCACGTCCAAATCTCTCAAACTCCGGGAGAGATTCTCAAAACCAAGGTTGACATGTTTCGAGTTCCTTTCAACATTTTGGAAATCCCGCTGAAACTTTGGCCATTCTGGCGAAGGGTTCCCAATCCCCGACAAGACTGGTACCCTTTCACGTCCAAATCTCTCAAACTCCGGGAGAGATTCTCAAAACCAAGGTTGACATGTTTCGAGTTCCTCTCAACATTTTGGAAATCCCGCTGAAACTTTGGACATTCTCGTGAAGGGTTCCCAATCCCCGACAAGACTGGTACCCTTTCACGTCCAAATCTCTCAAACTCCGGGAGAGATTCTCAAAACCAAGGTTCACATGTTTCGAGTTCCTCTCAACATTTTGGAAATCCCGCTGAAACTTTGGACATTCTGGCGAAGGGTTCCCAATCCCCGACAAGACTGGTACCCTTTCACGTCCAAATCTCTCAAACTCCGGGAGAGATTCTCAAAACCAAGGTTGACATGTTTCGAGTTCCTCTCAACATTTTGGAAATCCCGCTGAAACTTTGGACATTCTCGCAAAGGGTTCCCAATCCCCGACAAGACTGGAACCCTTTCACGTCCAAATCTCTCAAACTCCGGGAGAGATTCTCAAAACCAAGGTTGACATGTTTCGAGTTCCTTTCAACATTTTGGAAATCCCGCTGAAACTTTGGACAATCTCGCAAAGGGTTCGCAGTCCCCGACAAGACTGGTACCCTTTCACGTCCAAATCTCGCAAACTCCGGGAGAGGTTCTCAAAACCAAGGTTGACATGTTTCGAGTTCCTCTCAACATTTTGGAAATCCCGCTGAAACTTTGGACGTTCTGGCGAAGGGTTCCCAATCCCCGACAAGACTGGTACCCTTTCACGTCCAAATCTCTCAAACTCCGGGAGAGATTCTCAAAACCAAGGTTGACATGTTTCGAGTTCCTCTCAACATTTTGGAAATCCCGCTGAAACTTTGGACATTCTGGCGAAGGGTTCCCAATCCCCGACAAGACTGGTACCCTTTCACGTCCAAATGTCTCAAACTCCGGGAGAGATTCTCAAAACCAAGGTTGACATGTTTCGAGTTCCTCTCAACATTTTGGAAATCCCGCTGAAACTTTGGACATTCTCGCGAAGGGTTCCCAATCCCCGACAAGACTGGTACCCTTTCACGTCCAAATCTCTCAAACTCCGGGAGAGATTCTCAAAACCAAGGTTGACATTATTCGAGTTCCTTTCAACACTTTGGAAATCCCGCTGAAACTTTGGACATTCTGGCGAAGGGTTCCCAATCCCCGACAAGACTGCTACCCTTTCACGTCCAAATCTCTCAAACTCCGGGAGAGATTCTCAAAACCAAGGTTGACATGTTTCGAGTTCCTCTCAACGTTTTGGAAATCCCGCTGAAACTTTGGACATTGTCGCGAAGGGTTCCCAATCCCCGACAAGACTGGTACCCTTTCACGTCCAAATCTCTCAAACTCCGGGAGAGATTCTCAAAACCAAGGTTGTCATGTTTCGAGTTCCTTTCAACATTTTGGAAATCCCGCTGAAACTTTGGCCATTCTGGCGAAGGGTTCCCAATCCCCGACAAGACTGGTACCCTTTCACGTCCAAATCTCTCAAACTCCGGGAGAGATTCTCAAAACCAAGGTTGACATGTTTCGAGTTCCTTTCAACATTTTGGAAATCCCGCTGAAACTTTGGACATTCTCGCGAAGGGTTCCCAATCCCCGACAAGACTGGTACCCTTTCACGTCCAAATCTCTCAAACTCCGGGAGAGATTCTCAAAACCAAGGTTGACATGTTTCGAGTTCCTCTCAACATTTTGGAAATCCCGCTGAAACTTTGGACATTCTCGCGAAGGGTTCCCAATCCCCGACAAGACTGGTACCCTTTCACGTCCAAATCTCTCAAACTCCGGGAGAGATTCTCAAAACCAAGGTTGACATGTTTCGAGTTCCTCTCAACATTTTGGAAATCCCGCTGAAACTTTGGACATTCTCGCGAAGGGTTCCCAATCCCCGACAAGACTGCTACCCTGTCACGTCCAAATCTCTCAAACTCCGGGAGAGATTCTCAAAACCAAGGTTGACATGTTTCGAGTTCCTCTCAACATTTTGGAAATCCCGCTGAAACTTTGGACATTCTCGCGAAGGGTTCCCAATCCCCGACAAGACTGGTACCCTTTCACGTCCAAATCTCTCAAACTCCGGGAGAGATTCTCAAAACCAAGGTTGACATGTTTCGAGTTCCTCTCAACATTTTGGAAATCCCGCTGAAACTTTGGACATTCTCGCGAAGGGTTCCCAATCCCCGACAAGACTGGTACCCTTTCACGTCCAAATCTCTCAAACTCCGGGAGAGATTCTCAAAACCAAGGTTGACATGTTTCGAGTTCCTCTCAACATTTTGGAAATCCCGCTGAAACTTTGGACATTCTCGCGAAGGGTTCCCAATCCCCGACAAGACTGGTACCCTTTCACGTCCAAATCTCTCAAACTCCGGGAGAGATTCTCAAAACCAAGGTTGACATGTTTCGAGTTCCTCTCAACATTTTGGAAATCCCGCTGAAACTTTGGACATTCTCGCGAAGGGTTCCCAATCCCCTACAAGACTGGTACCCTTTCACATCCAAATCTCTCAAACTCCGGGAGAGATTCTCAAAACCAAGGTTGACATGTTTCGAGTTCCTTTCAACATTTTGGAAATCCCGCTGAAACTTTGGCCATTCTGGCGAAGGGTTCCCAATCCCCGACAAGACTGGTACCCTTTCACGTCCAAATCTCTCAAACTCCGGGAGAGATTCTCAAAACCAAGGTTGACATGATTCGAGTTCCTCTCAACATTTTGGAAATCCCGCTGAAACTTTGGACATTCTCGCGAAGGGTTCCCAATCCCCGACAAGACTGGTACCCTTTCACGTCCAAATCTCTCAAACTCCGGGAGAGATTCTCAAAACCAAGGTTGACATGTTTCGAGTTCCTTTCAACATTTTGGAAATCCCGCTGAAACTTTGGACAATCTCGCAAAGGGTTCCCAGTCCCCGACAAGACTGGTACCCTTTCATGTCCAAATCTCTCAAACTCCGGGAGAGATTCTCAAAACCAAGGTTGACATGTTTCGAGTTCCTCTCAACATTTTGGAAATCCCGCTGAAACTTTGGACATTCTCGCGAAGGGTTCCCAATCCCCGACAAGACTGGTACCCTTTCACGTCCAAATCTCTCAAACTCCGGGAGAGATTCTCAAAACCAAGGTTGACATGTTTCGAGTTCCTTTCAACATTTTGGAAATCCCGCTGAAACTTTGGACAATCTCGCAAACGGTTCCCAGTCCCCGACAAGACTGGTACCCTTTCACGTCCAAATCTCGCAAACTCCGGGAGAGATTCTCAAAACCAAGGTTGACATGTTTCGAGTTCCTCTCAACATTTTGGAAATCCCGCTGAAACTTTGGACATTCTGGCGAAGGGTTCCCAATCCCCGACAAGACTGGTACCCTTTCACGTCCAAATCTCTCAAACTCCGGGAGAGATTCTCAAAACCAAGGTTGACATGTTTCGAGTTCCTCTCAACATTTTGGAAATCCCGCTGAAACTTTGGACATTCTCGCAAAGGGTTCCCAATCCCCGACAAGACTGGAACCCTTTCACGTCCAAATCTCTCAAAGTCCGGGAGAGATTCTCAAAACCAAGGTTGACATGTTTCGAGTTCCTTTCAACATTTTGGAAATCCCGCTGAAACTTTGGACAATCTCGCAAAGGGTTCCCAGTCCCCGACAAGACTGGTACCCTTTCACGTCCAAATCTCGCAAACTCCGGGAGAGGTTCTCAAAACCAAGGTTGACATGTTTCGAGTTCCTCTCAACATTTTGGAAATCCCGCTGAAACTTTGGACATTCTGGCGAAGGGTTCCCAATTCCCGACAAGACTGGTACCCTTTCACGTCCAAATCTCTCAAAGTCCGGGAGAGATTCTCAAAACCAAGGTTGACATGTTTCGAGTTCCTTTCAACATTTTGGAAATCCCGCTGAAACTTTGGACATTCTGGCGAAGGGTTCCCAATCCCCGACAAGACTGGTACCCTTTCACGTCCAAATCTCTCAAACTCCGGGAGAGATTCTCAAAACCAAGGTTGACATGTTTCGAGTTCCTCTCAACATTTTGGAAATCCCGCTGAAACTTTGGACATTCTCGCGAAGGGTTCCCAATCCCCGACAAGACTGGTACCCTTTCACGTCCAAATCTCTCAAACTCCGGGAGAGATTCTCAAAACCAAGGTTGACATGATTCGAGTTCCTTTCAACACTTTGGAAATCCCGCTGAAACTTTGGACATTCTGGCGAAGGGTTCCCAATCCCCGACAAGACTGCTACCCTTTCACGTCCAAATCTCTCAAACTCCGGGAGAGATTCTCAAAACCAAGGTTGACATGTTTCGAGTTCCTCTCAACATTTTGGAAATCCCGCTGAAACTTTGGACATTCTCGCGAAGGGTTCCCAATCCCCGACAAGACTGGTACCCTTTCACGTCCAAATCTCTCAAACTCCGGGAGAGATTCTCAAAACCAAGGTTGACATTATTCGAGTTCCTTTCAACACTTTGGAAATCCCGCTGAAACTTTGGACATTCTCGCGAAGGGTTCCCAATCCCCGACAAGACTGGTACCCTTTCACGTCCAAATCTCTCAAACTCCGGGAGAGATTCTCAAAACCAAGGTTGACATGTTTCGAGTTCCTCTCAACATTTTGGAAATCCCGCTGAAACTTTGGACATTCTCGCGAAGGGTTCCCAATCCCCGACAAGACTGCTACCCTTTCACGTCCAAATCTCTCAAACTCCGGGAGAGATTCTCAAAACCAAGGTTGACATGTTTCGAGTTCCTCTCAACGTTTTGGAAATCCCGCTGAAACTTTGGACATTGTCGCGAAGGGTTCCCAATCCCCGACAAGACTGGTACCCTTTCACGTCCAAATCTCTCAAACTCCGGGAGAGATTCTCAAAACCAAGGTTGTCATGTTTCGAGTTCCTTTCAACATTTTGGAAATCCCGCTGAAACTTTGGACATTCTCGCGAAGGGTTCCCAATCCCCGACAAGACTGGTACCCTTTCACGTCCAAATCTCTCAAACTCCGGGAGACATTCTCAAAACCAAGGTTGACATGTTTCGAGTTCCTTTCAACATTTTGGAAATCCCGCTGAAACTTTGGACATTCTCGCGAAGGGTTCCCAATCCCCGACAAGACTGGTACCCTTTCACGTCCAAATCTCTCAAACTCCGGGAGAGATTCTCAAAACCAAGGTTGACATGTTTCGAGTTCCTTTCAACATTTTGGAAATCCCGCTGAAACTTTGGACATTCTCGCGAAGGGTTCCCAATCCCCGACAAGACTGGTACCCTTTCACGTCCAAATCTCTCAAACTCCGGGAGAGATTCTCAAAACCAAGGTTGACATGTTTCGAGTTCCTCTCAACATTTTGGAAATCCCGCTGAAACTTTGGACATTCTCGCGAAGGGTTCCCAATCCCCGACAAGACTGGTACCCTTTCACGTCCAAATCTCTCAAACTCCGGGAGAGATTCTCAAAACCAAGGTTGACATGTTTCGAGTTCCTCTCAACATTTTGGAAATCCCGCTGAAACTTTGGACATTCTCGCGAAGGGTTCCCAATCCCCGACAAGACTGGTACCCTTTCACGTCCAAATCTCTCAAACTCCGGGAGAGATTCTCAAAACCAAGGTTGACATGTTTCGAGTTCCTCTCAACATTTTGGAAATCCCGCTGAAACTTTGGACATTCTCGCGAAGGGTTCCCAATCCCCGACAAGACTGCTACCCTTTCACGTCCAAATCTCTCAAACTCCGGGAGAGATTCTCAAAACCAAGGTTGACATGTTTCGAGTTCCTCTCAACATTTTGGAAATCCCGCTGAAACTTTGGACATTCTCGCGAAGGGTTCCCAATCCCCGACAAGACTGGTACCCTTTCACGTCCAAATCTCTCAAACTCCGGGAGAGATTCTCAAAACCAAGGTTGACATGTTTCGAGTTCCTCTCAACATTTTGGAAATCCCGCTGAAACTTTGGACATTCTCGCGAAGGGTTCCCAATCCCCGACAAGACTGGTACCCTTTCACGTCCAAATCTCTCAAACTCCGGGAGAGATTCTCAAAACCAAGGTTGACATGTTTCGAGTTCCTCTCAACATTTTGGAAATCCCGCTGAAACTTTGGACATTCTGGTGAAGGGTTCCCAATCCCCGACAAGACTGGTACCCTTTCACGTCCAAATCTCTCAAACTCCGGGAGAGATTCTCAAAACCAAGGTTGACATGATTCGAGTTCCTCTCAACATTTTGGAAATCCCGCTGAAACTTTGGACATTCTCGCGAAGGGTTCCCAATCCCCGACAAGACTGGTACCCTTTCACGTCCAAATCTCTCAAACTCCGGGAGAGATTCTCAAAACCAAGGTTGACATGTTTCGAGTTCCTTTCAACATTTTGGAAATCCCGCTGAAACTTTGGACAATCTCGCAAAGGGTTCCCAGTCCCCGACAAGACTGGTACCCTTTCATGTCCAAATCTCTCAAACTCCGGGAGAGATTCTCAAAACCAAGGTTGACATGTTTCGAGTTCCTCTCAACATTTTGGAAATCCCGCTGAAACTTTGGACATTCTCGCGAAGGGTTCCCAATCCCCGACAAGACTGGTACCCTTTCACGTCCAAATCTCTCAAACTCCGGGAGAGATTCTCAAAACCAAGGTTGACATGTTTCGAGTTCCTTTCAACATTTTGGAAATCCCGCTGAAACTTTGGACAATCTCGCAAACGGTTCCCAGTCCCCGACAAGACTGGTACCCTTTCACGTCCAAATCTCGCAAACTCCGGGAGAGATTCTCAAAACCAAGGTTGACATGTTTCGAGTTCCTCTCAACATTTTGGAAATCCCGCTGAAACTTTGGACATTCTGGCGAAGGGTTCCCAATCCCCGACAAGACTGGTACCCTTTCACGTCCAAATCTCTCAAACTCCGGGAGAGATTCTCAAAACCAAGGTTGACATGTTTCGAGTTCCTCTCAACATTTTGGAAATCCCGCTGAAACTTTGGACATTCTCGCAAAGGGTTCCCAATCCCCGACAAGACTGGAACCCTTTCACGTCCAAATCTCTCAAAGTCCGGGAGAGATTCTCAAAACCAAGGTTGACATGTTTCGAGTTCCTTTCAACATTTTGGAAATCCCGCTGAAACTTTGGACAATCTCGCAAAGGGTTCCCAGTCCCCGACAAGACTGGTACCCTTTCACGTCCAAATCTCGCAAACTCCGGGAGAGGTTCTCAAAACCAAGGTTGACATGTTTCGAGTTCCTCTCAACATTTTGGAAATCCCGCTGAAACTTTGGACATTCTGGCGAAGGGTTCCCAATTCCCGACAAGACTGGTACCCTTTCACGTCCAAATCTCTCAAAGTCCGGGAGAGATTCTCAAAACCAAGGTTGACATGTTTCGAGTTCCTTTCAACATTTTGGAAATCCCGCTGAAACTTTGGACATTCTGGCGAAGGGTTCCCAATCCCCGACAAGACTGGTACCCTTTCACGTCCAAATCTCTCAAACTCCGGGAGAGATTCTCAAAACCAAGGTTGACATGTTTCGAGTTCCTCTCAACATTTTGGAAATCCCGCTGAAACTTTGGACATTCTCGCGAAGGGTTCCCAATCCCCGACAAGACTGGTACCCTTTCACGTCCAAATCTCTCAAACTCCGGGAGAGATTCTCAAAACCAAGGTTGACATGATTCGAGTTCCTTTCAACACTTTGGAAATCCCGCTGAAACTTTGGACATTCTGGCGAAGGGTTCCCAATCCCCGACAAGACTGCTACCCTTTCACGTCCAAATCTCTCAAACTCCGGGAGAGATTCTCAAAACCAAGGTTGACATGTTTCGAGTTCCTCTCAACATTTTGGAAATCCCGCTGAAACTTTGGACATTCTCGCGAAGGGTTCCCAATCCCCGACAAGACTGGTACCCTTTCACGTCCAAATCTCTCAAACTCCGGGAGAGATTCTCAAAACCAAGGTTGACATTATTCGAGTTCCTTTCAACACTTTGGAAATCCCGCTGAAACTTTGGACATTCTCGCGAAGGGTTCCCAATCCCCGACAAGACTGGTACCCTTTCACGTCCAAATCTCTCAAACTCCGGGAGAGATTCTCAAAACCAAGGTTGACATGTTTCGAGTTCCTCTCAACATTTTGGAAATCCCGCTGAAACTTTGGACATTCTCGCGAAGGGTTCCCAATCCCCGACAAGACTGCTACCCTTTCACGTCCAAATCTCTCAAACTCCGGGAGAGATTCTCAAAACCAAGGTTGACATGTTTCGAGTTCCTCTCAACGTTTTGGAAATCCCGCTGAAACTTTGGACATTGTCGCGAAGGGTTCCCAATCCCCGACAAGACTGGTACCCTTTCACGTCCAAATCTCTCAAACTCCGGGAGAGATTCTCAAAACCAAGGTTGTCATGTTTCGAGTTCCTTTCAACATTTTGGAAATCCCGCTGAAACTTTGGACATTCTCGCGAAGGGTTCCCAATCCCCGACAAGACTGGTACCCTTTCACGTCCAAATCTCTCAAACTCCGGGAGACATTCTCAAAACCAAGGTTGACATGTTTCGAGTTCCTTTCAACATTTTGGAAATCCCGCTGAAACTTTGGACATTCTCGCGAAGGGTTCCCAATCCCCGACAAGACTGGTACCCTTTCACGTCCAAATCTCTCAAACTCCGGGAGAGATTCTCAAAACCAAGGTTGACATGTTTCGAGTTCCTTTCAACATTTTGGAAATCCCGCTGAAACTTTGGACATTCTCGCGAAGGGTTCCCAATCCCCGACAAGACTGGTACCCTTTCACGTCCAAATCTCTCAAACTCCGGGAGAGATTCTCAAAACCAAGGTTGACATGTTTCGAGTTCCTCTCAACATTTTGGAAATCCCGCTGAAACTTTGGACATTCTCGCGAAGGGTTCCCAATCCCCGACAAGACTGGTACCCTTTCACGTCCAAATCTCTCAAACTCCGGGAGAGATTCTCAAAACCAAGGTTGACATGTTTCGAGTTCCTCTCAACATTTTGGAAATCCCGCTGAAACTTTGGACATTCTCGCGAAGGGTTCCCAATCCCCGACAAGACTGGTACCCTTTCACGTCCAAATCTCTCAAACTCCGGGAGAGATTCTCAAAACCAAGGTTGACATGTTTCGAGTTCCTCTCAACATTTTGGAAATCCCGCTGAAACTTTGGACATTCTCGCGAAGGGTTCCCAATCCCCGACAAGACTGCTACCCTTTCACGTCCAAATCTCTCAAACTCCGGGAGAGATTCTCAAAACCAAGGTTGACATGTTTCGAGTTCCTCTCAACATTTTGGAAATCCCGCTGAAACTTTGGACATTCTCGCGAAGGGTTCCCAATCCCCGACAAGACTGGTACCCTTTCACGTCCAAATCTCTCAAACTCCGGGAGAGATTCTCAAAACCAAGGTTGACATGTTTCGAGTTCCTCTCAACATTTTGGAAATCCCGCTGAAACTTTGGACATTCTCGCGAAGGGTTCCCAATCCCCGACAAGACTGGTACCCTTTCACGTCCAAATCTCTCAAACTCCGGGAGAGATTCTCAAAACCAAGGTTGACATGTTTCGAGTTCCTCTCAACATTTTGGAAATCCCGCTGAAACTTTGGACATTCTGGCGAAGGGTTCCCAATCCCCGACAAGACTGCTACCCTTTCACGTCCAAATCTCTCAAACTCCGGGAGAGATTCTCAAAACCAAGGTTGACATGTTTCGAGTTCCTCTCAACGTTTTGGAAATCCCTCTGAAACTTTGGACATTGTCGCGAAGGGTTCCCAATCCCCGACAAGACTGGTACCCTTTCACGTCCAAATCTCTCAAACTCCGGGAGAGATTCTCAAAACCAAGGTTGTCATGTTTCGAGTTCCTTTCAACATTTTGGAAATCCCGCTGAAACTTTGGACATTCTGGCGAAGGGTTCCCAATCCCCGACAAGACTGGTACCCTTTCACGTCCAAATCTCTCAAACTCCGGGAGACATTCTCAAAACCAAGGTTGACATGTTTCGAGTTCCTTTCAACATTTTGGAAATCCCGCTGAAACTTTGGACATTCTCGCGAAGGGTTCCCAATCCCCGACAAGACTGGTACCCTTTCACGTCCAAATCTCTCAAACTCCGGGAGAGATTCTCAAAACCAAGGTTGACATGTTTCGAGTTCCTTTCAACATTTTGGAAATCCCGCTGAAACTTTGGACATTCTCGCGAAGGGTTCCCAATCCCCGACAAGACTGGTACCCTTTCACGTCCAAATCTCTCAAACTCCGGGAGAGATTCTCAAAACCAAGGTTGACATGTTTCGAGTTCCTCTCAACATTTTGGAAATCCCGCTGAAACTTTGGACATTCTCGCGAAGGGTTCCCAATCCCCGACAAGACTGGTACCCTTTCACGTCCAAATCTCTCAAACTCCGGGAGAGATTCTCAAAACCAAGGTTGACATGTTTCGAGTTCCTCTCAACATTTTGGAAATCCCGCTGAAACTTTGGACATTCTCGCGAAGGGTTCCCAATCCCCGACAAGACTGGTACCCTTTCACGTCCAAATCTCTCAAACTCCGGGAGAGATTCTCAAAACCAAGGTTGACATGTTTCGAGTTCCTCTCAACATTTTGGAAATCCCGCTGAAACTTTGGACATTCTCGCGAAGGGTTCCCAATCCCCGACAAGACTGGTACCCTTTCACGTCCAAATCTCTCAAACTCCGGGAGAGATTCTCAAAACCAAGGTTGACATGTTTCGAGTTCCTCTCAACATTTTGGAAATCCCGCTGAAACTTTGGACATTCTCGCGAAGGGTTCCCAATCCCCGACAAGACTGGTACCCTTTCACGTCCAAATCTCTCAAACTCCGGGAGAGATTCTCAAAACCAAGGTTGACATGTTTCGAGTTCCTCTCAACATTTTGGAAATCCCGCTGAAACTTTGGACATTCTCGCGAAGGGTTCCCAATCCCCTACAAGACTGGTACCCTTTCACATCCAAATCTCTCAAACTCCGGGAGAGATTCTCAAAACCAAGGTTGACATGTTTCGAGTTCCTTTCAACATTTTGGAAATCCCGCTGAAACTTTGGCCATTCTGGCGAAGGGTTCCCAATCCCCGACAAGACTGGTACCCTTTCACGTCCAAATCTCTCAAACTCCGGGAGAGATTCTCAAAACCAAGGTTGACATGATTCGAGTTCCTCTCAACATTTTGGAAATCCCGCTGAAACTTTGGACATTCTCGCGAAGGGTTCCCAATCCCCGACAAGACTGGTACCCTTTCACGTCCAAATCTCTCAAACTCCGGGAGAGATTCTCAAAACCAAGGTTGACATGTTTCGAGTTCCTTTCAACATTTTGGAAATCCCGCTGAAACTTTGGACAATCTCGCAAAGGGTTCCCAGTCCCCGACAAGACTGGTACCCTTTCACGTCCAAATCTCTCAAACTCCGGGAGAGATTCTCAAAACCAAGGTTGACATGTTTCGAGTTCCTCTCAACATTTTGGAAATCCCGCTGAAACTTTGGACATTCTCGCGAAGGGTTCCCAATCCCCGACAAGACTGGTACCCTTTCACGTCCAAATCTCTCAAACTCCGGGAGAGATTCTCAAAACCAAGGTTGACATGTTTCGAGTTCCTTTCAACATTTTGGAAATCCCGCTGAAACTTTGGACAATCTCGCAAACGGTTCCCAGTCCCCGACAAGACTGGTACCCTTTCACGTCCAAATCTCGCAAACTCCGGGAGAGATTCTCAAAACCAAGGTTGACATGTTTCGAGTTCCTCTCAACATTTTGGAAATCCCGCTGAAACTTTGGACATTCTGGCGAAGGGTTCCCAATCCCCGACAAGACTGGTACCCTTTCACGTCCAAATCTCTCAAACTCCGGGAGAGATTCTCAAAACCAAGGTTGACATGTTTCGAGTTCCTCTCAACATTTTGGAAATCCCGCTGAAACTTTGGACATTCTCGCAAAGGGTTCCCAATCCCCGACAAGACTGGAACCCTTTCACGTCCAAATCTCTCAAAGTCCGGGAGAGATTCTCAAAACCAAGGTTGACATGTTTCGAGTTCCTTTCAACATTTTGGAAATCCCGCTGAAACTTTGGACAATCTCGCAAAGGGTTCCCAGTCCCCGAGAAGACTGGTACCCTTTCACGTCCAAATCTCGCAAACTCCGGGAGAGGTTCTCAAAACCAAGGTTGACATGTTTCGAGTTCCTCTCAACATTTTGGAAATCCCGCTGAAACTTTGGACATTCTGGCGAAGGGTTCCCAATTCCCGACAAGACTGGTACCCTTTCACGTCCAAATCTCTCAAAGTCCGGGAGAGATTCTCAAAACCAAGGTTGACATGTTTCGAGTTCCTTTCAACATTTTGGAAATCCCGCTGAAACTTTGGACATTCTCGCGAAGGGTTCCCAATCCCCGACAAGACTGGTACCCTTTCACGTCCAAATCTCTCAAACTCCGGGAGAGATTCTCAAAACCAAGGTTGACATGTTTCGAGTTCCTCTCAACATTTTGGAAATCCCGCTGAAACTTTGGACATTCTCGCGAAGGGTTCCCAATCCCCTACAAGACTGGTACCCTTTCACGTCCAAATCTCTCAAACTCCGGGAGAGATTCTCAAAACCAAGGTTGACATGATTCGAGTTCCTTTCAACACTTTGGAAATCCCGCTGAAACTTTGGACATTCTGGCGAAGGGTTCCCAATCCCCGACAAGACTGGTACCCTTTCACGTCCAAATCTCTCAAACTCCGGGAGAGATTCTCAAAACCAAGGTTGACATGTTTCGAGTTCCTCTCAACATTTTGGAAATCCCGCTGAAACTTTGGACATTCTCGCAAAGGGTTCCCAATCCCCGACAAGACTGGTACCCTTTCACGTCCAAATCTCTCAAACTCCGGGAGAGATTCTCAAAACCAAGGTTGACATTATTCGAGTTCCTTTCAACACTTTGGAAATCCCGCTGAAACTTTGGACATTCTGGCGAAGGGTTCCCAATCCCCGACAAGACTGCTACCCTTTCACGTCCAAATCTCTCAAACTCCGGGAGAGATTCTCAAAACCAAGGTTGACATGTTTCGAGTTCCTCTCAACGTTTTGGAAATCCCGCTGAAACTTTGGACATTGTCGCGAAGGGTTCCCAATCCCCGACAAGACTGGTACCCTTTCACGTCCAAATCTCTCAAACTCCGGGAGAGATTCTCAAAACCAAGGTTGTCATGTTTCGAGTTCCTTTCAACATTTTGGAAATCCCGCTGAAACTTTGGCCATTCTGGCGAAGGGTTCCCAATCCCCGACAAGACTGGTACCCTTTCACGTCCAAATCTCTCAAACTCCGGGAGAGATTCTCAAAACCAAGGTTGACATGTTTCGAGTTCCTTTCAACATTTTGGAAATCCCGCTGAAACTTTGGACATTCTCGCGAAGGGTTCCCAATCCCCGACAAGACTGGTACCCTTTCACGTCCAAATCTCTCAAACTCCGGGAGAGATTCTCAAAACCAAGGTTGACATGTTTCGAGTTCCTCTCAACATTTAGGAAATCCCGCTGAAACTTTGGACATTCTCGCGAAGGGTTCCCAATCCCCGACAAGACTGGTACCCTTTCACGTCCAAATCTCTCAAACTCCGGGAGAGATTCTCAAAACCAAGGTTGACATGTTTCGAGTTCCTCTCAACATTTTGGAAATCCCGCTGAAACTTTGGACATTCTCGCGAAGGGTTCCCAATCCCCGACAAGACTGCTACCCTTTCACGTCCAAATCTCTCAAACTCCGGGAGAGATTCTCAAAACCAAGGTTGACATGTTTCGAGTTCCTCTCAACATTTTGGAAATCCCGCTGAAACTTTGGACATTCTCGCGAAGGGTTCCCAATCCCCGACAAGACTGGTACCCTTTCACGTCCAAATCTCTCAAACTCCGGGAGAGATTCTCAAAACCAAGGTTGACATGTTTCGAGTTCCTCTCAACATTTTGGAAATCCCGCTGAAACTTTGGACATTCTCGCGAAGGGTTCCCAATCCCCGACAAGACTGGTACCCTTTCACGTCCAAATCTCTCAAACTCCGGGAGAGATTCTCAAAACCAAGGTTGACATGTTTCGAGTTCCTCTCAACATTTTGGAAATCCCGCTGAAACTTTGGACATTCTCGCGAAGGGTTCCCAATCCCCGACAAGACTGCTACCCTTTCACGTCCAAATCTCTCAAACTCCGGGAGAGATTCTCAAAACCAAGGTTGACATGTTTCGAGTTCCTCTCAACGTTTTGGAAATCCCGCTGAAACTTTGGACATTCTCACGAAGGGTTCCCAATCCCCGACAAGACTGGTACCCTTTCACGTCCAAATCTCTCAAACTCCGGGAGAGATTCTCAAAACCAAGGTTGACATGTTTCGAGTTCCTCTCAACATTTTGGAAATCCCGCTGAAACTTTGGACATTCTCGCGAAGGGTTCCCAATCCCCGACAAGACTGGTACCCTTTCACGTCCAAATCTCTCAAACTCCGGGAGACATTCTCAAAACCAAGGTTGACATGTTTCGAGTTCCTTTCAACATTTTGGAAATCCCGCTGAAACTTTGGCCATTCTGGCGAAGGGTTCCCAATCCCCGACAAGACTGGTACCCTTTCACGTCCAAATCTCTCAAACTCCGGGAGAGATTCTCAAAACCAAGGTTGACATGTTTCGAGTTCCTTTCAACATTTTGGAAATCCCGCTGAAACTTTGGACATTCTCGCGAAGGGTTCCCAATCCCCGACAAGACTGGTACCCTTTCACGTCCAAATCTCTCAAACTCCGGGAGAGATTCTCAAAACCAAGGTTGACATGTTTCGAGTTCCTCTCAACATTTTGGAAATCCCGCTGAAACTTTGGACATTCTCGCGAAGGGTTCCCAATCCCCGACAAGACTGGTACCCTTTCACGTCCAAATCTCTCAAACTCCGGGAGAGATTCTCAAAACCAAGGTTGACATGTTTCGAGTTCCTCTCAACATTTTGGAAATCCCGCTGAAACTTTGGACATTCTCGCGAAGGGTTCCCAATCCCCGACAAGACTGGTACCCTTTCACGTCCAAATCTCTCAAACTCCGGGAGAGATTCTCAAAACCAAGGTTGACATGTTTCGAGTTCCTCTCAACATTTTGGAAATCCCGCTGAAACTTTGGACATTCTCGCGAAGGGTTCCCAATCCCCGACAAGACTGGTACCCTTTCACGTCCAAATCTCTCAAACTCCGGGAGAGATTCTCAAAACCAAGGTTGACATGTTTCGAGTTCCTCTCAACATTTTGGAAATCCTGCTGAAACTTTGGACATTCTCGCGAAGGGTTCCCAATCCCCGACAAGACTGGTACCCTTTCACGTCCAAATCTCTCAAACTCCGGGAGAGATTCTCAAAACCAAGGTTGACATGTTTCGAGTTCCTCTCAACATTTTGGAAATCCCGCTGAAACTTTGGACATTCTCGCGAAGGGTTCCCAATCCCCTACAAGACTGGTACCCTTTCACATCCAAATCTCTCAAACTCCGGGAGAGATTCTCAAAACCAAGGTTGACATGTTTCGAGTTCCTTTCAACATTTTGGAAATCCCGCTGAAACTTTGGCCATTCTGGCGAAGGGTTCCCAATCCCCGACAAGACTGGTACCCTTTCACGTCCAAATCTCTCAAACTCCGGGAGAGATTCTCAAAACCAAGGTTGACATGATTCGAGTTCCTTTCAACATTTTGGAAATCCCGCTGAAACTTTGGACATTCTCGCGAAGGGTTCCCAATCCCCGACAAGACTGGTACCCTTTCACGTCCAAATCTCTCAAACTCCGGGAGAGATTCTCAAAACCAAGGTTGACATGTTTCGAGTTCCTTTCAACATTTTGGAAATCCCGCTGAAACTTTGGACAATCTCGCAAAGGGTTCCCAGTCCCCGACAAGACTGGTACCCTTTCACGTCCAAATCTCTCAAACTCCGGGAGAGATTCTCAAAACCAAGGTTGACATGTTTCGAGTTCCTCTCAACATTTTGGAAATCCCGCTGAAACTTTGGACATTCTCGCGAAGGGTTCCCAATCCCCGACAAGACTGCTACCCTTTCACGTCCAAATCTCTCAAACTCCGGGAGAGATTCTCAAAACCAAGGTTGACATGTTTCGAGTTCCTTTCAACATTTTGGAAATCCCGCTGAAACTTTGGACATTCTCGCGAAGGGTTCCCAATCCCCGACAAGACTGGTACCCTTTCACGTCCAAATCTCTCAAACTCCGGGAGAGATTCTCAAAACCAAGGTTGACATGTTTCGAGTTCCTCTCAACATTTTGGAAATCCCGCTGAAACTTTGGACATTCTCGCGAAGGGTTCCCAATCCCCGACAAGACTGGTACCCTTTCACGTCCAAATCTCTCAAACTCCGGGAGAGATTCTCAAAACCAAGGTTGACATGTTTCGAGTTCCTCTCAACATTTTGGAAATCCCGCTGAAACTTTGGACATTCTCGCGAAGGGTTCCCAATCCCCGACAAGACTGGTACCCTTTCACGTCCAAATCTCTCAAACTCCGGGAGAGATTCTCAAAACCAAGGTTGACATGTTTCGAGTTCCTCTCAACATTTTGGAAATCCCGCTGAAACTTTGGACATTCTCGCGAAGGGTTCCCAATCCCCGACAAGACTGGTACCCTTTCACGTCCAAATCTCTCAAACTCCGGGAGAGATTCTCAAAACCAAGGTTGACATGTTTCGAGTTCCTCTCAACATTTTGGAAATCCTGCTGAAACTTTGGACATTCTCGCGAAGGGTTCCCAATCCCCGACAAGACTGGTACCCTTTCACGTCCAAATCTCTCAAACTCCGGGAGAGATTCTCAAAACCAAGGTTGACATGTTTCGAGTTCCTCTCAACATTTTGGAAATCCCGCTGAAACTTTGGACATTCTCGCGAAGGGTTCCCAATCCCCTACAAGACTGGTACCCTTTCACATCCAAATCTCTCAAACTCCGGGAGAGATTCTCAAAACCAAGGTTGACATGTTTCGAGTTCCTTTCAACATTTTGGAAATCCCGCTGAAACTTTGGCCATTCTGGCGAAGGGTTCCCAATCCCCGACAAGACTGGTACCCTTTCACGTCCAAATCTCTCAAACTCCGGGAGAGATTCTCAAAACCAAGGTTGACATGATTCGAGTTCCTTTCAACATTTTGGAAATCCCGCTGAAACTTTGGACATTCTCGCGAAGGGTTCCCAATCCCCGACAAGACTGGTACCCTTTCACGTCCAAATCTCTCAAACTCCGGGAGAGATTCTCAAAACCAAGGTTGACATGTTTCGAGTTCCTTTCAACATTTTGGAAATCCCGCTGAAACTTTGGACAATCTCGCAAAGGGTTCCCAGTCCCCGACAAGACTGGTACCCTTTCACGTCCAAATCTCTCAAACTCCGGGAGAGATTCTCAAAACCAAGGTTGACATGTTTCGAGTTCCTCTCAACATTTTGGAAATCCCGCTGAAACTTTGGACATTCTCGCGAAGGGTTCCCAATCCCCGACAAGACTGGTACCCTTTCACGTCCAAATCTCTCAAACTCCGGGAGAGATTCTCAAAACCAAGGTTGACATGTTTCGAGTTCCTTTCAACATTTTGGAAATCCCGCTGAAACTTTGGACAATCTCGCAAACGGTTCCCAGTCCCCGACAAGACTGGTACCCTTTCACGTCCAAATCTCGCAAACTCCGGGAGAGATTCTCAAAACCAAGGTTGACATGTTTCGAGTTCCTCTCAACATTTTGGAAATCCCGCTGAAACTTTGGACATTCTGGCGAAGGGTTCCCAATCCCCGACAAGACTGGTACCCTTTCACGTCCAAATCTCTCAAACTCCGGGAGAGATTCTCAAAACCAAGGTTGACATGTTTCGAGTTCCTCTCAACATTTTGGAAATCCCGCTGAAACTTTGGACATTCTCGCAAAGGGTTCCCAATCCCCGACAAGACTGGAACCCTTTCACGTCCAAATCTCTCAAACTCCGGGAGAGATTCTCAAAACCAAGGTTGACATGTTTCGAGTTCCTTTCAACATTTGGAAATCCCGCTGAAACTTTGGACAATCTCGCAAAGGGTTCCCAGTCCCCGACAAGACTGGTACCCTTTCACGTCCAAATCTCGCAAACTCCGGGAGAGGTTCTCAAAACCAAGGTTGACATGTTTCGAGTTCCTCTCAACATTTTGGAAATCCCGCTGAAACTTTGGACATTCTGGCGAAGGGTTCCCAATTCCCGACAAGACTGGTACCCTTTCACGTCCAAATCTCTCAAAGTCCGGGAGAGATTCTCAAAACCAAGGTTGACATGTTTCGAGTTCCTTTCAACATTTTGGAAATCCCGCTGAAACTTTGGACATTCTGGCGAAGGGTTCCCAATCCCCGACAAGACTGGTACCCTTTCACGTCCAAATCTCTCAAACTCCGGGAGAGATTCTCAAAACCAAGGTTGACATGTTTCGAGTTCCTCTCAACATTTTGGAAATCCCGCTGAAACTTTGGACATTCTCGCGAAGGGTTCCCAATCCCCGACAAGACTGGTACCCTTTCACGTCCAAATCTCTCAAACTCCGGGAGAGATTCTCAAAACCAAGGTTGACATGATTCGAGTTCCTTTCAACACTTTGGAAATCCCGCTGAAACTTTGGACATTCTGGCGAAGGGTTCCCAATCCCCGACAAGACTGCTACCCTTTCACGTCCAAATCTCTCAAACTCCGGGAGAGATTCTCAAAACCAAGGTTGACATGTTTCGAGTTCCTCTCAACGTTTTGGAAATCCCGCTGAAACTTTGGACATTCTCGCGAAGGGTTCCCAATCCCCGACAAGACTGGTACCCTTTCACGTCCAAATCTCTCAAACTCCGGGAGAGATTCTCAAAACCAAGGTTGACATGTTTCGAGTTCCTTTCAACATTTTGGAAATCCCGCTGAAACTTTGGACAATCTCGCAAAGGGTTCCCAGTCCCCGACAAGACTGGTACCCTTTCACGTCCAAATCTCTCAAACTCCGGGAGAGATTCTCAAAACCAAGGTTGACATGTTTCGAGTTCCTCTCAACATTTTGGAAATCCCGCTGAAACTTTGGACATTCTCGCGAAGGGTTCCCAATCCCCGACAAGACTGGTACCCTTTCACGTCCAAATCTCTCAAACTCCGGGAGAGATTCTCAAAACCAAGGTTGACATGTTTCGAGTTCCTTTCAACATTTTGGAAATCCCGCTGAAACTTTGGACAATCTCGCAAACGGTTCCCAGTCCCCGACAAGACTGGTACCCTTTCACGTCCAAATCTCGCAAACTCCGGGAGAGATTCTCAAAACCAAGGTTGACATGTTTCGAGTTCCTCTCAACATTTTGGAAATCCCGCTGAAACTTTGGACATTCTGGCGAAGGGTTCCCAATCCCCGACAAGACTGGTACCCTTTCACGTCCAAATCTCTCAAACTCCGGGAGAGATTCTCAAAACCAAGGTTGACATGTTTCGAGTTCCTCTCAACATTTTGGAAATCCCGCTGAAACTTTGGACATTCTCGCAAAGGGTTCCCAATCCCCGACAAGACTGGAACCCTTTCACGTCCAAATCTCTCAAACTCCGGGAGAGATTCTCAAAACCAAGGTTGACATGTTTCGAGTTCCTTTCAACATTTTGGAAATCCCGCTGAAACTTTGGACAATCTCGCAAAGGGTTCCCAGTCCCCGACAAGACTGGTACCCTTTCACGTCCAAATCTCGCAAACTCCGGGAGAGGTTCTCAAAACCAAGGTTGACATGTTTCGAGTTCCTCTCAACATTTTGGAAATCCCGCTGAAACTTTGGACATTCTGGCGAAGGGTTCCCAATTCCCGACAAGACTGGTACCCTTTCACGTCCAAATCTCTCAAAGTCCGGGAGAGATTCTCAAAACCAAGGTTGACATGTTTCGAGTTCCTTTCAACATTTTGGAAATCCCGCTGAAACTTTGGACATTCTGGCGAAGGGTTCCCAATCCCCGACAAGACTGGTACCCTTTCACGTCCAAATCTCTCAAACTCCGGGAGAGATTCTCAAAACCAAGGTTGACATGTTTCGAGTTCCTCTCAACATTTTGGAAATCCCGCTGAAACTTTGGACATTCTCGCGAAGGGTTCCCAATCCCCGACAAGACTGGTACCCTTTCACGTCCAAATCTCTCAAACTCCGGGAGAGATTCTCAAAACCAAGGTTGACATGATTCGAGTTCCTTTCAACACTTTGGAAATCCCGCTGAAACTTTGGACATTCTGGCGAAGGGTTCCCAATCCCCGACAAGACTGCTACCCTTTCACGTCCAAATCTCTCAAACTCCGGGAGAGATTCTCAAAACCAAGGTTGACATGTTTCGAGTTCCTCTCAACGTTTTGGAAATCCCGCTGAAACTTTGGACATTGTCGCGAAGGGTTCCCAATCCCCGACAAGACTGGTACCCTTTCACGTCCAAATCTCTCAAACTCCGGGAGAGATTCTCAAAACCAAGGTTGTCATGTTTCGAGTTCCTTTCAACATTTTGGAAATCCCGCTGAAACTTTGGCCATTCTGGCGAAGGGTTCCCAATCCCCGACAAGACTGGTACCCTTTCACGTCCAAATCTCTCAAACTCCGGGAGAGATTCTCAAAACCAAGGTTGACATGTTTCGAGTTCCTTTCAACATTTTGGAAATCCCGCTGAAACTTTGGACAATCTCGCAAAGGGTTCCCAGTCCCCGACAAGACTGGTACCCTTTCACGTCCAAATCTTGCAAACTCCGGGAGAGGTTCTCAAAACCAAGGTTGACATGTTTCGAGTTCCTCTCAACATTTTGGAAATCCCGCTGAAACTTTGGACATGCTCGCGAAGGGTTCCCAATCCCCGACAAGACTGGTACCCTTTCACGTCCAAATCTCTCAAACTCCGGGAGAGATTCTCAAAACCAAGGTTGACATGTTTCGAGTTCCTCTCAACATTTTGGAAATCCCGCTGAAACTTTGGACATTCTCGCGAAGGGTTCCCAATCCCCGACAAGACTGGTACCCTTTCACGTCCAAATCTCTCAAACTCCAGGAGAGATTCTCAAAACCAAGGTTGACATGTTTCGAGTTCCTCTCAACATTTTGGAAATCCCGCTGAAACTTTGGACATTCTCGCGAAGGGTTCCCAATCCCCGACAAGACTGGTAGCCTTTCACGTCCAAATCTCTCAAACTCCGGGAGAGATTCTCAAAACCAAGGTTGACATGATTCGAGTTCCTTTCAGCACTTTGGAAATCCCGCTGAAACTTTGGACATTCTGGCGAAGGGTTCCCAATCCCCGACAAGACTGCTACCCTTTCACGTCCAAATCTCTCAAACTCCGGGAGAGATTCTCAAAACCAAGGTTGACATGTTTCGAGTTCCTTTCAACATTTTGGAAATCCCGCTGAAACTTTGGACAATCTCTCAAAGGGTTCCCAGTCCCCGACAAGACTGGTACCCTTTCACGTCCAAATCTCTCAAACTCCGGGAGAGATTCTCAAAACCAAGGTTGACATGTTTCGAGTTCCTCTCAACATTTTGGAAATCCCGCTGAAACTTTGGACATTCTGGCGAAGGGTTCCCAATCCCCGACAAGACTGGTACCCTTTCACATCCAGATCTCTCAAACTCCGGGAGAGATTCTCAAAACCAAGGTTGACATGTTTCGAGTTCCTTTCAACATTTTGGAAATCCCGCTGAAACTTTGGACATTCTCGCGAAGGGTTCCCAATCCCCGACAAGACTGGTACCCTTTCACGTCCAAATCTCTCAAACTCCGGGAGAGATTCTCAAAACCAAGGTTGTCATGTTTCGAGTTCCTTTCAACATTTTGGAAATCCCGCTGATACTTTGGCCATTCTGGCAAAGGGTTCCCAATCCCCGACAAGACTGGTACACTTTCACGTCCAAATCTCCCAAACTCCGGGAGAGATTCTCAAAACCAAGGTTGACATGTTTCGAGTTCCTTTCAACATTTTGGAAATCCCGCTGAAACTTTGGACATTCTCGCGAAGGGTTCCCAATCCCCGACAAGACTGGTACCCTTTCACGTCCAAATCTCTCAAACTCCGGGAGAGATTCTCAAAACCAAGGTTGACATGTTTCGAGTTCCTTTCAACATTTTGGAAATCCCGCTGAAACTTTGGACAATCTCGCAAAGGGTTCCCAGTCCCCGACAAGACTGGTACCCTTTCACGTCCAAATCTCGCAAACTCCGGGAGAGATTCTCAAAACCAAGGTTGACATGTTTCGAGTTCCTCTCAACATTTTGGAAATCCCGCTGAAACTTTGGACATTCTCGCGAAGGGTTCCCAATCCCCGACAAGACTGGTACCCTTTCACGTCCAAATCTCTCAAACTCCGGGAGAGATTCTCAAAACCAAGGTTGACATGTTTCGAGTTCCTCTCAACATTTTGGAAATCCCGCTGAAACTTTGGACATTCTCGCAAAGGGTTCCCAATCCCCGACAAGACTGGAACCCTTTCACGTCCAAATCTCTCAAAGTCCGGGAGAGATTCTCAAAACCAAGGTTGACATGTTTCGAGTTCCTTTCAACATTTTGGAAATCCCGCTGAAACTTTGGACAATCTCGCAAAGGGTTCCCAGTCCCCGACAAGACTGGTACCCTTTCATGTCCAAATCTCGCAAACTCCGGGAGAGGTTCTCAAAACCAAGGTTGACATGTTTCGAGTTCCTCTCAACATTTTGGAAATCCCGCTGAAACTTTGGACATTCTGGCGAAGGGTTCCCAATCCCCGACAAGACTGGTACCCTTTCACGTCCAAATCTCTCAAACTCCGGGAGAGATTCTCAAAACCAAGGTTGACATGTTTCGAGTTCCTTTCAACATTTTGGAAATCCCGCTGAAACTTTGGACATTCTAGCGAAGGGTTCCCAATCCCCGACAAGACTGGTACCCTTTCACGTCCAAATCTCTCAAACTCCGGGAGAGATTCTCAAAACCAAGGTTGACATGTTTCGAGTTCCTCTCAACATTTTGGAAATCCCGCTGAAACTTTGGACATTCTCGCGAAGGGTTCCCAATCCCCGACAAGACTGGTACCCTTTCACGTCCAAATCTCTCAAACTCCGGGAGAGATTCTCAAAACCAAGGTTGACATGATTCGAGTTCCTTTCAGCACTTTGGAAATCCCGCTGAAACTTTGGACATTCTGGCGAAGGGTTCCCAATCCCCGACAAGACTGCTACCCTTTCACGTCCAAATCTCTCAAACTCCGGGAGAGATTCTCAAAACCAAGGTTGACATGTTTCGAGTTCCTTTCAACATTTTGGAAATCCCGCTGAAACTTTGGACAATCTCTCAAAGGGTTCCCAGTCCCCGACAAGACTGGTACCCTTTCACGTCCAAATCTCTCAAACTCCGGGAGAGATTCTCAAAACCAAGGTTGACATGTTTCGAGTTCCTCTCAACATTTTGGAAATCCCGCTGAAACTTTGGACATTCTGGCGAAGGGTTCCCAATCCCCGACAAGACTGGTACCCTTTCACATCCAGATCTCTCAAACTCCGGGAGAGATTCTCAAAACCAAGGTTGACATGTTTCGAGTTCCTTTCAACATTTTGGAAATCCCGCTGAAACTTTGGACATTCTCGCGAAGGGTTCCCAATCCCCGACAAGACTGGTACCCTTTCACGTCCAAATCTCTCAAACTCCGGGAGAGATTCTCAAAACCAAGGTTGTCATGTTTCGAGTTCCTTTCAACATTTTGGAAATCCCGCTGATACTTTGGCCATTCTGGCAAAGGGTTCCCAATCCCCGACAAGACTGGTACACTTTCACGTCCAAATCTCCCAAACTCCGGGAGAGATTCTCAAAACCAAGGTTGACATGTTTCGAGTTCCTTTCAACATTTTGGAAATCCCGCTGAAACTTTGGACATTCTCGCGAAGGGTTCCCAATCCCCGACAAGACTGGTACCCTTTCACGTCCAAATCTCTCAAACTCCGGGAGAGATTCTCAAAACCAAGGTTGACATGTTTCGAGTTCCTTTCAACATTTTGGAAATCCCGCTGAAACTTTGGACATTCTCGCGAAGGGTTCCCAATCCCCGACAAGACTGGTACCCTTTCACGTCCAAATCTCTCAAACTCCGGGAGAGATTCTCAAAACCAAGGTTGACATGTTTCGAGTTCCTTTCAACATTTTGGAAATCCCGCTGAAACTTTGGACATTCTCGCGAAGGGTTCCCAATCCCCGACAAGACTGGTACCCTTTCACGTCCAAATCTCTCAAACTCCGGGAGAGATTCTCAAAACCAAGGTTGACATGTTTCGAGTTCCTCTCAACATTTTGGAAATCCCGCTGAAACTTTGGACATTCTCGCAAAGGGTTCCCAATCCCCGACAAGACTGGAACCCTTTCACGTCCAAATCTCTCAAACTCCGGGAGAGATTCTCAAAACCAAGGTTGACATGTTTCGAGTTCCTTTCAACATTTTGGAAATCCCGCTGAAACTTTGGACAATCTCGCAAAGGGTTCCCAATCCCCGACAAGACTGGTACCCTTTCACGTCCAAATCTCTCAAACTCCGGGAGAGGTTCTCAAAACCAAGGTTGACATGTTTCGAGTTCCTCTCAACATTTTGGAAATCCCGCTGAAACTTTGGACATTCTGGCGAAGGGTTCCCAATCCCCGACAAGACTGGTACCCTTTCACGTCCAAATCTCTCAAACTCCGGGAGAGATTCTCAAAACCAAGGTTGACATGTTTCGAGTTCCTCTCAACATTTTGGAAATCCCGCTGAAACTTTGGACATTCTGGCGAAGGGTTCCCAATCCCCGACAAGACTGGTACCCTTTCACGTCCAAATCTCTCAAACTCCGGGAGAGATTCTCAAAACTAAGGTTGACATGTTTCGAGTTCCTCTCAACATTTTGGAAATCCCGCTGAAACTTTGGACATTCTCGCGAAGGGTTCCCAATCCCCGACAAGACTGGTACCCTTTCACGTCCAAATCTCTCAAACTCCGGGAGAGATTCTCAAAACCAAGGTTGACATGATTCGAGTTCCTTTCAACACTTTGGAAATCCCGCTGAAACTTTGGACATTCTGGCGAAGGGCTCCCAATCCCCGACAAGACTGGTACCCTTTCACGTCCAAATCTCTCAAACTCCGGGAGAGATTCTCAAAACCAAGGTTGACATGTTTCGAGTTCCTCTCAACATTTTGGAAATCCCGCTGAAACTTTGGACATTCTCGCGAAGGCTTCCCAATCCCCGACAAGACTGGTACCCTTTCACGTCCAAATCTCTCAAACTCCGGGAGAGATTCTCAAAACCAAGGTTGACATGTTTCGAGTTCCTCTCAACATTTTGGAAATCCCGCTGAAACTTTGGACATTCTCGCGAAGGGTTCCCAATCCCCAACAAGACTGGTACCCTTTCACGTCCAAATCTCTCAAACTCCGTGAGAGATTCTCAAAACCAAGGTTGACATGTTTCGAGTTCCTTTCAACATTTTGGAAATCCCGCTGAAACTTTGGACAATCTCGCAAAGGGTTCCCAGTCCCCGACAACACTGGTACCCTTTCACGTCCAAATCTCTCAAACTCCGGGAGAGATTCTCAAAACCAAGGTTCACATGTTTCGAGTTCCTCTCAACATTTTGGAAATCCCGCTGAAACTTTGGACATTCTCGCGAAGGGTTCCCAATCCCCGACAAGACTGGTACCCTTTCACATCCAGATCTCTCAAACTCCGGGAGAGATTCTCAAAACCAAGGTTGACATGTTTCGAGTTCCTTTCAACATTTTGGAAATCCCGCTGAAACTTTGGACATTCTCGCGAAGGGTTCCCAATCCCCGACAAGACTGGTACCCTTTCACGTCCAAATCTCTCAAACTCCGGGAGAGATTCTCAAAACCAAGGTTGTCATGTTTCGAGTTCCTTTCAACATTTTGGAAATCCCGCTGAAACTTTGGCCATTCTGGCGAAGGGTTCCCAATCCCCGACAAGACTGGTACCCTTTCACGTCCAAATCTCGCAAACTCCGGGAGAGATTCTCAAAACCAAGGTTGACATGTTTCGAGTTCCTCTCAACATTTTGGAAATCCCGCTGAAACTTTGGACATTCTCGTGAAGGGTCCCCAATCCCCGACAAGACTGGTACCCTTTCACGTCCAAATCTTTCAAACTCCGGGAGAGATTCTCAAAACCAAGGTTGACATGTTTCGAGTTCCTTTCAACATTTTGGAAATCCCGCTGAAACTTTGGACAATCTCGCAAAGGGTTCCCAGTCCCCGACAAGACTGGTACCCTTTCACGTCCAAATCTCGCAAACTCCGGGAGAGGTTCTCAAAACCAAGGTTGACATGTTTCGAGTTCCTCTCAACATTTTGGAAATCCCGCTGAAACTTTGGACATTCTGGCGAAGGGTTCCCAATCCCCGACAAGACTGGTACCCTTTCACGTCCAAATCTCTCAAACTCCGGGAGAGATTCTCAAAACCAAGGTTGACATGTTTCGAGTTCCTTTCAACATTTTGGAAATCCCGCTGAAACTTTGGACATTCTGGCGAAGGGTTCCCAATCCCCTACAAGACTGGTACCCTTTCACGTCCAAATCTCTCAAACTCCGGGAGAGATTCTCAAAACCAAGGTTGACATGTTTCGAGTTCCTTTCAACACTTTGGAAATCCCGCTGAAACTTTGGACATTCTCGCGAAGGGTTCCCAATCCCCGACAAGACTGGTACCCTTTCACGTCCAAATCTCTCAAACTCCGGGAGAGATTCTCAAAACCAAGGTTGACATGTTTCGAGTTCCTCTCAACATTTTGGAAATCCCGCTGAAACTTTGGACATTCTCGCGAAGGGTTCCCAATCACCGACAAGACTGGTACCCTTTCACGTCAAAATCTCTCAAACTCCGGGAGAGATTCTCAAAACCAAGGTTGACATGTTTCGAGTTCCTCTCAACATTTTGGAAATCCCGCTGAAACTTTGGACATTCTGGCGAAGGGTTCCCAATCCCCGACAAGACTGGTACCCTTTCACGTCCAAATCTCTCAAACTCCGGGAGAGATTCTCAAAACCAAGGTTGACATGTTTCGAGTTCCTCTCAACATTTTGGAAATCCCGCTGAAACTTTGGACATTCTGGCGAAGGGTTCCCAATCCCCGACAAGACTGGTACCCTTTCACGTCCAAATCTCTCAAACTCCGTGAGAGATTCTCAAAACCAAGGTTGACATGTTTCGAGTTCCTCTCAACATTTTGGAAATCCCGCTGAAACTTTGGATATTCTCGCGAAGGGTTCCCAATCCCCGACAAGACTGGTACCCTTTCACGTCCAAATCTCTCAAACTCCGGGAGAGATTCTCAAAACCAAGGTTGACATGATTCGAGTTCCTTTCAACACTTTGGAAATCCCGCTGAAACTTTGGACATTCTCGCGAAGGGTTCCCAATCCCCGACAAGACTGCTACTCTTTCACGTCCAAATCTCTCAAACTCCGGGAGAGATTCTCAAAACCAAGGTTGACATGATTCGAGTTCCTCTCAACATTTTGGAAATCCCGCTGAAACTTTGGACATTCTGGCGAAGGGTTCCCAATCCCCGACAAGACTGGTACCCTTTCACGTCCAAATCTCTCAAACTCCGGGAGAGATTCTCAAAACCAAGGTTGACATGTTTCGAGTTCCTCTCAACATTTTGGAAATCCCGCTGAAACTTTGGACATTCTCGCGAAGGGTTCCCAATCCCCTACAAGACTGCTACCCTTTCACGTCCAAATCTCTCAAACTCCGGGAGAGATTCTCAAAACCAAGGTTGACATGTTTCGAGTTCCTCTCAACATTTTGGAAATCCCGCTGAAACTTTGGACATTCTCGCGAAGGGTTCCCAATCCCCGACAAGACTGGTACCCTTTCACGTCCAAATCTCTCAAACTCCGGGAGAGATTCTCAAAACCAAGGTTCACATGTTTCGAGTTCCTTTCAACGTTTTGGAAATCCCGCTGAAACTTTGGACATTCTCGCGAAGGGTTCCCAATCCCCGACAAGACTGGTACCCTTTCACATCCAAATCTCTCAAACTCCGGGAGAGATTCTCAAAACCAAGGTTGACATGTTTCGAGTTCCTCTCAACATTTTGGAAATCCCGCTGAAACTTTGGACATTCTGGCGAAGGGTTCCCAATCCCCGACAAGACTGGTACCCTTTCACGTCCAAATCTCTCAAACTCCGGGAGAGATTCTCAAAACCAAGGTTGACATGTTTCGAGTTCCTTTCAACATTTTGGAAATCCCGCTGAAACTTTGGACATTCTCGCGAAGGGTTCCCAATCCCCGACAAGACTGGTACCCTTTCACGTCCAAATCTCTCAAACTCCGGGAGAGATTCTCAAAACCAAGGTTGACATGATTCGAGTTCCTTTCAACATTTGGGAAATCCCGCTGAAACTTTGGACATTGTCGCGAAGGGTTCCCAATCCCCGACAAGACTGGTACCCTTTCACGTCCAAATCTCTCAAACTCCGGGAGAGATTCTCAAAACCAAGGTTGACATGATTCGAGTTCCTTTCAACACTTTGGAAATCCCGCTGAAACTTTGGACATTCTCGCGAAGGGTTCCCAATCCCCGACAAGACTGCTACCCTTTCACGTCCAAATCTCTCAAACTCCGGGAGAGATTCTCAAAACCAAGGTTGACATGATTCGAGTTCCTCTCAACATTTTGGAAATCCCGCTGAAACTTTGGACATTCTCGCGAAGGGTTCCCAATCCCCGACAAGACTGGTACCCTTTCACGTCCAAATCTCTCAAACTCCGGGAGAGATTCTCAAAACCAAGGTTGACATGTTTCGAGTTCCTCTCAACATTTTGGAAATCCCGCTGAAACTTTGGACATTCTCGCGAAGGGTTCCCAATCCCCGACAAGACTGGTACCCTTTCACGTCCAAATCTCTCAAACTCCGGGAGAGATTCTCAAAACCAAGGTTGACATGTTTCGAGTTCCTCTCAACATTTTGGAAATCCCGCTGAAACTTTGGACATTCTCGCGAAGGGTTCCCAATCCCCGACAAGACTGGTACCCTTTCACGTCCAAATCTCTCAAACTCCGGGAGAGATTCTCAAAACCAAGGTTCACGTTTCGAGTTCCTTTCAACGTTTTGGAAATCCCGCTGAAACTTTGGACATTCTCGCGAAGGGTTCCCAATCCCCGACAAGACTGGTACCCTTTCACATCCAAATCTCTCAAACTCCGGGAGAGATTCTCAAAACCAAGGTTGACATGTTTCGAGTTCCTCTCAACATTTTGGAAATCCCGCTGAAACTTTGGACATTCTGGCGAAGGGTTCCCAATCCCCGACAAGACTGGTACCCTTTCACGTCCAAATCTCTCAAACTCCGGGAGAGATTCTCAAAACCAAGGTTGACATGTTTCGAGTTCCTCTCAACATTTTGGAAATCCCGCTGAAACTTTGGACATTCTGGCGAAGGGTTCCCAATCCCCGACAAGACTGGTACCCTTTCACGTCCAAATCTCTCAAACTCCGGGAGAGATTCTCAAAACCAAGGTTCACATGTTTCGAGTTCCTTTCAACGTTTTGGAAATCCCGCTGAAACTTTGGACATTCTCGCGAAGGGTTCCCAATCCCCGACAAGACTGGTACCCTTTCACATCCAAATCTCTCAAACTCCGGGAGAGATTCTCAAAACCAAGGTTGACATGTTTCGAGTTCCTCTCAACATTTTGGAAATCCCGCTGAAACTTTGGACATTCTGGCGAAGGGTTCCCAATCCCCGACAAGACTGGTACCCTTTCACGTCCAAATCTCTCAAACTCCGGGAGAGATTCTCAAAACCAAGGTTGACATGTTTCGAGTTCCTTTCAACATTTTGGAAATCCCGCTGAAACTTTGGACATTCTCGCGAAGGGTTCCCAATCCCCGACAAGACTGGTACCCTTTCACGTCCAAATCTCTCAAACTCCGGGAGAGATTCTCAAAACCAAGGTTGACATGTTTCGAGTTCCTCTCAACATTTTGGAAATCCCGCTGAAACTTTGGACATTCTCGCGAAGGGTTCCCAATCCCCGACAAGACTGGTACCCTTTCACGTCCAAATCTCTCAAACTCCGGGAGAGATTCTCAAAACCAAGGTTCACATGTTTCGAGTTCCTTTCAACGTTTTGGAAATCCCGCTGAAACTTTGGACATTCTCGCGAAGGGTTCCCAATCCCCGACAAGACTGGTACCCTTTCACATCCAAATCTCTCAAACTCCGGGAGAGATTCTCAAAACCAAGGTTGACATGTTTCGAGTTCCTCTCAACATTTTGGAAATCCCGCTGAAACTTTGGACATTCTGGCGAAGGGTTCCCAATCCCCGACAAGACTGGTACCCTTTCACGTCCAAATCTCTCAAACTCCGGGAGAGATTCTCAAAACCAAGGTTGACATGTTTCGAGTTCCTTTCAACATTTTGGAAATCCCGCTGAAACTTTGGACATTCTGGCGAAGGGTTCCCAATCCCCGACAAGACTGGTACCCTTTCACGTCCAAATCTCTCAAACTCCGGGAGAGATTCTCAAAACCAAGGTTGACATGATTCGAGTTCCTTTCAACATTTGGGAAATCCCGCTGAAACTTTGGACATTGTCGCGAAGGGTTCCCAATCCCCGACAAGACTGGTACCCTTTCACGTCCAAATCTCTCAAACTCCGGGAGAGATTCTCAAAACCAAGGTTGACATGATTCGAGTTCCTTTCAACACTTTGGAAATCCCGCTGAAACTTTGGACATTCTCGCGAAGGGTTCCCAATCCCCGACAAGACTGGTACCCTTTCACGTCCAAATCTCTCAAACTCCGGGAGAGATTCTCAAAACCAAGGTTGACATGATTCGAGTTCCTCTCAACATTTTGGAAATCCCGCTGAAACTTTGGACATTCTCGCGAAGGGTTCCCAATCCCCGACAAGACTGGTACCCTTTCACGTCCAAATCTCTCAAACTCCGGGAGAGATTCTCAAAACCAAGGTTGACATGTTTCGAGTTCCTCTCAACATTTTGGAAATCCCGCTGAAACTTTGGACATTCTCGCGAAGGGTTCCCAATCCCCGACAAGACTGGTACCCTTTCACGTCCAAATCTCTCAAACTCCGGGAGAGATTCTCAAAACCAAGGTTGACATGTTTCGAGTTCCTCTCAACATTTTGGAAATCCCGCTGAAACTTTGGACATTCTCGCGAAGGGTTCCCAATCCCCGACAAGACTGGTACCCTTTCACGTCCAAATCTCTCAAACTCCGGGAGAGATTCTCAAAACCAAGGTTCACATGTTTCGAGTTCCTTTCAACGTTTTGGAAATCCCGCTGAAACTTTGGACATTCTCGCGAAGGGTTCCCAATCCCCGACAAGACTGGTACCCTTTCACATCCAAATCTCTCAAACTCCGGGAGAGATTCTCAAAACCAAGGTTGACATGTTTCGAGTTCCTCTCAACATTTTGGAAATCCCGCTGAAACTTTGGACATTCTGGCGAAGGGTTCCCAATCCCCGACAAGACTGGTACCCTTTCACGTCCAAATCTCTCAAACTCCGGGAGAGATTCTCAAAACCAAGGTTGACATGTTTCGAGTTCCTCTCAACATTTTGGAAATCCCGCTGAAACTTTGGACATTCTGGCGAAGGGTTCCCAATCCCCGACAAGACTGCTACCCTTTCACGTCCAAATCTCTCAAACTCCGGGAGAGATTCTCAAAACCAAGGTTGACATGTTTCGAGTTCCTCTCAACATTTTGGAAATCCCGCTGAAACTTTGGACATTCTCGCGAAGGGTTCCCAATCCCCGACAAGACTGGTACCCTTTCACGTCCAAATCTCTCAAACTCCGGGAGAGATTCTCAAAACCAAGGTTGACATGTTTCGAGTTCCTTTCAACGTTTTGGAAATCCCGCTGAAACTTTGGACATTCTCGCGAAGGGTTCCCAATCCCCGACAAGACTGGTACCCTTTCACGTCCAAATCTCTCAAACTCCGGGAGAGATTCTCAAAACCAAGGTTGACATGTTTCGAGTTCCTCTCAACATTTTGGAAATCCCGCTGAAACTTTGGACATTCTCGCGAAGGGTTCCCAATCCGTGACAAGACTGGTACCCTTTCACGTCCAAATCTCTCAAACTCCGGGAGAGATTCTCAAAACCAAGGTTGACATGTTTCGAGTTCCTTTCAACATTTTGGAAATCCCGCTGAAACTTTGGACATTGTCGCGAAGGGTTCCCAATCCCCGACAAGACTGGTACCCTTTCACGTCCAAATCTCTCAAACTCCGGGAGAGATTCTCAAAACCAAGGTTGACATGTTTCGAGTTCCTTTCAACATTTTGGAAATCCCGCTGAAACTTTGGACAATCTCGCAAAGGGTTCCCAGTCCCCGACAAGACTGGTACCCTTTCACGTCCAAATCTCTCAAACTCCGGGAGAGATTCTCAAAACCAAGGTTGACATGTTTTGAGTTCCTCTCAACATTTTGGAAATCCCGCTGAAACTTTGGACATTCTCGCAAAGGGTTCCCAATCCCCGACAAGACTGGTACCCTTTCACGTCCAAATCTCTCAAACTCCGGGAGAGATTCTCAAAACCAAGGTTGACATGTTTCGAGTTCCTTTCAACATTTTGGAAATCCCGCTGAAACTTTGGACAATCTCCCAAAGGGTTCCCAGTCCCCGACAAGACTGGTACCCTTTCACGTCCAAATCTCGCACACTCTGGGAGAGGTTCTCAAAACCAAGGTTGACATGTTTCGAGTTCCTCTCAACATTTTGGAAATCCCGCTGAAACTTTGGACATTCTGGCGAAGGGTTCCCAATCCCCGACAAGACTGGTACCCTTTCACATCCAAATCTCTCAAACTCCGGGAGAGATTCTCAAAACCAAGGTTGACATGTTTCGAGTTCCTTTCAACATTTTGGAAATCCCGCTGAAACTTTGGACATTCTGGCGAAGGGTTCCCAATCCCCGACAAGACTGGTACCCTTTCACGTCCAAATCTCTCAAACTCCGGGAGAGATTCTCAAAACCAAGGTTGACATGTTTCGAGTTCCTCTCAACATTTTGGAAATCCCGCTGAAACTTTGGACATTCTCGCGAAGGGTTCCCAATCCCTGACAAGACTGGTACCCTTTCACGTCCAGATCTCTCAAACTCCGGGAGAGATTCTCAAAACCAAGGTTGACATGATTCGAGTTCCTTTCAACATTTTGGAAATCCCGCTGAAACTTTGGACATTCTCGCGAAGGGTTCCCAATCCCCGACAAGACTGGTACCCTTTCACGTCCAAATCTCTCAAACTCCGGGAGAGATTCTCAAAACCAAGGTTGACATGTTTCGAGTTCCTTTCAACATTTTGGAAATCCCGCTGAAACTTTGGACATTCTCGCGAAGGGTTCCCAATCCCCGACAAGACTGGTACCCTTTCACGTCCAAATCTATCAAACTCCGGGAGAGATTCTCAAAACCAAGGTTGACATGTTTCGAGTTCCTTTCAACATTTTGGAAATCCCGCTGAAACTTTGGACATTCTGGCGAAGGGTTCCCAATCCCCGACAAGACTGCTACCCTTTCACGTCCAAATCTCTCAAACTCCGGGAGAGATTCTCAAAACCAAGGTTGACATGTTTCGAGTTCCTCTCAACATTTTGGAAATCCCGCTGAAACTTTGGACATTCTCGCAAAGGGTTCCCAATCCCCGACAAGACTGGTACCCTTTCACGTCCAAATCTCTCAAACTCCGGGAGAGATTCTCAAAACCAAGGTTCACATGTTTCGAGTTCCTTTCAACGTTTTGGAAATCCCGCTGAAACTTTGGACATTCTCGCGAAGGGTTCCCAATCCCCTACAAGACTGGTACCCTTTCACATCCAAATCTCTCAAACTCCGGGAGAGATTCTCAAAACCAAGGTTGACATGTTTCGAGTTCCTCTCAACATTTTGGAAATCCCGCTGAAACTTTGGACATTCTCGCGAAGGGTTCCCAATCCCCGACAAGACTGGTACCTTTTCACGTCCAAATCTCTCAAAGTCCGGGAGAGATTCTCAAAACCAAGGTTGACATGTTTCGAGTTCCTTTCAACGTTTTGGAAATCCCGCTGAAACTTTGGACATTCTCGCGAAGGGTTCCCAATCCCCGACAAGACTGGTACCCTTTCACGTCCAAATCTCTCAAACTCCGGGAGAGATTCTCAAAACCAAGGTTCACATGATTCGAGTTCCTTTCAACATTTTGGAAATCCCGCTGAAACTTTGGACATTGTCGCGAAGGGTTCCCAATCCCTGACAAGACTGGTACCCTTTCACGTCCAAATCTCTCAAACTCCGGGAGAGATTCTCAAAACCAAGGTTGACATGTTTCGAGTTCCTTTCAACATTTTGGAAATCCCGCTGAAACTTTGGACAATCTCGCAAAGGGTTCCCAGTCCCCGACAAGACTGGTACCCTTTCACGTCCAAATCTCGCAAACTCCGGGAGAGATTCTCAAAACCAAGGTTGACATGTTTCGAGTTCCTCTCAACATTTTGGAAATCCCGCTGAAACTTTGGACATTCTCGCGAAGGGTTCCCAATCCCCGACAAGACTGCTACCCTTTCACGTCCAAATCTCTCAAACTCCGGGAGAGATTCTCAAAACCAAGGTTCACATGTTTCGAGTTCCTTTCAACATTTTGGAAATCCCGCTGAAACTTTGGACATTCTGGCGAAGGGTTCCCAATCCCCGACAAGACTGGTACCCTTTCACGTCCAAATCTCTCAAACTCCGGGAGAGATTCTCAAAACCAAGGTTGACATGTTTCGAGTTCCTTTCAACATTTTGGAAATCCCGCTGAAACTTTGGACATTCTCGCGAAGGGTTCCCAATCCCCGACAAGACTGGTACCCTTTCACGTCCAAATCTCTCAAACTCCGGGAGAGATTCTCAAAACCAAGGTTCACATGTTTCGAGTTCCTTTCAACATTTTGGAAATCCCGCTGAAAATTTGGACATTCTCGCGAAGGGTTCCCAATCCCCGACAAGATTGGTACCCTTTCACGTCCAAATCTCTCAAACTCCGGGAGAGATTCTCAAAACCAAGGTTGACATGTTTCGAGTTCCTCTCAACATTTTGGAAATCCCGCTGAAACTTTGGACAATCTCCCAAAGGGTTCCCAGTCCCCGACAAGACTGGTACCCTTTCACGTCCAAATCTCTCAAACTCCGGGAGAGATTCTCAAAACCAAGGTTGACATGTTTCGAGTTCCTCTCAACATTTTGGAAATCCCGCTGAAACTTTGGACATTCTCGCGAAGGGTTCCCAATCTCCGACAAGACTTGTACCCTTTCACGTCCAAATCTCTCAAACTCCGGGAGAGATTCTCAAAACCAAGGTTGACATGTATCGAGTTCCTTTCAACATTTTGGAAATCCCGCTGAAACTTTGGACATTCTCGCGAAGGGTTCCCAATCCCCGACAAGACTGGTACCCTTTCACGTCCAAATCTCTCAAACTCCGGGAGAGATTCTCAAAACCAAGGTTGACATGTTTCGAGTTCCTCTCAACATTTTGGAAATCCCGCTGAAACTTTGGACATTCTCGCGAAGGGTTCCCAATCCCCGACAAGACTGGTATCCTTTCATGTCCAAATCTCTCAAACTCCGGGAGAGATTCTCAAAACCAAGGTTCACATGATTCGAGTTCCTTTCAACATTTTGGAAATCCCGCTGAAACTTTGGACATTGTCGCGAAGGGTTCCCAATCCCCGACAAGACTGGTACCCTTTCACGTCCAAATCTCTCAAACTCCGGGAGAGATTCTCAAAACCAAGGTTGACATGTTTCGAGTTCCTCTCAACATTTTGGAAATCCCGCTGAAACTTTGGACATTCTGGCGAAGGGTTCCCAATCCCCGACAAGACTGGTACCCTTTCACATCCAAATCTCTCAAACTCCGGGAGAGATTCTCAAAACCAAGGTTGACATGTTTCGAGTTCCTCTCAACATTTTGGAAATCCCACTGAAACTTTGGACATTCTCACGAAGGGTTCCCAATCCCCGACAAGACTGGTACCCTTTCACGTCCAAATCTCTCAAACTCCGGGAGAGATTCTCAAAACCAAGGTTGACATGTTTCGAGGTCCTTTCAACATTTTGGAAATCCCGCTGAAACTTTGGACATTCTCGCGAAGGGTTCCCAATCCCCGACAAGACTGGTACCCTTTCACGTCCAAATCTCTCAAACTCCGGGAGAGATTCTCAAAACCAAGGTTGACATGATTCGAGTTCCTTTCAACATTTTGGAAATCCCGCTGAAACTTTGGACAATCTCGCAAAGGGTTCCCAGTCCCCGACAAGACTGGTACCCTTTCACGTCCAAATCTCTCAAACTCCGGGAGAGATTCTCAAAACCAAGGTTGACATGTTTCGAGTTCCTCTCAACATTTTGGAAATCCCGCTGAAACTTTGGACATTCTGGCGAAGGGTTCCCAATCCCCGACAAGACTGGTACCCTTTCACGTCCAAATCTCTCAAACTCCGGGAGAGATTCTCAAAACCAAGGTTCACATGTTTCGAGTTCCTCTCAACATTTTGGAAATCCCGCTGAAACTTTGGACATTCTCGCGAAGGGTTCCCAATCCCCGACAAGACTGGTACCCTTTCACGTCCAAATCTCTCAAACTCCGGGAGAGATTCTCAAAACCAAGGTTGACATGTTTCGAGTTCCTCTCAACATTTTGGAAATCCCGCTGAAACTTTGGACATTCTCGCAAAGGGTTCCCAATCCCCGACAAGACTGGTACCCTTTCACGTCCAAATCTCTCAAACTCCGGGAGAGATTCTCAAAACCAAGGTTCACATGTTTCGAGTTCCTTTCAACATTTTGGAAATCCCGCTGAAACTTTGGACATTCTCGCAAAGGGTTCCCAATCCCCGACAAGACTGGTACCCTTTCACGTCCAAATCTCTCAAACTCCGGGAGAGATTCTCAAAACCAAGGTTGACATGTTTCGAGTTCCTTTCAACATTTTGGAAATCCCGCTGAAACTTTGGACAATCTCCCAAAGGGTTCCCAGTCCCCGACAAGACTGGTACCCTTTCACGTCCAAATCTCTCAAACTCCGGGAGAGATTCTCAAAACCAAGGTTGACATGTTTCGAGTTCCTCTCAACATTTTGGAAATCCCGCTGAAACTTTGGACATTCTCGCGAAGGGTTCCCAATCCCCGACAAGACTGGTACCCTTTCACGTCCAAATCTCTCAAACTCCGGGAGAGATTCTCAAAACCAAGGTTGACATGTATCGAGTTCCTTTCAACATTTTGGAAATCCCGCTGAAACTTTGTACATTCTCGCGAAGGGTTCCCAATCCCCGACAAGACTGGTACCCTTTCACGTCCAAATCTCTCAAACTCCGGGAGAGATTCTCAAAACCAAGGTTGACATGTTTCGAGTTCCTTTCAACATTTTGGAAATCCCGCTGAATCTTTGGACATTCTGGCGAAGGGTTCCCAATCCCCGACAAGACTGGTACCCTTTCACGTCCAAATCTCTCAAACTCCGGGAGAGATTCTCAAAACCAAGGTTGACATGTTTCGAGTTCCTTTCAACATTTTGGAAATCCCGCTGAAACTTTGGACATTCTCGCGAAGGGTTCCCAATCCCCGACAAGACTGGTACCCTTTCACGTCCAAATCTCTCAAACTCCGGGAGAGATTCTCAAAACCAAGGTTCACATGTTTCGAGTTCCTTTCAACATTTTGGAAATCCCGCTGAAACTTTGGACATTCTCGCAAAGGGTTCCCAATCCCCGACAAGATTGGTACCCTTTCACGTCCAAATCTCTCAAACTCCGGGAGAGATTCTCAAAACCAAGGTTGACATGTTTCGAGTTCCTCTCAACATTTTGGAAATCCCGCTGAAACTTTGGACAATCTCCCAAAGGGTTCCCAGTCCCCGACAAGACTGGTACCCTTTCACGTCCAAATCTCTCAAACTCCGGGAGAGATTCTCAAAACCAAGGTTGACATGTTTCGAGTTCCTCTCAACATTTTGGAAATCCCGCTGAAACTTTGGACATTCTCGCGAAGGGTTCCCAATCCCCGACAAGACTGGTACCCTTTCACGTCCAAATCTCTCAAACTCCGGGAGAGATTCTCAAAACCAAGGTTCACATGATTCGAGTTCCTTTCAACATTTTGGAAATCCCGCTGAAACTTTGGACATTGTCGCGAAGGGTTCCCAATCCCCGACAAGACTGGTACCCTTTCACGTCCAAATCTCTCAAACTCCGGGAGAGATTCTCAAAACCAAGGTTGACATGTTTCGAGTTCCTTTCAACATTTTGGAAATCCCGCTGAAACTTTGGACATTCTGGCGAAGGGTTCCCAATCCCCGACAAGACTGGTACCCTTTCACGTCCAAATCTCTCAAACTCCGGGAGAGATTCTCAAAACCAAGGTTGACATGTTTCGAGTTCCTTTCAACATTTTGGAAATCCCGCTGAAACTTTGGACATTCTCGCGAAGGGTTCCCAATCCCCGACAAGACTGGTACCCTTTCACGTCCAAATCTCTCAAACTCCGGGAGAGATTCTCAAAACCAAGGTTCACATGTTTCGAGTTCCTTTCAACATTTTGGAAATCCCGCTGAAACTTTGGACATTCTCGCAAAGGGTTCCCAATCCCCGACAAGATTGGTACCCTTTCACGTCCAAATCTCTCAAACTCCGGGAGAGATTCTCAAAACCAAGGTTGACATGTTTCGAGTTCCTCTCAACATTTTGGAAATCCCGCTGAAACTTTGGACAATCTCCCAAAGGGTTCCCAGTCCCCGACAAGACTGGTACCCTTTCACGTCCAAATCTCTCAAACTCCGGGAGAGATTCTCAAAACCAAGGTTGACATGTTTCGAGTTCCTCTCAACATTTTGGAAATCCCGCTGAAACTTTGGACATTCTCGCGAAGGGTTCCCAATCCCCGACAAGACTGGTACCCTTTCACGTCCAAATCTCTCAAACTCCGGGAGAGATTCTCAAAACCAAGGTTCACATGATTCGAGTTCCTTTCAACATTTTGGAAATCCCGCTGAAACTTTGGACATTGTCGCGAAGGGTTCCCAATCCCCGACAAGACTGGTACCCTTTCACGTCCAAATCTCTCAAACTCCGGGAGAGATTCTCAAAACCAAGGTTGACATGTTTCGAGTTCCTTTCAACATTTTGGAAATCCCGCTGAAACTTTGGACAATCTCGCAAAGGGTTCCCAGTCCCCGACAAGACTGGTACCCTTTCACGTCCAAATCTCGCAAACTCCGGGAGAGATTCTCAAAACCAAGGTTGACATGTTTCGAGTTCCTCTCAACATTTTGGAAATCCCGCTGAAACTTTGGACATTCTCGCGAAGGGTTCCCAATCCCCGACAAGACTGGTACCCTTTCACGTCCAAATCTCTCAAACTCCGGGAGAGATTCTCAAAACCAAGGTTGACATGTTTCGAGTTCCTCTCAACATTTTGGAAATCCCGCTGAAACTTTGGACATTCTGGCGAAGGGTTCCCAATCCCCGACAAGACTGGTACCCTTTCACGTCCAAATCTCTCAAACTCCGGGAGAGATTCTCAAAACCAAGGTTGACATGTTTCGAGTTCCTTTCAACATTTTGGAAATCCCGCTGAAACTTTGGACATTCTCGCGAAGGGTTCCCAATCCCCGACAAGACTGGTACCCTTTCACGTCCAAATCTCTCAAACTCCGGGAGAGATTCTCAAAACCAAGGTTCACATGTTTCGAGTTCCTTTCAACATTTTGGAAATCCCGCTGAAACTTTGGACATTCTCGCGAAGGGTTCCCAATCCCCGACAAGATTGGTACCCTTTCACGTCCAAATCTCTCAAACTCCGGGAGAGATTCTCAAAACCAAGGTTGACATGTTTCGAGTTCCTCTCAACATTTTGGAAATCCCGCTGAAACTTTGGACAATCTCCCAAAGGGTTCCCAGTCCCCGACAAGACTGGTACCCTTTCACGTCCAAATCTCTCAAACTCCGGGAGAGATTCTCAAAACCAAGGTTGACATGTTTCGAGTTCCTCTCAACATTTTGGAAATCCCGCTGAAACTTTGGACATTCTCGCGAAGGGTTCCCAATCCCCGACAAGACTTGTACCCTTTCACGTCCAAATCTCTCAAACTCCGGGAGAGATTCTCAAAACCAAGGTTGACATGTATCGAGTTCCTTTCAACATTTTGGAAATCCCGCTGAAACTTTGGACATTCTCGCGAAAGGTTCCCAATCCCCGACAAGACTGGTACCCTTTCACGTCCAAATCTCTCAAACTCCGGGAGAGATTCTCAAAACCAAGGTTGACATGTTTCGAGTTCCTCTCAACATTTTGGAAATCCCGCTGAAACTTTGGACATTCTCGCGAAGGGTTCCCAATCCCCGACAAGACTGGTATCCTTTCATGTCCAAATCTCTCAAACTCCGGGAGAGATTCTCAAAACCAAGGTTCACATGATTCGAGTTCCTTTCAACATTTTGGAAATCCCGCTGAAACTTTGGACATTGTCGCGAAGGGTTCCCAATCCCCGACAAGACTGGTACCCTTTCACGTCCAAATCTCTCAAACTCCGGGAGAGATTCTCAAAACCAAGGTTGACATGTTTCGAGTTCCTCTCAACATTTTGGAAATCCCGCTGAAACTTTGGACATTCTGGCGAAGGGTTCCCAATCCCCGACAAGACTGGTACCCTTTCACATCCAAATCTCTCAAACTCCGGGAGAGATTCTCAAAACCAAGGTTGACATGTTTCGAGTTCCTCTCAACATTTTGGAAATCCCACTGAAACTTTGGACATTCTCACGAAGGGTTCCCAATCCCCGACAAGACTGGTACCCTTTCACGTCCAAATCTCTCAAACTCCGGGAGAGATTCTCAAAACCAAGGTTGACATGTTTCGAGGTCCTTTCAACATTTTGGAAATCCCGCTGAAACTTTGGACATTCTCGCGAAGGGTTCCCAATCCCCGACAAGACTGGTACCCTTTCACGTCCAAATCTCTCAAACTCCGGGAGAGATTCTCAAAACCAAGGTTCACATGATTCGAGTTCCTTTCAACATTTTTGAAATCCCGCTGAAACTTTGGACAATCTCGCAAAGGGTTCCCAGTCCCCGACAAGACTGGTACCCTTTCACGTCCAAATCTCTCAAACTCCGGGAGAGATTCTCAAAACCAAGGTTGACATGTTTCGAGTTCCTCTCAACATTTTGGAAATCCCGCTGAAACTTTGGACATTCTGGCGAAGGGTTCCCAATCCCCGACAAGACTGGTACCCTTTCACGTCCAAATCTCTCAAACTCCGGGAGAGATTCTCAAAACCAAGGTTGACATGTTTCGAGTTCCTCTCAACATTTTGGAAATCCCGCTGAAACTTTGGACATTCTCGCGAAGGGTTCCCAATCCCCGACAAGACTGGTACCCTTTCACGTCCAAATCTCTCAAACTCCGGGAGAGATTCTCAAAACCAAGGTTGACATGTTTCGAGTTCCTCTCAACATTTTGGAAATCCCGCTGAAACTTTGGACATTCTCGCAAAGGGTTCCCAATCCCCGACAAGACTGGTACCCTTTCACGTCCAAATCTCTCAAACTCCGGGAGAGATTCTCAAAACCAAGGTTCACATGTTTCGAGTTCCTTTCAACATTTTGGAAATCCCGCTGAAACTTTGGACATTCTCGCAAAGGGTTCCCAATCCCCGACAAGACTGGTACCCTTTCACGTCCAAATCTCTCAAACTCCGGGAGAGATTCTCAAAACCAAGGTTGACATGTTTCGAGTTCCTTTCAACATTTTGGAAATCCCGCTGAAACTTTGGACAATCTCCCAAAGGGTTCCCAGTCCCCGACAAGACTGGTACCCTTTCACGTCCAAATCTCTCAAACTCCGGGAGAGATTCTCAAAACCAAGGTTGACATGTTTCGAGTTCCTCTCAACATTTTGGAAATCCCGCTGAAACTTTGGACATTCTCGCGAAGGGTTCCCAATCCCCGACAAGACTGGTACCCTTTCACGTCCAAATCTCTCAAACTCCGGGAGAGATTCTCAAAACCAAGGTTGACATGTATCGAGTTCCTTTCAACATTTTGGAAATCCCGCTGAAACTTTGTACATTCTCGCGAAGGGTTCCCAATCCCCGACAAGACTGGTACCCTTTCACGTCCAAATCTCTCAAACTCCGGGAGAGATTCTCAAAACCAAGGTTGACATGTTTCGAGTTCCTTTCAACATTTTGGAAATCCCGCTGAAACTTTGGACATTCTGGCGAAGGGTTCCCAATCCCCGACAAGACTGGTACCCTTTCACGTCCAAATCTCTCAAACTCCGGGAGAGATTCTCAAAACCAAGGTTGACATGTTTCGAGTTCCTTTCAACATTTTGGAAATCCCGCTGAAACTTTGGACATTCTCGCGAAGGGTTCCCAATCCCCGACAAGACTGGTACCCTTTCACGTCCAAATCTCTCAAACTCCGGGAGAGATTCTCAAAACCAAGGTTCACATGTTTCGAGTTCCTTTCAACATTTTGGAAATCCCGCTGAAACTTTGGACATTCTCGCAAAGGGTTCCCAATCCCCGACAAGATTGGTACCCTTTCACGTCCAAATCTCTCAAACTCCGGGAGAGATTCTCAAAACCAAGGTTGACATGTTTCGAGTTCCTCTCAACATTTTGGAAATCCCGCTGAAACTTTGGACAATCTCCCAAAGGGTTCCCAGTCCCCGACAAGACTGGTACCCTTTCACGTCCAAATCTCTCAAACTCCGGGAGAGATTCTCAAAACCAAGGTTGACATGTTTCGAGTTCCTCTCAACATTTTGGAAATCCCGCTGAAACTTTGGACATTCTCGCGAAGGGTTCCCAATCCCCGACAAGACTGGTACCCTTTCACGTCCAAATCTCTCAAACTCCGGGAGAGATTCTCAAAACCAAGGTTGACATGTATCGAGTTCCTTTCAACATTTTGGAAATCCCGCTGAAACTTTGGACATTCTGGCGAAGGGTTCCCAATCCCCGACAAGACTGGTACCCTTTCACGTCCAAATCTCTCAAACTCCGGGAGAGATTCTCAAAACCAAGGTTGACATGTTTCGAGTTCCTCTCAACATTTTGGAAATCCCGCTGAAACTTTGGACATTCTGGCGAAGGGTTCCCAATCCCCGACAAGACTGGTACCCTTTCACGTCCAAATCTCTCAAACTCCGGGAGAGATTCTCAAAACCAAGGTTCACATGTTTCGAGTTCCTCTCAACATTTTGGAAATCCCGCTGAAACTTTGGACATTCTCGCGAAGGGTTCCCAATCCCCGACAAGACTGGTACCCTTTCACGTCCAAATCTCTCAAACTCCGGGAGAGATTCTCAAAACCAAGGTTGACATGTTTCGAGTTCCTCTCAACATTTTGGAAATCCCGCTGAAACTTTGGACATTCTCGCAAAGGGTTCCCAATCCCCGACAAGACTGGTACCCTTTCACGTCCAAATCTCTCAAACTCCGGGAGAGATTCTCAAAACCAAGGTTCACATGTTTCGAGTTCCTTTCAACATTTTGGAAATCCCGCTGAAACTTTGGACATTCTCGCAAAGGGTTCCCAATCCCCGACAAGACTGGTACCCTTTCACGTCCAAATCTCTCAAACTCCGGGAGAGATTCTCAAAACCAAGGTTGACATGTTTCGAGTTCCTTTCAACATTTTGGAAATCCCGCTGAAACTTTGGACAATCTCCCAAAGGGTTCCCAGTCCCCGACAAGACTGGTACCCTTTCACGTCCAAATCTCTCAAACTCCGGGAGAGATTCTCAAAACCAAGGTTGACATGTTTCGAGTTCCTCTCAACATTTTGGAAATCCCGCTGAAACTTTGGACATTCTCGCGAAGGGTTCCCAATCCCCGACAAGACTGGTACCCTTTCACGTCCAAATCTCTCAAACTCCGGGAGAGATTCTCAAAACCAAGGTTGACATGTTTCGAGTTCCTTTCAACATTTTGGAAATCCCGCTGAAACTTTGGACATTCTCGCGAAGGGTTCCCAATCCCCGACAAGACTGGTACCCTTTCACGTCCAAATCTCTCAAACTCCGGGAGAGATTCTCAAAACCAAGGTTCACATGTTTCGAGTTCCTTTCAACATTTTGGAAATCCCGCTGAAACTTTGGACATTCTGGCGAAGGGTTCCCAATCCCCGACAAGACTGGTACCCTTTCACGTCCAAATCTCTCAAACTCCGGGAGAGATTCTCAAAACCAAGGTTGACATGTTTCGAGTTCCTTTCAACATTTTGGAAATCCCGCTGAAACTTTGGACATTCTCGCGAAGGGTTCCCAATCCCCGACAAGACTGGTACCCTTTCACGTCCAAATCTCTCAAACTCCGGGAGAGATTCTCAAAACCAAGGTTCACATGTTTCGAGTTCCTTTGAACATTTTGGAAATCCCGCTGAAACTTTGGACATTCTCGCAAAGGGTTCCCAATCCCCGACAAGATTGGTACCCTTTCACGTCCAAATCTCTCAAACTCCGGGAGAGATTCTCAAAACCAAGGTTGACATGTTTCGAGTTCCTCTCAACATTTTGGAAATCCCGCTGAAACTTTGGACAATCTCCCAAAGGGTTCCCAGTCCCCGACAAGACTGGTACCCTTTCACGTCCAAATCTCTCAAACTCCGGGAGAGATTCTCAAAACCAAGGTTGACATGTTTCGAGTTCCTCTCAACATTTTGGAAATCCCGCTGAAACTTTGGACATTCTCGCGAAGGGTTCCCAATCCCCGACAAGACTGGTACCCTTTCACGTCCAAATCTCTCAAACTCCGGGAGAGATTCTCAAAACCAAGGTTGACATGTATCGAGTTCCTTTCAACATTTTGGAAATCCCGCTGAAACTTTGGACATTCTCGCAAAGGGTTCCCAATCCCCGACAAGACTGGTACCCTTTCACGTCCAAATCTCTCAAACTCCGGGAGAGATTCTCAAAACCAAGGTTGACATGTTTCGAGTTCCTCTCAACATTTTGGAAATCCCGCTGAAACTTTGGACATTCTCGCGAAGGGTTCCCAATCCCCGACAAGACTGGTATCCTTTCATGTCCAAATCTCTCAAACTCCGTGAGAGATTCTCAAAACCAAGGTTCACATGATTCGAGTTCCTTTCAACATTTTGGAAATCCCGCTGAAACTTTGGACATTCTGGCGAAGGGTTCCCAATCCCCGACAAGACTGGTACCCTTTCACGTCCAAATCTCTCAAACTCCGGGAGAGATTCTCAAAACCAAGGTTGACATGTTTCGAGTTCCTTTCAACATTTTGGAAATCCCGCTGAAACTTTGGACAATCTCCCAAAGGGTTCCCAGTCCCCGACAAGACTGGTACCCTTTCACGTCCAAATCTCTCAAACTCCGGGAGAGATTCTCAAAACCAAGGTTGACATGTTTCGAGTTCCTCTCAACATTTTGGAAATCCCGCTGAAACTTTGGACATTCTCGCGAAGGGTTCCCAATCCCCGACAAGACTGGTACCCTTTCACGTCCAAATCTCTCAAACTCCGGGAGAGATTCTCAAAACCAAGGTTGACATGTATCGAGTTCCTTTCAACATTTTGGAAATCCCGCTGAAACTTTGTATATTCTCGCGAAGGGTTCCCAATCCCCGACAAGACTGGTACCCTTTCACGTCCAAATCTCTCAAACTCCGGGAGAGATTCTCAAAACCAAGGTTGACATGTTTCGAGTTCCTTTCAACATTTTGGAAATCCCGCTGAAACTTTGGACATTCTGGCGAAGGGTTCCCAATCCCCGACAAGACTGGTACCCTTTCACGTCCAAATCTCTCAAAGTCCGGGAGAGATTCTCAAAACCAAGGTTCACATGTTTCGAGTTCCTTTCAACATTTTGGAAATCCCGCTGAAACTTTGGACATTCTGGCGAAGGGTTCCCAATCCCCGACAAGACTGGTACCCTTTCACGTCCAAATCTCTCAAACTCCGGGAGAGATTCTCAAAACCAAGGTTGACATGTTTCGAGTTCCTCTCAACATTTTGGAAATCCCGCTGAAACTTTGGACATTCTCGCGAAGGGTTCCCAATCCCCGACAAGACTGGTACCCTTTCACGTCCAAATCTCTCAAACTCCGGGAGAGATTCTCAAAACCAAGGTTCACATGTTTCGAGTTCCTTTCAACATTTTGGAAATCCCGCTGAAACTTTGGACATTCTCGCAAAGGGTTCCCAATCCCCGACAAGATTGGTACCCTTTCACGTCCAAATCTCTCAAAGTCCGGGAGAGATTCTCAAAACCAAGGTTGACATGTTTCGAGTTCCTCTCAACATTTTGGAAATCCCGCTGAAACTTTGGACAATCTCACAAAGGGTTCCCAGTCCCCGACAAGACTGGTACCCTTTCACGTCCAAATCTCTCAAACTCCGGGAGAGATTCTCAAAACCAAGGTTGACATGTTTCGAGTTCCTCTCAACATTTTGGAAATCCCGCTGAAACTTTGGACATTCTCGCGAAGGGTTCCCAATCCCCGACAAGACTGGTACCCTTTCACGTCCAAATCTCTCAAACTCCGGGAGAGATTCTCAAAACCAAGGTTGACATGTATCGAGTTCCTTTCAACATTTTGGAAATCCCGCTGAAACTTTGGACATTCTCGCGAAGGGTTCCCAATCCCCGACAAGACTGGTACCCTTTCACGTCCAAATCTCTCAAACTCCGGGAGAGATTCTCAAAACCAAGGTTGACATGTTTCGAGTTCCTCTCAACATTTTGGAAATCCCGCTGAAACTTTGGACATTCTCGCGAAGGGTTCCCAATCCCCGACAAGACTGGTATCCTTTCATGTCCAAATCTCTCAAACTCCGGGAGAGATTCTCAAAACCAAGGTTCACATGATTCGAGTTCCTTTCAACATTTTGGAAATCCCGCTGAAACTTTGGACATTCTCGCGAAGGGTTCCCAATCCCCGACAAGACTGGTACCCTTTCACGTCCAAATCTCTCAAACTCCGGGAGAGATTCTCAAAACCAAGGTTGACATGTTTCGAGTTCCTCTCAACATTTTGGAAATCCCGCTGAAACTTTGGACATTCTGGCGAAGGGTTCCCAATCCCCGACAAGACTGGTACCCTTTCACATCCAAATCTCTCAAACTCCGGGAGAGATTCTCAAAACCAAGGTTGACATGTTTCGAGTTACTCTCAACATTTTGGAAATCCCACTGAAACTTTGGACATTCTCACGAAGGGTTCCCAATCCCCGACAAGACTGGTACCCTTTCACGTCCAAATCTCTCAAAGTCCGGGAGAGATTCTCAAAACCAAGGTTGACATGTTTCGAGGTCCTTTCAACATTTTGGAAATCCCGCTGAAACTTTGGACATTCTCGCGAAGGGTTATCAATCCCCGACAAGACTGGTACCCTTTCACGTCCAAATCTCTCAAACTCCGGGAGAGATTCTCAAAACCAAGGTTGACATGATTCGAGTTCCTTTCAACATTTTGGAAATCCCGCTGAAACTTTGGACAATCTCGCAAAGGGTTCCCAGTCCCCGACAAGACTGGTACCCTTTCACGTCCAAATCTCTCAAACTCCGGGAGAGATTCTCAAAACCAAGGTTGACATGTTTCGAGTTCCTCTCAACATTTTGGAAATCCCGCTGAAACTTTGGACATTCTGGCGAAGGGTTCCCAATCCCCGACAAGACTGGTACCCTTTCACGTCCAAATCTCTCAAACTCCGGGAGAGATTCTCAAAACCAAGGTTCACATGTTTCGAGTTCCTCTCAACATTTTGGAAATCCCGCTGAAACTTTGGACATTCTCGCGAAGGGTTCCCAATCCCCGACAAGACTGGTACCCTTTCACGTCCAAATCTCTCAAACTCCGGGAGAGATTCTCAAAACCAAGGTTGACATGTTTCGAGTTCCTTTCAACATTTTGGAAATCCCGCTGATACTTTGGACATTCTCGCGAAGGGTTCCCAATCCCCGACAAGACTGGTACCCTTTCACGTCCAAATCTCTCAAACTCCGGGAGAGATTCTCAAAACCAAGGTTGACATGTTTCGAGTTCCTCTCAACATTTTGGAAATCCCGCTGAAACTTTGGACATTCTCGCGAAGGGTTCCCAATCCCCGACAAGACTGCTACCCTTTCACGTCCAAATCTCTCAAACTCCGGGAGAGATTCTCAAAACCAAGGTTGACATGTTTCGAGTTCCTCTCAACGTTTTGGAAATCCCGCTGAAACTTTGGACATTGTCGCGAAGGGTTCCCAATCCCCGACAAGACTGGTACCCTTTCACGTCCAAATCTCTCAAACTCCGGGAGAGATTCTCAAATCCAAGGTTGACATGTTTCGAGTTCCTCTCAACATTTTGGAAATCCCGCTGAAACTTTGGACATTCTGGCGAAGGGTTCCCAATCCCCGACAAGACTGGTACCCTTTCACGTCCAAATCTCTCAAACTCCGGGAGAGATTCTCAAAACCAAGGTTGACATGTTTCGAGTTCCTTTCAACATTTTGGAAATCCCGCTGAAACTTTGGACATTCTGGCGAAGGGTTCCCAATCCCCGACAAGACTGGTACCCTTTCACGTCCAAATCTCTCAAAGTCCGGGAGAGATTCTCAAAACCAAGGTTGACATGTTTCGAGTTCCTCTCAACATTTTGGAAATCCCGCTGAAACTTTGGACATTCTGGCGAAGGGTTCCCAATCCCCGACAAGACTGGTACCCTTTCACGTCCAAATCTCTCAAACTCCGGGAGAGATTCTCAAATCCAAGGTTGACATGTTTCGAGTTCCTCTCAACATTTTGGAAATCCCGCTGAAACTTTGGACATTCTGGCGAAGGGTTCCCAATCCCCGACAAGACTGGTACCCTTTCACGTCCAAATCTCTCAAACTCCGGGAGAGATTCTCAAAACCAAGGTTCACATGTTTCGAGTTCCTCTCAACATTTTGGAAATCCCGCTGAAACTTTGGACATTCTGGCGAAGGGTTCCCAATCCCCGACAAGACTGGTACCCTTTCACGTCCAAATCTCTCAAACTCCGGGAGAGATTCTCAAAACCAAGGTTGACATGTTTCGAGTTCCTCTCAACATTTTGATAATCCCGCTGAAACTTTGGACATTCTGGCGAAGGGTTCCCAATCCCCGACAAGACTGGTACCCTTTCACGTCCAAATCTCTCAAACTCCGGGAGAGATTCTCAAAACCAAGGTTGACATGTTTCGAGTTCCTCTCAACATTTTGGAAATCCCGCTGAAACTTTGGACATTCTGGCGAAGGGTTCCCAATCCCCGACAAGACTGGTACCCTTTCACGTCCAAATCTCTCAAACTCCGGGAGAGATTCTCAAAACCAAGGTTGACATGTTTCGAGTTCCTTTCAACGTTTTGGAAATCCCGCTGAAACTTTGGACATTCTGGCGAAGGGTTCCCAATCCCCGACAAGACTGGTACCCTTTCACATCCAAATCTCTCAAACTCCGGGAGAGATTCTCAAAACCAAGGTTGACATGTTTCGAGTTCCTCTCAACATTTTGGAAATCCCGCTGAAACTTTGGACATTCTCGCGAAGGGTTCCCAATCCCCGACAAGACTGGTACCCTTTCACGTCCAAATCTCTCAAACTCCGGGAGAGATTCTCAAAACCAAGGCTGACATGTTTCGAGTTCCTCTCAACATTTTGAAAATCCCGCTGAAACTTTGGACATTCTCGCAAAGGGTTCCCAATCCCCGACAAGACTGGTACCCTTTCACGTCCAAATCTCTCAAACTCCGGGAGAGATTCTCAAATCCAAGGTTGACATGTTTCGAGTTCCTCTCAACATTTTGGAAATCCCGCTGAAACTTTGGACATTCTCGCAAAGGGTTCCCAATCCCCGACAAGACTGGTACCCTTTCACGTCCAAATCTCTCAAACTCCGGGAGAGATTCTCAAAACCAAGGTTGACATGTTTCGAGTTCCTCTCAACATTTTGGAAATCCCGCTGAAACTTTGGACATTCTGGCGAAGGGTTCCCAATCCCCGACAAGACTGGTACCCTTTCACGTCCAAATCTCTCAAACTCCGGGAGAGATTCTCAAAACCAAGGTTGACATGTTTCGAGTTCCTCTCAACATTTTGGAAATCCCGCTGAAACTTTGGACATTCTGGCGAAGGGTTCCCAATCCCCGACAAGACTGGTACCCTTTCACGTCCAAATCTCTCAAAGTCCGGGAGAGATTCTCAAAACCAAGGTTGACATGTTTCGAGTTCCTCTCAACATTTTGGAAATCCCGCTGAAACTTTGGACATTCTCGCGAAGGGTTCTTAATCCCCGACAAGACTGGTACCCTTTCACGTCCAAATCTCTCAAACTCCGGGAGAGATTCTCAAAACCAAGGTTCACATGTTTTGAGTTCCTTTCAACGTTTTGGAAATCCCGCTGAAACTTGGGACATTCTCGCGAAGGGTTCCCAATCCCCGACAAGACTGGTACCCTTTCACATCCAAATCTCTCAAACTCCGGGAGAGATTCTCAAAACCAAGGTTCACATGTTTCGAGTTCCTCTCAACATTTTGGAAATCCCGCTGAAACTTTGGACATTCTCGCGAAGGGTTCCCAATCCCCGACAAGACTGGTACCCTTTCACGTCCAAATCTCTCAAACTCCGGGAGAGATTCTCAAAACCAAGGTTGACATGTTTCGAGTTCCTCGCAACATTTTGGAAATCCCGCTGAAACTTTGGACATTCTGGCGAAGGGTTCCCAATCCCCGACAAGACTGGTACCCTTTCACGTCCAAATCTCTCAAACTCCGGGAGAGATTCTCAAAACCAAGGTTGACATGTTTCGAGTTCCTCTCAACATTTTGGAAATCCCGCTGAAACTTTGGACATTCTCGCGAAGGGTTCCCAATCCCCGACAAGACTGGTACCCTTTCACGTCCAAATCTCTCAAACTCCGGGAGAGATTCTCAAAACCAAGGTTGACATGTTTCGAGTTCCTCTCAACATTTTGGAAATCCCGCTGAAACTTTGGACATTCTCGCGAAGGGTTCCCAATCCCCGACAAGACTGGTACCCTTTCACGTCCAAATCTCTCAAACTCCGGGAGAGATTCTCAAAACCAAGGTTGACATGTTTCGAGTTCCTCTCAACATTTTGGAAATCCCGCTGAAACTTTGGACATTCTGGCGAAGGGTTCCCAATCCCCGACAAGACTGGTACCCTTTCACGTCCAAATCTCTCAAACTCCGGGAGAGATTCTCAAATCCAAGGTTGACATGTTTCGAGTTCCTCTCAACATTTTGGAAATCCCGCTGAAACTTTGGACATTCTCGCGAAGGGTTCCCAATCCCCGACAAGACTGGTACCCTTTCACGTCCAAATCTCTCAAACTCCGGGAGAGATTCTCAAAACCAAGGTTGACATGTTTCGAGTTCCTCTCAACATTTTGGAAATCCCGCTGAAACTTTGGACATTCTGGCGAAGGGTTCCCAATCCCCGACAAGACTGGTACCCTTTCACGTCCAAATCTCTCAAAGTCCGGGAGAGATTCTCAAAACCAAGGTTGACATGTTTCGAGTTCCTCTCAACATTTTGGAAATCCCGCTGAAACTTTGGACATTCTCGCAAAGGGTTCCCAATCCCCGACAAGACTGGTACCCTTTCACGTCCAAATCTCTCAAACTCCGGGAGAGATTCTCAAAACCAAGGTTGACATGTTTCGAGTTCCTCTCAACATTTTGGAAATCCCGCTGAAACTTTGGACATTCTCGCGAAGGGTTCCCAATCCCCGACAAGACTGGTACCCTTTCACGTCCAAATCTCTCAAACTCCGGGAGAGATTCTCAAAACCAAGGTTGACATGTTTCGAGTTCCTCTCAACATTTTGGAAATCCCGCTGAAACTTTGGACATTCTCGCGAAGAGTTCCCAATCCCCGACAAGACTGGTTCCCTTTCACGTCCAAATCTCTCAAACTCCGGGAGAGATTCTCAAAACCAAGGTTGACATGTTTCGAGTTCCTTTCAACATTTTGGAAATCCCGCTGAAACTTTGGACAATCTCGCAAAGGGTTCCCAGTCCCCGACAAGACTGGTACCCTTTCACGTCCAAATCTCGCAAACTCCGGGAGAGATTCTCAAAACCAAGGTTGACATGTTTCGAGTTCCTCTCAACATTTTGGAAATCCCGCTGAAACTTTGGGCATTCTCGCGAAGGGTTCCCAATCCCCGACAAGACTGGTACCCTTTCACGTCCAAATCTCTCAAACTCCGGGAGAGATTCTCAAAACCAAGGTTCACATGTTTCGAGTTCCTTTCAACATTTTGGAAATCCCGCTGAAACTTTGGACATTCTCGCGAAGGGTTCCCAATCCCCGACAAGACTGGTACCCTTTCACGTCCAAATCTCTCAAACTCCGGGAGAGATTCTCAAAACCAAGGTTCACATGTTTCGAGTTCCTTTCAACGTTTTGGAAATCCCGCTGAAACTTTGGACATTCTCGCGAAGGGTTCCCAATCCCCGACAAGACTGGTACCCTTTCACGTCCAAATCTCTCAAACTCCGGGAGAGATTCTCAAAACCAAGGTTGACATGTTTCGAGTTCCTCTCAACATTTTGGAAATCCCGCTGAAACTTTGGACATTCTCGCGAAGGGTTCCCAATCCCCGACAAGACTGCTACCCTTTCACGTCCAAATCTCTCAAACTCCGGGAGAGATTCTCAAAACCAAGGTTGACATGTTTCGAGTTCCTCTCAACATTTTGGAAATCCCGCTGAAACTTTGGACATTCTGGCGAAGGGTTCCCAATCCCCGACAAGACTGGTACCCTTTCACGTCCAAATCTCTCAAACTCCGCGAGAGATTCTCAAATCCAAGGTTGACATGTTTCGAGTTCCTCTCAACATTTTGGAAATCCCGCTGAAACTTTGGACATTCTCGCGAAGGGTTCCCAATCCCCGACAAGACTGGTACCCTTTCACGTCCAAATCTCTCAAACTCCGGGAGAGATTCTCAAAACCAAGGTTGACATGTTTCGAGTTCCTCTCAACGTTTTGGAAATCCCGCTGAAACTTTGGACATTGTCGCGAAGGGTTCCCAATCCCCGACAAGACTGGTACCCTTTCACGTCCAAATCTCTCAAACTCCGGGAGAGATTCTCAAAACCAAGGTTGACATGTTTCGAGTTCCTTTCAACATTTTGGAAATCCCGCTGAAACTTTGGACAATCTCGCAAAGGGTTCCCAATCCCCGACAAGACTGGTACCCTTTCACGTCCAAATCTCGCAAACTCCGGGAGAGATTCTCAAAACCAAGGTTGACATGTTTCGAGTTCCTTTCAACATTTTGGAAATCCCGCTGAAACTTTGGACATTCTCGCGAAGGGTTCCCAATCCCCGACAAGACTGGTACCCTTTCACGTCCAAATCTCTCAAACTCCGGGAGAGATTCTCAAAACCAAGGTTGACATGTTTCGACATCCTCTCAACATTTTGGAAATCCCGCTGAAACTTTGGACATTCTCGCAAAGGGTTCCCAATCCCCGACAAGACTGGTACCCTTTCACGTCCAAATCTCTCAAACTCCGGGAGAGATTCTCAAAACCAAGGTTGACATGTTTCGAGTTCCTCTCAACATTTTGGAAATCCCGCTGAAACTTTGGGCATTCTCGCGAAGGGTTCCCAATCCCCGACAAGACTGGTACCCTTTCACGTCCAAATCTCTCAAACTCCGGGAGAGATTCTCAAAACCAAGGTTCACATGTTTCGAGTTCCTTTCAACGTTTTGGAAATCCCGCTGAAACTTTGGACATTCTCGCGAAGGGTTCCCAATCCCCGACAAGACTGGTACCCTTTCACATCCAAATCTCTCAAACTCCGGGAGAGATTCTCAAAACCAAGGTTGACATGTTTCGAGTTCCTCTCAACATTTTGGAAATCCCGCTGAAACTTTGGACAATCTCGCAAAGGGTTCCCAGTCCCCGACAAGACTGGTACCCTTTCACGTCCAAATCTCGCAAACTCCGGGAGAGATTCTCAAAACCAAGGTTGACATGTTTCGAGTTCCTCTCAACATTTTGGAAATCCCGCTGAAACTTTGGACATTCTCGCGAAGAGTTCCCAATCCCCGACAAGACTGGTACCCTTTCACGTCCAAATCTCTCAAACTCCGGGAGAGATTCTCAAAACCAAGGTTGACATGTTTCGAGTTCCTCTCAACATTTTGGAAATCCCGCTGAAACTTTGGACATTCTCGCGAAGGGTTCCCAATCCCCGACAAGACTGGTACCCTTTCACGTCCAAATCTCTCAAACTCCGGGAGAGATTCTCAAAACCAAGGTTCACATGTTTCGAGTTCCTTTCAACATTTTGGAAATCCCGCTGAAACTTTGGACATTCTCGCGAAGGGTTCCCAATCCCCGACAAGACTGGTACCCTTTCACGTCCAAATCTCTCAAACTCCGGGAGAGATTCTCAAAACCAAGGTTGACATGTTTCGAGTTCCTTTCAACGTTTTGGAAATCCCGCTGAAACTTTGGACATTCTCGCGTAGGGTTCCCAATCCCCGACAAGACTGGTACCCTTTCACGTCCAAATCTCTCAAACTCCGGGAGAGATTCTCAAAACCAAGGTTGACATGTTTCGAGTTCCTCTCAACATTTTGGAAATCCCGCTGAAACTTTGGACATTCTCGCGAAGGGTTCCCAATCCCCGACAAGACTGCTACCCTTTCACGTCCAAATCTCTCAAACTCCGGGAGAGATTCTCAAAACCAAGGTTGACATGTTTCGAGTTCCTCTCAACATTTTGGAAATCCCGCTGAAACTTTGGACATTCTGGCGAAGGGTTCCCAATCCCCGACAAGACTGGTACCCTTTCACGTCCAAATCTCTCAAACTCCGCGAGAGATTCTCAAATCCAAGGTTGACATGTTTCGAGTTCCTCTCAACATTTTGGAAATCCCGCTGAAACTTTGGACATTCTCGCGAAGGGTTCCCAATCCCCGACAAGACTGGTACCCTTTCACGTCCAAATCTCTCAAACTCCGGGAGAGATTCTCAAAACCAAGGTTGACATGTTTCGAGTTCCTCTCAACGTTTTGGAAATCCCGCTGAAACTTTGGACATTGTCGCGAAGGGTTCCCAATCCCCGACAAGACTGTACCCTTTCACGTCCAAATCTCTCAAACTCCGGGAGAGATTCTCAAAACCAAGGTTGACATGTTTCGAGTTCCTTTCAACGTTTCGGAAATCCCGCTGAAACTTTGGACATTCTCGCGAAGGGTTCCCAATCCCCGACAAGACTGGTACCCTTTCACGTCCAAATCTCTCAAACTCCGGGAGAGATTCTCAAAACCAAGGTTGACATGTTTCGAGTTCCTCTCAACATTTTGGAAATCCCGCTGAAACTTTGGACATTCTCGCGAAGGGTTCCCAATCCCCGACAAGACTGGTACCCTTTCACGTCCAAATCTCTCAAACTCCGGGAGAGATTCTCAAAACCAAGGTTCACATGTTTTGAGTTCCTTTCAACGTTTTAAAAATCCCGCTGAAACTTGGGACATTCTCGCGAAGGGTTCCCAATCCCCGACAAGACTGGTACCCTTTCACATCCAAATCTCTCAAACTCCGGGAGAGATTCTCAAAACCAAGGTTGACATGTTTCGAGTTCCTCTCAACATTTTGGAAATCCCGCTGAAACTTTGGACATTCTCGCGAAGGGTTCACAATCCCCGACAAGACTGGTACCCTTTCACGTCCAAATCTCTCAAACTCCGGGAGAGATTCTCAAAACCAAGGTTCACATGTTTCGAGTTCCTCTCAACATTTTGGAAATCCCGCTGAAACTTTGGACATTCTCGCGAAGGGTTCCCAATCCCCGACAAGACTGGTACCCTTTCACGTCCAAATCTCTCAAACTCCGGGAGAGATTCTCAAAACCAAGGTTGACATGTTTCGAGTTCCTCTCAACGTTTTGGAAATCCCGCTGAAACTTTGGACATTGTCGCGAAGGGTTCCCAATCCCCGACAAGACTGGTACCCTTTCACATCCAAATCTCTCAAACTCCGGGAGAGATTCTCAAATCCAAGGTTGACATGTTTCGAGTTCCTCTCAACATTTTGGAAATCCCGCTGAAACTTTGGACATTCTGGCGAAGGGTTCCCAATCCCCGACAATTCTGGTACCCTTTCACGTCAAAATCTCTCAAACTCTGGGAGAGATTCTCAAAACCAAGGTTGACATGTTTCGAGTTCCTTTCAACATTTTGGAAATCCCGCTGAAACTTTGGACATTCTGGCGAAGGGTTCCCAATCCCCGACAAGACTGGTACCCTTTCACGTCCAAATCTCTCAAACTCCGGGAGAGATTCTCAAAACCAAGGTTGACATGTTTCGAGTTCCTTTCAACGTTTTGGAAATCCCGCTGAAACTTTGGACATTCTCGCGAAGGGTTCCCAATCCCCGACAAGACTGGTACCCTTTCACATCCAAATCTCTCAAACTCCGGGAGAGATTCTCAAAACCAAGGTTGACATGTTTCGAGTTCCTCTCAACATTTTGGAAATCCCGCTGAAACTTTGGACATTCTGGCGAAGGGTTCCCAATCCCCGACAAGACTGGTACCCTTTCACGTCCAAATCTCTAAAACTCCGGGAGAGATTCTCAAAACCAAGGTTGACATGTTTCGAGTTCCTCTCAACATTTTGGAAATCCCGCTGAAACTTTGGACATTCTCGCGAAGGGTTCCCAATCCCCGACAAGACTGGTACCCTTTCACGTCCAAATCTCTCAAACTCCGGGAGAGATTCTCAAAACCAAGGTTGACATGTTTCGAGTTCCTCTCAACATTTTGGAAATCCCGCTGAAACTTTGGACATTCTCGCGAAGGGTTCCCAATCCCCGACAAGACTGGTACCCTTTCACGTCCAAATCTCTCAAACTCCGGGAGAGATTCTCAAAACCAAGGTTGACATGTTTCGAGTTCCTTTCAACGTTTTGGAAATCCCGCTGAAACTTTGGACATTCTCGCGAAGGGTTCCCAATCCCCGACAAGACTGGTACCCTTTCACATCCAAATCTCTCAAACTCCGGGAGAGATTCTCAAAACCAAGGTTGACATGTTTCGAGTTCCTCTCAACATTTTGGAAATCCCGCTGAAACTTTGGACATTCTCGCGAAGGGTTCCCAATCCCCGACAAGACTGGTACCCTTTCACGTCCAAATCTCTCAAACTCCGGGAGAGATTCTCAAAACCAAGGTTGACATGTTTCGAGTTCCTCTCAACATTTTGGAAATCCCGCTGAAACTTTGGACATTCTCGCAAAGGGTTCCCAATCCCCGACAAGACTGGTACCCTTTCACGTCCAAATCTCTCAAAGTCCGGGAGAGATTCTCAAAACCAAGGTTGACATGTTTCGAGTTCCTCTCAACATTTTGGAAATCCCGCTGAAACTTTGGACATTCTCGCGAAGGGTTCCCAATCCCCGACAAGACTGGTACCCTTTCACGTCCAAATCTCTCAAACTCCGGGAGAGATTCTCAAAACCAAGGTTGACATGTTTCGAGTTCCTCTCAACATTTTGGAAATCCCGCTGAAACTTTGGACATTCTCGCGAAGAGTTCCCAATCCCCGACAAGACTGGTACCCTTTCACGTCCAAATCTCTCAAACTCCGGGAGAGATTCTCAAAACCAAGGTTGACATGTTTCGAGTTCCTCTCAACATTTTGGAAATCCCGCTGAAACTTTGGACATTCTCGCAAAGGGTTCCCAATCCCCGACAAGACTGGTACCCTTTCACGTCCAAATCTCTCAAACTCCGGGAGAGATTCTCAAAACCAAGGTTCACATGTTTCGAGTTCCTTTCAACATTTTGGAAATCCCGCTGAAACTTTGGACATTCTCGCGAAGGGTTCCCAATCCCCGACAAGACTGGTACCCTTTCACGTCCAAATCTCTCAAACTCCGGGAGAGATTCTCAAAACCAAGGTTCACATGTTTCGAGTTCCTTTCAACGTTTTGGAAATCCCGCTGAAACTTTGGACATTCTCGCGAAGGGTTCCCAATCCCCGACAAGACTGGTACCCTTTCACGTCCAAATCTCTCAAACTCCGGGAGAGATTCTCAAAACCAAGGTTGACATGTTTCGAGTTCCTCTCAACATTTTGGAAATCCCGCTGAAACTTTGGACATTCTCGCGAAGGGTTCCCAATCCCCGACAAGACTGCTACCCTTTCACGTCCAAATCTCTCAAACTCCGGGAGAGATTCTCAAAACCAAGGTTGACATGTTTCGAGTTCCTCTCAACATTTTGGAAATCCCGCTGAAACTTTGGACATTCTGGCGAAGGGTTCCCAATCCCCGACAAGACTGGTACCCTTTCACGTCCAAATCTCTCAAACTCCGCGAGAGATTCTCAAATCCAAGGTTGACATGTTTCGAGTTCCTCTCAACATTTTGGAAATCCCGCTGAAACTTTGGACATTCTGGCGAAGGGTTCCCAATCCCCGACAAGACTGGTACCCTTTCACGTCCAAATCTCTCAAACTCCGGGAGAGATTCTCAAAACCAAGGTTGACATGTTTCGAGTTCCTCTCAACGTTTTGGAAATCCCGCTGAAACTTTGGACATTGTCGCGAAGGGTTCCCAATCCCCGACAAGACTGGTACCCTTTCACGTCCAAATCTCTCAAACTCCGTGAGAGATTCTCAAAACCAAGGTTGACATGTTTCGAGTTCTTTTCAACATTTTGGAAATCCCGCTGAAACTTTGGACAATCTCGCAAAGGTTTCCCAGTCCCCGACAAGACTGGTACCCTTTCACGTCCAAATCTCGCAAACTCCGGGAGAGATTCTCAAAACCAAGGTTGACATGTTTCGAGTTCCTCTCAACATTTTGGAAATCCCGCTGAAACTTTGGACATTCTCGCGAAGGGTTCCCAATCCCCGACAAGACTGGTACCCTTTCACGTCCAAATCTCTCAAACTCCGGGAGAGATTCTCAAAACCAAGGTTGACATGTTTCGAGTTCCTCTCAACGTTTTGGAAATCCCGCTGAAACTTTGGAAATTCTCGCGAAGGGTTCCCAATCCCCGACAAGACTGGTACCCTTTCACGTCCAAATCTCTCAAACTCCGGGAGAGATTCTCAAAACCAAGGTTGACATGTTTCGACATCCTCTCAACATTTTGGAAATCCCGCTGAAACTTTGGACATTCTCGCAAAGGGTTCCCAATCCCCGACAAGACTGGTACCCTTTCACGTCCAAATCTCTCAAACTCCGGGAGAGATTCTCAAAACCAAGGTTGACATGTTTCGAGTTCCTCTCAACATTTTGGAAATCCCGCTGAAACTTTGGGCATTCTCGCGAAGGGTTCCCAATCCCCGACAAGACTGGTACCCTTTCACGTCCAAATCTCTCAAACTCCGGGAGAGATTCTCAAAACCAAGGTTGACATGTTTCGAGTTCCTTTCAACGTTTTGGAAATCCCGCTGAAACTTTGGACATTCTCGCGAAGGGTTCCCAATCCCCGACAAGACTGGTACCCTTTCACATCCAAATCTCTCAAACTCCGGGAGAGATTCTCAAAACCAAGGTTGACATGTTTCGAGTTCCTCTCAACATTTTGGAAATCCCGCTGAAACTTTGGACATTCTGGCGAAGGGTTCCCAATCCCCGACAAGACTGGTACCCTTTCACGTCCAAATCTCTCAAACTCCGGGAGAGATTCTCAAAACCAAGGTTGACATGTTTCGAGTTCCTCTCAACATTTTGGAAATCCCGCTGAAACTTTGGACATTCTCGCGAAGGGTTCCCAATCCCCGACAAGACTGGTACCCTTTCACGTCCAAATCTCTCAAACTCCGTGAGAGATTCTCAAAACCAAGGTTGACATGTTTCGAGTTCCTCTCAACATTTTGGAAATCCCGCTGAAACTTTGGACATTGTCGCGAAGGGTTCCCAATCCCCGACAAGACTGGTACCCTTTCACGTCCAAATCTCTCAAACTCCGGGAGAGATTCTCAAAACCAAGGTTGACATGTTTCGAGTTCCTCTCAACGTTTTGGAAATCCCGCTGAAACTTTGGACATTCTCGCGAAGGGTTCCCAATCCCCGACAAGACTGGTACCCTTTCACGTCCAAATCTCTCAAACTCCGGGAGAGATTCTCAAAACCAAGGTTGACATGTTTCGAGTTCCTCTCAACATTTTGGAAATCCCGCTGAAACTTTGGACAATCTCGCAAAGGGTTCCCAGTCCCCGACAAGACTGGTACCCTTTCACGTCCAAATCTCTCAAACTCCGGGAGAGATTCTCAAAACCAAGGTTGACATGTTTCGAGTTCCTCTCAACATTTTGGAAATCCCGCTGAAACTTTGGACATTCTGGCGAAGGGTTCCCAATCCCCGACAAGACTGGTACCCTTTCACGTCCAAATCTCTCAAACTCCGGGAGAGATTCTCAAAACCAAGGTTGACATGTTTCGAGTTCCTTTCAACGTTTTTGAAATCCCGCTGAAACTTTGGACATTCTCGCGAAGGGTTCCCAATCCCCGACAAGACTGGTACCCTTTCACGTCCAAATCTCTCAAACTCCGGGAGAGATTCTCAAAACCAAGGTTGACATGTTTCGAGTTCCTCTCAACATTTTGGAAATCCCGCTGAAACTTTGGACATTCTCGCGAAGGGTTCCCAATCCCCGACAAGACTGCTACCCTTTCACGTCCAAATCTCTCAAACTCCGGGAGAGATTCTCAAAACCAAGGTTGACATGTTTCGAGTTCCTCTCAACATTTTGGAAATCCCGCTGAAACTTTGGACATTCTGGCGAAGGGTTCCCAATCCCCGACAAGACTGGTACCCTTTCACGTCCAAATCTCTCAAACTCCGCGAGAGATTCTCAAATCCAAGGTTGACATGTTTCGAGTTCCTCTCACCATTTTGGAAATCCCGCTGAAACTTTGGACATTCTCGCGAAGGGTTCCCAATCCCCGACAAGACTGGTACCCTTTCACGTCCAAATCTCTCAAACTCCGGGAGAGATTCTCAAAACCAAGGTTGACATGTTTCGAGTTCCTCTCAACGTTTTGGAAATCCCGCTGAAACTTTGGACATTGTCGCGAAGGGTTCCCAATCCCCGACAAGACTGGTACCCTTTCACGTCCAAATCTCGCAAACTCCGGGAGAGATTCTCAAAACCAAGGTTGACATGTTTCGAGTTCCTCTCAACATTTTGGAAATCCCGCTGAAACTTTGGACATTCTCGCGAAGGGTTCCCAATCCCCGACAAGACTGGTACCCTTTCACGTCCAAATCTCTCAAACTCCGGGAGAGATTCTCAAAACCAAGGTTGACATGTTTCGAGTTCCTCTCAACGTTTTGGAAATCCCGCTGAAACTTTGGAAATTCTCGCGAAGGGTTCCCAATCCCCGACAAGACTGGTACCCTTTCACGTCCAAATCTCTCAAACTCCGGGAGAGATTCTCAAAACCAAGGTTGACATGTTTCGACATCCTCTCAACATTTTGGAAATCCCGCTGAAACTTTGGACATTCTCGCAAAGGGTTCCCAATCCCCGACAAGACTGGTACCCTTTCACGTCCAAATCTCTCAAACTCCGGGAGAGATTCTCAAAACCAAGGTTGACATGTTTCGAGTTCCTCTCAACATTTTGGAAATCCCGCTGAAACTTTGGGCATTCTCGCGAAGGGTTCCCAATCCCCGACAAGACTGGTACCCTTTCACGTCCAAATCTCTCAAACTCCGGGAGAGATTCTCAAAACCAAGGTTCACATGTTTCGAGTTCCTCTCAACGTTTTGGAAATCCCGCTGAAACTTTGGACATTCTCGCGAAGGGTTCCCAATCCCCGACAAGACTGGTACCCTTTCACATCCAAATCTCTCAAACTCCGGGAGAGATTCTCAAAACCAAGGTTGACATGTTTCGAGTTCCTCTCAACATTTTGGAAATCCCGCTGAAACTTTGGACATTCTCGCGAAGGGTTCCCAATCCCCGACAAGACTGGTACCCTTTCACGTCCAAATCTCTCAAACTCCGGGAGAGATTCTCAAAACCAAGGTTGACATGTTTCGAGTTCCTCTCAACATTTTGTAAATCCCGCTGAAACTTTGGACATTCTGGCGAAGGGTTCCCAATCCCCGACAAGACTGGTACCCTTTCACGTCCAAATCTCTCAAACTCCGGGAGAGATTCTCAAAACCAAGGTTGACATGTTTCGAGTTCCTCTCAACATTTTGGAAATCCCGCTGAAACTTTGGACATTCTCGCGAAGGGTTCCCAATCCCCGACAAGACTGGTACCCTTTCACGTCCAAATCTCTCAAACTCCGGGAGAGATTCTCAAAACCAAGGTTGACATGTTTCGAGTTCCTCTCAACGTTTTGGAAATCCCGCTGAAACTTTGGACATTCTCGCGAAGGGTTCCCAATCCCCGACAAGACTGGTACCCTTTCACGTCCAAATCTCTCAAACTCCGGGAGAGATTCTCAAAACCAAGGTTGACATGTTTCGAGTTCCTCTCAACATTTTGGAAATCCCGCTGAAACTTTGGACATTCTGGCGAAGGGTTCCCAATCCCCGACAAGACTGGTACCCTTTCACGTCCAAATCTCGCAAACTCCGGGAGAGATTCTCAAAACCAAGGTTGACATGTTTCGAGTTCCTTTCAACGTTTCGGAAATCCCGCTGCAACTTTGGACATTCTCGCGAAGGGTTCCCAATCCCCGACAAGACTGGTACCCTTTCACGTCCAAATCTCTCAAACTCCGGGAGAGATTCTCAAAACCAAGGTTGACATGTTTCGAGTTCCTCTCAACATTTTGGAAATCCCGCTGAAACTTTGGACATTCTCGCGAAGGGTTCCCAGTCCCCGACAAGACTGGTACCCTTTCACATCCAAATCTCTCAAACTCTGGGAGAGATTCTCAAAACCAAGGTTGACATGTTTCGAGTTCCTCTCAACATTTTGGAAATCCCGCTGAAACTTTGGACATTCTCGCGAAGAGTTCCCAATCCCCGACAAGACTGGTACCCTTTCACGTCCAAATCTCTCAATCTCCGGGAGAGATTCTCAAATCCAAGGTTGACATGTTTCGAGTTCCTCTCAACATTTTGGAAATCCCGCTGAAACTTTGGACATTCTCGCGAAGGGTTCCCAATCCCCGACAAGACTGGTACCCTTTCACGTCCAAATCTCTCAAACTCCGGGAGAGATTCTCAAAACCAAGGTTGACATGTTTCGAGTTCCTCTCAACATTTTGGAAATCCCACTGAAACTTTGGACATTCTCGCGAAGGGATCCCAATCCCCGACAAGACTGGTACCCTTTCACATCCAAATCTCTCAAACTCCGGGAGAGATTCTCAAAACCAAGGTTGACATGTTTCGAGTTCCTCTCAACATTTTGGAAATCCCGCTGAAACTTTGGACATTCTCGCGAAGGGTTCCCAATCCCCGACAAGACTGGTACCCTTTCACGTCCAAATCTCTCAAACTCCGGGAGAGATTCTCAAAACCAAGGTTCACATGTTTCGAGTTTCTTTCAACATTTTGGAAATCCCGCTGAAACTTTGGACATTCTCGCGAAGGGTTCCCAATCCCCGACAAGATTGGTACCCTTTCACGTCCAAATCTCTCAAACTCCAGGAGAGATTCTCAAAACCAAGGTTGACATGTTTCGAGTTCCTCTCAACATTTTGGAAATCCCGCTGAAACTTTGGACATTCTCGCGAAGGGTTCCCAATCCCCGACAAGACTGGTACCCTTTCACGTCCAAATCTCTCAAACTCCGGGAGAGATTCTCAAAACCAAGGTTGACATGTTTCGAGTTCCTTTCAACATTTTGGAAATCCCGCTGAAACTTTGGACATTCTCGCGAAGGGTTCCCAATCCCCCACAAGACTGGTACACTTTCACGTCCAAATCTCTCAAACTCCCGGAGAGATTCTCAAAACCAAGGTTCACATGTTTCGAGTTCCTTTCAACATTTTGGAAATCCCGCTGAAACTTTGGACATTCTGGCGAAGGGTTCCCAATCCCCGACAAGACTGGTACCCTTTCACGTCCAAATCTCTCAAAGTCCGGGAGAGATTCTCAAAACCAAGGTTGACATGTTTCGAGTTCCTCTCAACATTTTGGAAATCCCGCTGAAACTCTGGACATTCTCGCGAAGGGTTCCCAATCCCCGACAAGACTGGTACCCTTTCACGTCCAAATCTCTCAAACTTCGGGAGAGATTCTTAAAACCAAGGTTGACATGATTCGAGTTCCTCTCAACATTTTGGAAATCCCGCTGAAACTTTGGACATTGTCGCGAAGGGTTCCCAATCCCCGACAAGACTGGTACCCTTTCACGTCCAAATCTCTCAAACTCCGGGAGAGATTCTCAAAACCGAGGTTGACATGTTTCGAGTTCCTCTCAACATTTTGGAAATCCCGCTGAAACTTTGGACATTGTCGCGAAGGGTTCCCAATCCCCGACAAGACTGGTACCCTTTCACGTCCAAATCTCTCAAACTCCGGGAGAGATTCTCAAAACCAAGGTTGACATGTTTCGAGTTCCTCTCAACATTTTGGAAATCCCGCTCAAACTTTGGACGTTCTGGCGAAGGGTTCCCAATCCCCGACAAGACTGGTACCCTTTCACGTCCAAATCTCTCAAACTCCGGGAGAGATTCTCAAAACCAAGGTTGACATGTTTCGAGTTCCTCTCAACATTTTGGAAATCCCGCTGAAACTTTGGACATTCTGGCGAAGGATTCCCAATCCCCGACAAGACTGGTACCCTTTCACGTCCAAATCTCTCAAAGTCCGGGAGAGATTCTCAAAACCAAGGTTGACATGTTTCGAGTTCCTCTCAACATTTTGGAAATCCCGCTGAAACTTTGGACATTCTCGCGAAGGGTTCCCAATCCCCGACAAGACTGGTACCCTTTCACGTCCAAATCTCTCAAACTCCGGGAGAGATTCTCAAAACCAAGGTTGACATGTTTCGAGTTCCTCTCAACATTTTGGAAATCCCGCTGAAACTTTGGACATTCTCGCGAAGGGTTCCCAATCCCCTACAAGACTGGTACCCTTTCACGTCCAAATCTCTCACACTCCGGGAGAGATTCTCAAAACCAAGGTTGACATGTTTCGAGTTCCTCTCAACATTTTGGAAATCCCGCTGAAACTTTGGACATTCTCGCGAAGGGTTCCCAATCCCCGACAAGACTGGTACCTTTTCACGTCCAAATCTCTCAAACTCCGGGAGGGATTCTCAAAACCAAGGTTCACATGTTTCGAGTTCCTCTCAACATTTTGGAAATCCCGCTGAAACTTTGGACATTCTCGCGAAGGGTTCCCAATCCCCGACAAGACTGGTACCCTTTCACGTCCAAATCTCTCAAACTCCGGGAGAGATTCTCAAAACCAAGGTTGACATGTTTCGAGTTCTCTCAACATTTTGGAAATCCCGCTGAAACTTTGGACATTCTCGCGAAGGGTTCCCAATCCCCGACAAGACTGGTACCCTTTCACGTCCAAATCTCTCAAACTCCGAGAGAGATTCTCAAAACTAAGGTTCACATGTTTCGAGTTCCTCTCAACATTTTGGAAATCCCGCTGAAACTTTGGACATTCTCGCGAAGGGTTCCCAATCCCCGACAAGACTGGTACCCTTTCACGTCCAAATCTCTCAAACTCCGGGAGAGATTCTCAAAACCAAGGTTGACATGTTTCGAGTTCCTTTCAACGTTTTGGAAATCCCGCTGAAACTTTGGACATTCTCGCGAAGGGTTCCCAATCCCCGACAAGACTGGTACCCTTTCACGTCCAAATCTCTCACACTCCGGGAGAGATTCTCAAAACCAAGGTTGACATGATTCGAGTTCCTCTCAACATTTTGGAAATCCTGCTGAAACTTTGGACGTTCTCGTGAAGGGTTCCCAATCCCCGACAAGACTGGTACCCTTTCACGTCCAAATCTCTCAAACTCCGGGAGAGATTCTCAAAACCAAGGTTGACATGTTTCGAGTTCCTCTCAACATTTTGGAAATCCCGCTGAAACTCTGGACATTCTCGCGAAGGGTTCCCAATCCCCGACAAGACTGGTACCCTTTCACGTCCAAATCTCTCAAACTCCGGGAGAGATTCTCAAAACCAAGGTTGACATGTTTTGAGTTCCTCTCAACATTTTGGAAATCCCGCTGAAACTTTGGACATTCTGGCGAAGGGTTCCCAATCCCCGACAAGACTGGTACCCTTTCACGTCCAAATCTCTCAAACTCCGGGAGAGATTCTCAAAACCAAGGTTGACATGTTTCGAGTTCCTCTCAACATTTTGGAAATCCCGCTGAAACTTTGGACATTCTCGCGAAGGGTTCCCAATCCCCGACAAGACTGCTACCCTTTCACGTCCAAATCTCTCAAACTCCGGGAGAGATTCTCAAAACCAAGGTTGACATGTTTCGAGTTCCTCTCAACATTTTGGAAATCCCGCTGAAACTTTGGACATTCTCGCGAAGGGTTCCCAATCCCCGACAAGACTGGTACCCTTTCACGTCCAAATCTCTCAAACTCCGCGAGAGATTCTCAAATCCAAGGTTGACATGTTTCGAGTTCCTCTCACCATTTTGGAAATCCCGCTGAAACTTTGGACATTCTCGCGAAGGGTTCCCAATCCCCGACAAGACTGGTACCCTTTCACGTCCAAATCTCTCAAACTCCGGGAGAGATTCTCAAAACCAAGGTTGACATGTTTCGAGTTCCTCTCAACGTTTTGGAAATCCCGCTGAAACTTTGGACATTGTCGCGAAGGGTTCCCAATCCCCGACAAGACTGGTACCCTTTCACGTCCAAATCTCTCAAACTCCGGGAGAGATTCTCAAAACCAAGGTTGACATGTTTCGAGTTCCTCTCAACATTTTGGAAATCCCGCTGAAACTTTGGGCATTCTCGCGAAGGGTTCCCAATCCCCGACAAGACTGGTACCCTTTCACGTCCAAATCTCTCAAACTCCGGGAGAGATTCTCAAAACCAAGGTTCACATGTTTCGAGTTCCTCTCAACGTTTTGGAAATCCCGCTGAAACTTTGGACATTCTCGCGAAGGGTTCCCAATCCCCGACAAGACTGGTACCCTTTCACATCCAAATCTCTCAAACTCCGGGAGAGATTCTCAAAACCAAGGTTGACATGTTTCGAGTTCCTCTCAACATTTTGGAAATCCCGCTGAAACTTTGGACATTCTCGCGAAGGGTTCCCAATCCCCGACAAGACTGGTACCCTTTCACGTCCAAATCTCTCAAACTCCGGGAGAGATTCTCAAAACCAAGGTTGACATGTTTCGAGTTCCTCTCAACATTTTGTAAATCCCGCTGAAACTTTGGACATTCTCGTGAAGGGTTCCCAATCCCCGACAAGACTGGTACCCTTTCACGTCCAAATCTCTCAAACTCCGGGAGAGATTCTCAAAACCAAGGTTGACATGTTTCGAGTTCCTCTCAACATTTTGGAAATCCCGCTGAAACTTTGGACATTCTCGCGAAGGGTTCCCAATCCCCGACAAGACTGGTACCCTTTCACGTCCAAATCTCTCAAACTCCGGGAGAGATTCTCAAAACCAAGGTTGACATGTTTCGAGTTCCTCTCAACGTTTTGGAAATCCCGCTGAAACTTTGGACATTCTCGCGAAGGGTTCCCAATCCCCGACAAGACTGGTACCCTTTCACGTCCAAATCTCTCAAACTCCGGGAGAGATTCTCAAAACCAAGGTTGACATGTTTCGAGTTCCTCTCAACATTTTGGAAATCCCGCTGAAACTTTGGACATTCTGGCGAAGGGTTCCCAATCCCCGACAAGACTGGTACCCTTTCACGTCCAAATCTCGCAAACTCCGGGAGAGATTCTCAAAACCAAGGTTGACATGTTTCGAGTTCCTTTCAACGTTTCGGAAATCCCGCTGCAACTTTGGACATTCTCGCGAAGGGTTCCCAATCCCCGACAAGACTGGTACCCTTTCACGTCCAAATCTCTCAAACTCCGGGAGAGATTCTCAAAACCAAGGTTGACATGTTTCGAGTTCCTCTCAACATTTTGGAAATCCCGCTGAAACTTTGGACATTCTCGCGAAGGGTTCCCAGTCCCCGACAAGACTGGTACCCTTTCACATCCAAATCTCTCAAACTCTGGGAGAGATTCTCAAAACCAAGGTTGACATGTTTCGAGTTCCTCTCAACATTTTGGAAATCCCGCTGAAACTTTGGACATTGTTGCGAAGGGTTCCCAATCCCCGACAAGACTGGTACCCTTTCACGTCCAAATCTCTCAATCTCCGGGAGAGATTCTCAAATCCAAGTTTGACATGTTTCGAGTTCCTCTCAACATTTTGGAAATCCCGCTGAAACTTTGGACATTCTCGCGAAGGGTTCCCAATCCCCGACAAGACTGGTACCCTTTCACGTCCAAATCTCTCAAACTCCGGGAGAGATTCTCAAAACCAAGGTTGACATGTTTCGAGTTCCTCTCAACATTTTGGAAATCCCACTGAAACTTTGGACATTCTCGCGAAGGGATCCCAATCCCCGACAAGACTGGTACCCTTTCACATCCAAATCTCTCAAACTCCGGGAGAGATTCTCAAAACCAAGGTTGACATGTTTCGAGTTCCTCTCAACATTTTGGAAATCCCGCTGAAACTTTGGACATTCTCGCGAAGGGTTCCCAATCCCCGACAAGACTGGTACCCTTTCACGTCCAAATCTCTCAAACTCCGGGAGAGATTCTCAAAACCAAGGTTCACATGTTTCGAGTTTCTTTCAACATTTTGGAAATCCCGCTGAAACTTTGGACATTCTCGCGAAGGGTTCCCAATCCCCGACAAGATTGGTACCCTTTCACGTCCAAATCTCTCAAACTCCAGGAGAGATTCTCAAAACCAAGGTTGACATGTTTCGAGTTCCTCTCAACATTTTGGAAATCCCGCTGAAACTTTGGACATTCTCGCGAAGGGTTCCCAATCCCCGACAAGACTGGTACCCTTTCACGTCCAAATCTCTCAAACTCCGGGAGAGATTCTCAAAACCAAGGTTGACATGTTTCGAGTTCCTTTCAACATTTTGGAAATCCCGCTGAAACTTTGGACATTCTCGCGAAGGGTTCCCAATCCCCCACAAGACTGGTACACTTTCACGTCCAAATCTCTCAAACTCCCGGAGAGATTCTCAAAACCAAGGTTCACATGTTTCGAGTTCCTTTCAACATTTTGGAAATCCCGCTGAAACTTTGGACATTCTGGCGAAGGGTTCCCAATCCCCGACAAGACTGGTACCCTTTCACGTCCAAATCTCTCAAAGTCCGGGAGAGATTCTCAAAACCAAGGTTGACATGTTTCGAGTTCCTCTCAACATTTTGGAAATCCCGCTGAAACTTTGGACATTCTCGCGAAGGGTTCCCAATCCCCGACAAGACTGGTACCCTTTCACGTCCAAATCTCTCAAACTTCGGGAGAGATTCTTAAAACCAAGGTTGACATGATTCGAGTTCCTCTCAACATTTTGGAAATCCCGCTGAAACTTTGGACATTGTCGCGAAGGGTTCCCAATCCCCGACAAGACTGGTACCCTTTCACGTCCAAATCTCTCAAACTCCGGGAGAGATTCTCAAAACCAAGGTTGACATGTTTCGAGTTCCTCTCAACATTTTGGAAATCCCGCTGAAACTTTGGACATTGTGGCGAAGGGTTCCCAATCCCCGACAAGACTGGTACCCTTTCACGTCCAAATCTCTCAAACTCCGGGAGAGATTCTCAAAACCGAGGTTGACATGTTTCGAGTTCCTCTCAACATTTTGGAAATCCCGCTGAAACTTTGGACATTCTCGCGAAGGGTTCCCAATCCCCGACAAGACTGGTACCCTTTCACGTCCAAATCTCTCAAACTCCGGGAGAGATTCTCAAAACCAAGGTTGACATGTTTCGAGTTCCTCTCAACATTTTGGAAATCCCGCTCAAACTTTGGACGTTCTGGCGAAGGGTTCCCAATCCCCGACAAGACTGGTACCCTTTCACGTCCAAATCTCTCAAACTCCGGGAGAGATTCTCAAAACCAAGGTTGACATGTTTCGAGTTCCTCTCAACATTTTGGAAATCCCGCTGAAACTTTGGACATTCTGGCGAAGGATTCCCAATCCCCGACAAGACTGGTACCCTTTCACGTCCAAATCTCTCAAAGTCCGGGAGAGATTCTCAAAACCAAGGTTGACATGTTTCGAGTTCCTCTCAACATTTTGGAAATCCCGCTGAAACTTTGGACATTCTCGCGAAGGGTTCCCAATCCCCGACAAGACTGGTACCCTTTCACGTCCAAATCTCTCAAACTCCGGGAGAGATTCTCAAAACCAAGGTTGACATGTTTCGAGTTCCTCTCAACATTTTGGAAATCCCGCTGAAACTTTGGACATTCTCGCGAAGGGTTCCCAATCCCCTACAAGACTGGTACCCTTTCACGTCCAAATCTCTCACACTCCGGGAGAGATTCTCAAAACCAAGGTTGACATGTTTCGAGTTCCTCTCAACATTTTGGAAATCCCGCTGAAACTTTGGACATTCTCGCGAAGGGTTCCCAATCCCCGACAAGACTGGTACCTTTTCACGTCCAAATCTCTCAAACTCCGGGAGGGATTCTCAAAACGAAGGTTCACATGTTTCGAGTTCCTCTCAACATTTTGGAAATCCCGCTGAAACTTTGGACATTCTCGCGAAGGGTTCCCAATCCCCGACAAGACTGGTACCCTTTCACGTCCAAATCTCTCAAACTCCGGGAGAGATTCTCAAAACCAAGGTTGACATGTTTCGAGTTCTCTCAACATTTTGGAAATCCCGCTGAAACTTTGGACATTCTCGCGAAGGGTTCCCAATCCCCGACAAGACTGGTACCCTTTCACGTCCAAATCTCTCACACTCCGGGAGAGATTCTCAAAACCAAGGTTGACATGATTCGAGTTCCTCTCAACATTTTGGAAATCCTGCTGAAACTTTGGACGTTCTCGTGAAGGGTTCCCAATCCCCGACAAGACTGGTACCCTTTCACGTCCAAATCTCTCAAACTCCGGGAGAGATTCTCAAAACCAAGGTTGACATGTTTCGAGTTCCTCTCAACATTTTGGAAATCCCGCTGAAACTCTGGACATTCTCGCGAAGGGTTCCCAATCCCCGACAAGACTGGTACCCTTTCACGTCCAAATCTCTCAAACTCCGGGAGAGATTCTCAAAACCAAGGTTGACATGTTTTGAGTTCCTCTCAACATTTTGGAAATCCCGCTGAAACTTTGGACATTCTGGCGAAGGGTTCCCAATCCCCGACAAGACTGGTACCCTTTCACGTCCAAATCTCTCAAACTCCGGGAGAGATTCTCAAAACCAAGGTTGACATGTTTCGAGTTCCTCTCAACATTTTGGAAATCCCGCTGAAACTTTGGACATTCTCGCGAAGGGTTCCCAATCCCCGACAAGACTGGTACCCTTTCACGTCCAAATCTCTCAAACTCTGGGAGAGATTCTCAAAACCAAGGTTGACATGTTTCGAGTTCCTCTCAACATTTTGGAAATCCCGCTGAAACTTTGGACATTCTCGCGAAGGGTTCCCAATCCCCGACAAGACTGGTACCCTTTCACGTCCAAATCTCTCAAACTCCGGGAGAGATTCTCAAAACCAAGGTTGACATGTTTCGAGTTCCTCTCAACATTTTGGAAATCCCGCTGAAACTTTGGACATTCTGGCGAAGGGTTCCCAATCCCCGACACGACTGGTACCCTTTCACGTCCAAATGTCTCAAACTCCGGGAGAGATTCTCAAAACCAAGGTTGACATGATTCGAGTTCCTCTCAACATTTTGGAAATCCCGCTGAAACTTTGGACATTCTCGCGAAGGGTTCCCAATCCCCGACAAGACTGGTACCCTTTCACGTCCAAATCTCTCAAACTCCGGGAGAGATTCTCAAAACCAAGGTTGACATGTTTCGAGTTCCTCTCAACATTTTGGAAATCCCGCTGAAACTTTGGACATTCTCGCACAGGGTTCCCAATCCCCGACAAGACTGGTACCCTTTCACGTCCAAATCTCTCAAACTCCGGGAGAGATTCTCAAAACCAAGGTTGACATGTTTCGAGTTCCTTTCAACGTTTTGGAAATCCCGCTGAAACTTTGGACATTCTCGCAAAGGGTTCCCAATCCCCGACAAGACTGGTACCCTTTCACGTCCAAATCTCTCAAACTCCGGGAGAGATTCTCAAAACCAAGGTTGACATGTTTCGAGTTCCTCTCAACATTTTGGAAATCCCGCTGAAACTTTGGACATTCTCGCGAAGGGCTCCCAATCCCCAACAAGACTGGTACCCTTTCACGTCCAAATCTCTCAAACTCCGGGAGAGATTCTCAAAACCGAGGTTGACATGTTTCGAGTTCCTCTCAACATTTTGGAAATCCCGCTGAAACTTTGGACATTCTCGCGAAGGGTTCCCAATCCCCGACAAGACTGGTACCTTTTCACGTCCAAATCTCTCAAACTCCGGGAGAGATTCTCAAAACCAAGGTTGACATGTTTCGAGTTCCTCTCAACATTTTGGAAATCCCGCTGAAACTTTGGACATTCTCGCGAAGGGTTCCCAATCCCCGACAAGACTGGTACCCTTTCACGTCCAAATCTCTCAAACTCCGGGAGAGATTCTCAAAACCAAGGTTGACATGTTTCGAGTTCCTCTCAACATTTTGGAAATCCCGCTGAAACTTTGGACATTCTCGCGAAGGGTTCCCAATCCCCGACAAGACTGGTACCCTTTCACGTCCAAATCTCTCAAACTCCGGGAGAGATTCTCAAAACCAAGGTTGACATGTTTCGAGTTCCTCTCAACATTTTGGAAATCCCGCTGAAACTTTGGACATTCTGGCGAAGGGTTCCCAATCCCCGACAAGACTGGTACCCTTTCACGTCCAAATCTCTCAAACTCCGGGAGAAGATTCTCAAAACCAAGGTTGACATGTTTCGAGTTCCTCTCAACATTTTGGAAATCCCGCTGAAACTTTGGACATTCTCGCGAAGAGTTCCCAATCCCCGACAAGACTGGTACCCTTTCACGTCCAAATCTCTCAAACTCCGGGAGAGATTCTCAAAACCAAGGTTGACATGTTCCAAGTTCCTCTCAACATTTTGGAAATCCCGCTGAAACTTTGGACATTCTCGCGAAGGGTTCCCAATCCCCGACAAGACTGGTACCCTTTCACGTCCAAATCTCTCAAACTCCGGGAGAGATTCTCAAAACCAAGGTTGACATGTTTCGAGTTCCTCTCAACATTTTGGAAATCCCGCTGAAACTTTGGACATTCTCGCGAAGGGTTCCCAATCCCCGACAAGACTGGTACCCTTTCACGTCCAAATCTCTCAAACTCCGGGAGAGATTCTCAAAACCAAGGTTGACATGTTTCGAGTTCCTCTCAACATTTTGGAAATCCCGCTGAAACTTTGGACATTCTCGCGAAGGGTTCCCAATCCCCGACAAGACTGGTACCCTTTCACGTCCAAATCTCTCAAACTCCGGGAGAGATTCTCAAAACCAAGGTTGACATGTTTCGAGTTCCTCTCAACATTTTGGAAATCCCGCTGAAACTTTGGACGTTCTGGCGAAGGGTTCCCAATCCCCGACAAGACTGGTACCCTTTCACGTCCAAATCTCTCAAACTCCGGGAGAGATTCTCAAAACCAAGTTTGACATGTTTCGAGTTCCTCTCAACATTTTGGAAATCCCGCTGAAACTTTGGACATTCTCGCGAAGGGTTCCCAATCCCCGAGAAGACTGGTACCCTTTCACGTCCAAATCTCTCAAACTCTGGGAGAGATTCTCAAAACCAAGGTTGACATGTTTCGAGTTCTTTTCAACATTTTGGAAATCCCGCTGAAACTTTGGACATTCTCGCGAAGGGTTCCCAATCCCCGACAAGACTGGTACCCTTTCACGTCCAAATCTCTCGAACTCCGGGAGAGATTCTCAAAACCAAGGTTGACATGTTTCGAGTTCCTCTCAACATTTTGGAAATCCCGCTGAAACTTTGGACATTCTGGCGAAGGGTTCCCAATGCCCGACACGACTGGTACCCTTTCACGTCCAAATCTCTCAAACTCCGGGAGAGATTCTCAAAACCAAGGTTGACATGATTCGAGTTCCTCTCAACATTTTAGAAATCCCGCTGAAACTTTGGACATTCTCGTGAAGGGTTCCCAATCCCCAACAAGACTGGTACCCTTTCACGTCCAAATCTCTCAAACTCCGGGAGAGATTCTCAAAACCAAGGTTGACATGTTTCAAGTTCCTCTCAACATTTTGGAAATCCCGCTGAAACTTTGGACATTCTCGCGAAGGGTTCCCAATCCCCGACAAGACTGGTACCCTTTCACGTCCAAATCTCTCACACTCCGGGAGAGATTCTCAAAACCAAGGTTGACATGTTTCGAGTTCCTCTCAACATTTTGGAAATCCCGCTGAAACTTTGGACATTCTCGCAAAGGGTTCCCAATCCCCGACAAGACTGGTACCCTTTCACGTCCAAATCTCTCAAACTCCGGGAGAGATTCTCAAAACCAAGGTTGACATGTTTCGAGTTCCTTTCAACGTTTTGGAAATCCCGCTGAAACTTTGGACATTCTCGCGAAGGGTTCCCAATCCCTGACAAGACTGGTACCCTTTCACGTCCAAATCTCTCAAACTCCGGGAGAGATTCTCAAAACCAAGGTTGACATGTTTCGAGTTCCTCTCAACATTTTGGAAATCCCGCTGAAACTTTGGACATTCTCGCGAAGGGCTCCCAATCCCCGACAAGACTGGTACCCTTTCACGTCCAAATCTCTCAAACTCCGGGAGAGATTCTCAAAACCGAGGTTGACATGTTTCGAGTTCCTCTCAACATTTTGGAAATCCCGCTGAAACTTTGGACTTTCTCGCGAAGGGTTCCCAATCCCCGACAAGACTGGTACCCTTTCACGTCCAAATCTCTCACACTCCGGGAGAGATTCTCAAAACCAAGGTTGACATGTTTCGAGTTCCTCTCAACATTTTGGAAATCCCGCTGAAACTTTGGACATTCTCGCAAAGGGTTCCCAATCCCCGACAAGACTGGTACCCTTTCACGTCCAAATCTCTCAAACTCCGGGAGAGATTCTCAAAACCAAGGTTGACATGTTTCGAGTTCCTCTCAACATTTTGGAAATCCCGCTGAAACTTTGGACATTCTGGCGAAGGGTTCCCAATCCCCGACAAGACTGCTACCCTTTCACGTCCAAATCTCTCAAACTCTGGGAGAGATTCTCAAAACCAAGGTTGACATGTTTCGAGTTCTTTTCAACATTTTGGAAATCCCGCTGAAACTTTGGACATTCTCGCGAAGGGTTCCCAATCCCCGACAAGACTGGTACCCTTTCACGTCCAAATCTCTCAAACTCTGGGAGAGATTCTCAAAACCAAGGTTCACATGTTTCGAGTTCCTCTCAACATTTTGGAAATCCCGCTGAAACTTTGGACATTCTGGCGAAGGGTTCCCAATCCCCGACAAGACTGGTACCCTTTCACGTCCAAATCTCTCAAACTCCGGGAGAGATTCTCAAAACCAAGGTTGACATGTTTCGAGTTCCTTTCAACATTTTGGAAATCCCGCTGAAACTTTGGACATTCTCGCGAAGGGTTCCCAATCCCCGACAAGACTGGTACCCTTTCACGTAAAATCTCTCAAACTCCGGGAGAGATTCTCAAAACCAAGGTTGACATGTTTCGAGTTCCTCTCAACATTTTGGAAATCCCGCTGAAACTTTGGACATTCTGGCGAAGGGCTCCCAATCCCCGACAAGACTGGTACCCTTTCACGTCCAAATCTCTCAAACTCCGGGAGAGATTCTCAAAACCAAGGTTGACATGTTTCGAGTTCCTCTCAACATTTTGGAAATCCCGCTGAAACTTTGGACATTCTCGCGAAGGGTTCCCAATCCCCGACAAGACTGGTACCCTTTCACGTCCAAATCTCTCAAACTCCGGGAGAGATTCTCAAAACCAAGGTTGACATGTTTCGAGTTCCTCTCAACATTTTGGAAATCCCGCTGAAACTTTGGACATTCTGGCGAAGGGTTCCCAATCCCCGACAAGACTGGTACCCTTTCACGTCCAAATCTCTCAAACTCCGGGAGAGATTCTCAAAACCAAGGTTCACATGTTTCGAGTTCCTCTCAACATTTTGGAAATCCCGCTGAAACTTTGGACATTCTCGCGAAGGGTTCCCAATCCCCGACAAGACTGCTACCCTTTCACGTCCAAATCTCTCACACTCCGGGAGAGATTCTCAAAACCAAGGTTGACATGTTTCGAGTTCCTCTCAACATTTTGGAAATCCCGCTGAAACTTTGGACGTTCTGGCGAAGGGTTCCCAATCCCCGACAAGACTGGTACCCTTTCACGTCCAAATCTCTCAAACTCCGGGAGAGATTCTCAAAACCAAGTTTGACATGTTTCGAGTTCCTCTCAACATTTTGGAAATCCCGCTGAAACTTTGGACATTCTCGCGAAGGGTTCCCAATCCCCGACAAGACTGGTACCCTTTCACGTCCAAATCTCTCAAACTCTGGGAGAGATTCTCAAAACCAAGGTTGACATGTTTCGAGTTCTTTTCAACATTTTGGAAATCCCGCTGAAACTTTGGACATTCTCGTGAAGGGTTCCCAATCCCCGACAAGACTGGTACCCTTTCACGTCCAAATCTCTCAAACTCCGGGAGAGATTCTCAAAACCAAGGTTGACATGTTTCGAGTTCCTTTCAACATTTTGGAAATCCCGCTGAAACTTTGGACATTCTCGCGAAGGGTTCCCAATCCCCGACAAGACTGGTACCCTTTCACGTCCAAATCTCTCAAACTCTGGGAGAGATTCTCAAAACCAAGGTTGACATGTTTCGAGTTCCTTTCAACATTTTGGAAATCCCGCTGAAACTTTGGACATTCTCGCGAAGGGTTCCCAATCCCCGACAAGACTGGTACCCTTTCACGTCCAAATCTCTCAAACTCCGGGAGAGATTCTCAAAACCAAGGTTGACATGTTTCGAGTTCCTCTCAACATTTTGGAAATCCCGCTGAAACTTTGGACATTCTCGCGAAGGGTTCCCAATCCCCGACAAGACTGGTACCCTTTCACGTCCAAATCTCTCAAACTCCGGGAGAGATTCTCAAAACCAAGGTTGACATGTTTCGAGTTCCTCTCAACATTTTGGAAATCCCGCTGAAACTTTGGACATTCTCGCGAAGGGTTCCCAATCCCCGACAAGACTGGTACCCTTTCACGTCCAAATCTCTCAAACTCCGGGAGAGATTCTCAAAACCAAGGTTGACATGATTCTAGTTCCTCTCAACATTTTGGAAATCCCGCTGAAACTTTGGACATTCTCGTGAAGGGTTCCCAATCCCCGACAAGACTGGTACCCTTTCACGTCCAAATCTCTCAAACTCCGGGAGAGATTCTCAAAACCAAGGTTGACATGTTTCGAGTTCCTCTCAACATTTTGGAAATCCTGCTGAAACTTTGGACATTCTCGCGAAGGGTTCCCAATCCCCGACAAGACTGGTACCCTTTCACGTCCAAATCTCTCAAACTCCGGGAGAGATTCTCAAAACTGAGGTTGACATGTTTCGAGTTGCTCTCATCTTTTTAGAAATCCCGCTGAAACTTTGGACATTGTCGCGAAGCGTTCCCAATCCCTGACAAGACTGGTACCCTTTCACGTCCAAATCTCTCACGCTCCGGGAGAGATTCTCAAAACCAAGGTTGACATGTTTCGAGTTCCTCTCAACATTTTGGAAATCCCGCTGAAACTTTGGACATTCTCGCGAAGGGTTCCCAATCCCCGACAAGACTGGTACCCTTTCACGTCCAAATCTCTCAAACTCCGGGAGAGATTCTCAAAACCAAGGTTGACATGTTTCGAGTTCCTTTCAACGTTTTGGAAATCCCGCTGAAACTTTGGACATTCTCGCGAAGGGTTCCCAATCCCTGACAAGACTGGTACCCTTTCACGTCCTAATCTCTCAAACTCCGGGAGAGATTCTCAAAACCAAGGTTGACATGTTTCGAGTTCCTCTCAACATTTTGGAAATCCCGCTGAAACTTTGGACATTCTCACGAAGGGCTCCCAATCCCCGACAAGACTGGTACCCTTTCACGTCCAAATCTCTCAAACTCCGGGAGAGATTCTCAAAACCAAGGTTCACATGTTTCGAGTTCCTCTCAACATTTTGGAAATCCCGCTGAAACTTTGGACATTCTCGCGAAGGGTTCCCAATCCCCGACAAGACTGGTACCCTTTCACGTCCAAATCTCTCAAACTCCGGGAGAGATTCTCAAAACCAAGGTTGACATGTTTCGAGTTCCTCTCAACATTTTGGAAATCCCGCTGAAACTTTGGACATTCTCGCGAAGGGTTCCCAATCCCCGACAAGACTGGTACCCTTTCACGTCCAAATCTCTCAAACTCCGGGAGAGATTCTCAAAACCAAGGTTGACATGTTTCGAGTTCCTCTCAACATTTTGGAAATCCCGCTGAAACTTTGGACATTCTCGTGAAGGGTTCCCAATCCCCGACAAGACTGGTACCCTTTCACGTCCAAATCTCTCAAACTCCGGGAGAGATTCTCAAAACCAAGGTTGACATGTTTCGAGTTCCTCTCAACATTTTGGAAATCCCGCTGAAACTTTGGACATTCTCGCGAAGGGTTCCCAATCCCCGACAAGACTGGTACCCTTTCACGTCCAAATCTCTCAAACTCCGGGAGAGATTCTCAAAACCAAGGTTGACATGTTTCGAGTTCCTCTCAACATTTTGGAAATCCCGCTGAAACTTTGGACATTCTGGCGAAGGGTTCCCAATCCCCGACAAGACTGGTACCCTTTCACGTCCAAATCTCTCAAACTCCGGGAGAGATTCTCAAAACCAAGGTTGACATGTTTCGAGTTCCTCTCAAAATTTTGGAAATCCCGTTGAAACTTTGGACATTCTCGCGAAGGGTTCCCAATCCCCGACAAGACTGGTACCCTTTCACGTCCAAATCTCTCAAACTCTGGGAGAGATTCTCAAAACCAAGGTTGACATGTTTCGAGTTCCTCTCAACATATTGGAAATCCCGCTGAAACTTTGGACATTCTCGCGAAGAGTTCCCAATCCCCGACAAGACTGGTACCCTTTCACGTCCAAATCTCTCAAACTCTGGGAGAGATTCTCAAAACCAAGGTTCACATGTTTCGAGTTCCGTTCAACATTTTGGAAATCCCGCTGAAACTTTGGACATTCTCGCGAAGGGCTCCCAATCCCCGACAAGACTGGTACCCTTTCACATCCAAAACTCTCAAACTCCGGGAGAGATTCTCAAAACCAAGGTTGACATGTTTCGAGTTCCTCTCAACATTTTGGAAATCCCGCTGAAACTTTGGACATTCTCGCGAAGGGTTCCCAATCCCCGACAAGACTGGTACCCTTTCACGTCCAAATCTCTCAAACTCCGGGAGAGATTCTCAAAACCAAGGTTGACATGTTTCGAGTTCCTCTCAACATTTTGGAAATCCCGCTGAAACTTTGGACATTCTCGCGAAGGGTTCCCAATCCCCGACAAGACTGGTACCCTTTCACGTCCAAATCTCTCAAACTCTGGGAGAGATTCTCAAAACCAAGGTTGACATGTTTCGAGTTCCTCTCAACATTTTGGAAATCCCGCTGAAACTTTGGACATTCTCGCGAAGAGTTCCCAATCCCCGACAAGACTGGTACCCTTTCACGTCCAAATCTCTCAAACTCCGGGAGAAGATTCTCAAAACCAAGGTTGACATGTTTCGAGTTCCTTTCAACATTTTGGAAATCCCGCTGAAACTTTGGACATTCTCGCGAAGAGTTCCCAATCCCCGACAAGACTGGTACCCTTTCACGTCCAAATCTCTCAAACTCCGGGAGAGATTCTCAAAACCAAGGTTGACATGTTTCGAGTTCCTCTCAACATTTTGGAAATCCCGCTGAAACTTTGGACATTCTCGCGAAGGGTTCCCAATCCCCGACAAGACTGGTACCCTTTCACGTCCAAATCTCTCAAACTCCGGGAGAGATTCTCAAAACCAAGGTTGACATGTTTCGAGTTCCTCTCAACATTTTGGAAATCCCGTTGAAACTTTGGACATTCTCGCGAAGGGTTCCCAATCCCCGACAAGACTGGTACCCTTTCACGTCCAAATCTCTCAAACTCCGGGAGAGATTCTCAAAACCAAGGTTGACATGTTTCGAGTTCCTCTCAACATTTTGGAAATCCCGCTGAAACTTTGGACATTCTGGCGAAGGGTTCCCAATCCCCGACAAGACTGGTACCCTTTCACGTCCAAATCTCTCAAACTCCGGGAGAGATTCTCAAAACCAAGGTTGACATGTTTCGAGTTCCTCTCAACATTTTGGAAATCCCGCTGAAACTTTGGACATTCTGGCGAAGGGTTCCCAATCCCCGACAAGACTGGTACCCTTTCACGTCCAAATCTCTCAAACTCCGGGAGAGATTCTCAAAACCAAGGTTGACATGTTTCGAGTTCCTCTCAAAATTTTGGAAATCCCGTTGAAACTTTGGACATTCTCGCGAAGGGTTCCCAATCCCCGACAAGACTGGTACCCTTTCACGTCCAAATCTCTCAAACTCTGGGAGAGATTCTCAAAACCAAGGTTGACATGTTTCGAGTTCCTCTCAACATATTGGAAATCCCGCTGAAACTTTGGACATTCTCGCGAAGAGTTCCCAATCCCCGACAAGACTGGTACCCTTTCACGTCCAAATCTCTCAAACTCTGGGAGAGATTCTCAAAACCAAGGTTCACATGTTTCGAGTTCCGTTCAACATTTTGGAAATCCCGCTGAAACTTTGGACATTCTCGCGAAGGGCTCCCAATCCCCGACAAGACTGGTACCCTTTCACATCCAAAACTCTCAAACTCCGGGAGAGATTCTCAAAACCAAGGTTGACATGTTTCGAGTTCCTCTCAACATTTTGGAAATCCCGCTGAAACTTTGGACATTCTCGCGAAGGGTTCCCAATCCCCGACAAGACTGGTACCCTTTCACGTCCAAATCTCTCAAACTCCGGGAGAGATTCTCAAAACCAAGGTTGAAATATTCCGAGTTCCTTTCAACATTTTGGAAATCCCACTGAAACTTTGGACATTCTCGCGAAGGGTTCCCAATCCCCGACAAGACTGGTACCCTTTCACGTCCAAATCTCTCAAACTCCGGGAGAGATTCTCAAAACCAAGGTTGACATGTTTCGAGTTCCTTTCAACATTTTGGAAATCCCGCTGAAACTTTGGACATTCTCGCGAAGGGTTCCCAATCCCCGACAAGACTGGTACCCTTTCACATCCAAATCTCTCAAACTCCGGGAGAGATTCTCAAAACCGAGGTTGACATGTTTCGAGTTCCTCTCAACATTTTGGAAATCCCGCTGAAACTTTGGACATTCTCGCGAAGGGTTCCCAATCCCCGACAAGACTGGTACCCTTTCACGTCCAAATCTCTCAAACTCCGGGAGAGATTCTCAAAACCAAGGTTGACATGTTTCGAGTTCCTCTCAACATTTTGGAAATCCCGCTGAAACTTTGGACATTCTGGCGAAGGGTTCCCAATCCCCGACAAGACTGGTACCCTTTCACGTCCAAATCTCTCAAACTCCGGGAGAGATTCTCAATACCAAGGTTGACATGTTTCGAGTTCCTCTCAACATTTTGGAAATCCCGCTGAAACTTTGGACATTCTCGCGAAGGGTTCCCAATCCCCGACAAGACTGGTACCCTTTCACGTCCAAATCTCTCAAACTCCGGGAGAGATTCTCAAAACCAAGGTTGACATATTCCGAGTTCCTTTCAACATTTTGGAAATCCCACTGAAACTTTGGACATTCTCGCGAAGGGTTCCCAATTCCCGACAAGACTGGTACCCTTTCACGTCCAAATCTCTCAAACTCCGGGAGAGATTCTCAAAACCAAGGTTGACATGTTTCGAGTTCCTTTCAACATTTTGGAAATCCCGCTGAAACTTTGGACATTCTCGCGAAGGGTTCCCAATCCCCGACAAGACTGGTACCCTTTCACATCCAAATCTCTCAAACTCCGGGAGAGATTCTCAAAACCGAGGTTGACATGTTTCGAGTTCCTCTCAACATTTTGGAAATCCCGCTGAAACTTTGGACATTCTCGCGAAGGGTTCCCAATCCCCGACAAGACTGGTACCCTTTCACGTCCAAATCTCTCAAACTCCGGGAGAGATTCTCAAAACCAAGGTTGACATGTTTCGAGTTCCTCTAAACATTTTGGAAAACCCGCTGAAACTTTGGACATTCTGGCGAAGGGTTCCCAATCCCCGAAAAGACTGGTACCCTTTCACATCCAAATCTCTCAAACTCCGGGAGAGATTCTCAAAACCAAGGTTGACATGTTTCGAGTTCCTTTCAACATTTTGGAAATCCCGCTGAAACTTTGGACATTCTCGCAAAGGGTTCCCAATCCCCGACAAGACTGGTACCCTTTCACGTCCAAATCTCTCAAACTCCCGGAGAGATTCTCAAAACCAAGGTTGACACGTTTCGAGTTCCTTTCAACATTTTGGAAATCCCGCTGAAACTTTGGACATTCTCGCGAAGGTTTCCCAATCCCCGACAAGACTGGTACACTTTCACGTCCAAATCTCTCAAACTCCGGGAGAGATTCTCAAAACCAAGGTTGACATGTTTCGAGTTCCTCTCAACATTTTGGAAATCCCGCTGAAACTTTGGGCATTCTCGTGAAGGGTTCCCAATCCCCGACAAGACTGGTACCCTTTCACGTCCAAATCTCTCAAACTCTGGGAGAGATTCTCAAAACCAAGGTTGACATGATTCGAGTTCCTCTCAACATTTTGGAAATCCCGCTGAAACTTTGGACATTCTCGTGAAGGGTTCCCAATCCCCGACAAGACTGGTACCCTTTCACGTCCAAATCTCTCAAACTCCGGGAGAGATTCTCAAAACCCAGGTTGACATGTTTCGAGTTCCTCTCAACATTCTGGAAATCCCGCTGAAACTTTGGACATTCTGGCGAAGGGTTCCCAATCCCCGACAAGACTGGTACCCTTTCACGTCCAAATCTCTCAAACTCCGGGAGAGATTCTCAAAACCGAGGTTGACATGTTTCGAGTTCCTCTCAACATTTTGGAAATCCCGCTGAAACTTTGGACATTCTCGCGAAGGGTTCCCAATCCCCGACAAGACTGGTACCCTTTCACGTCCAAATCTCTCACACTCCGGGAGAGATTCTCAAAACCAAGGTTGACATGTTTCGAGTTCCTCTCAACATTTTGGAAATCCCGCTGAAACTTTGGACGTTCTGGCGAAGGGTTCCCAATCCCCGACAAGACTGGTACCCTTTCACGTCCAAATCTCTCAAACTCCGGGAGAGATTCTCAAAACCAAGGTTGACATGTTTCGAGTTCCTCTCAACGTTTTGGAAATCCCGCTGAAACTTTGGACATTCTCGCGAAGGGTTCCCAATCCCCGACAAGACTGGTACCCTTTCACGTCCAAATCTCTCAAACTCCGGGAGAGATTCTCAAAACCAAGGTTGACATGTTTCGAGTTCCTTTCAACATTTTGGAAATCCCGCTGAAACTTTGGACATTCTCGCGAAGCGTTCCCAATCCCTGACAAGACTGGTACCCTTTCACGTCCAAATCTCTCAAACTCCGGGAGAGATTCTCAAAACCAAGGTTGACACGTTTCGAGTTCCTTTCAACATTTTGGAAATCCCGCTGAAACTTTGGACATTCTCGCGAAGGGTTCCCAATCCCCGACAAGACTGGTACCCTTTCACGTCCAAATCTCTCAAACTCCGGGAGAGATTCTCAAAACCAAGGTTGACATGTTTCGAGTTCCTTTCAACATTTTGGATATCCCGCTGAAACTTTAGACATTCTCGCAAAGGGTTCCCAATCCCCGACAAGACTGGTACCCTTTCACGTCCAAATCTCTCAAACTCCCGGAGAGATTCTCAAAACCAAGGTTGACACGTTTCGAGTTCCTTTCAACATTTTGGAAATCCCGCTGAAACTTTGGACATTCTGGCGAAGGGTTCCCAATCCCCGACAAGACTGGTACCCTTTCACGTCCAAATCTCTCACACTCCGGGAGAGATTCTCAAAACCAAGGTTGACATGTTTCGAGTTCCTCTCAACATTTTGGAAATCCCGCTGAAACTTTGGACGTTCTGGCGAAGGGTTCCCAATCCCCGACAAGACTGGTACCCTTTCACGTCCAAATCTCTCAAACTCCGGGAGAGATTCTCAAAACCAAGGTTGACATGTTTCGAGTTCCTCTCAACGTTTTGGAAATCCCGCTGAAACTTTGGACATTCTCGCGAAGGGTTCCCAATCCCCGACAAGACTGGTACCCTTTCACGTCCAAATCTCTCAAACTCCGGGAGAGATTCTCAAAACCAAGGTTGACATGTTTCGAGTTCCTCTCAACATTTTGGAAATCCCGCTGAAACTTTGGACATTCTCGCGAAGGGTTCCCAATCCCCGACAAGACTGGTACCCTTTCACGTGCAAATCTTTCAAACTCTGGGAGAGATTCTCAAAACCAAGGTTGACATGTTTCGAGTTCCTCTCAACATTTTGGAAATCCCGCTGAAACTTTGGACATTCTCGCGAAGGGTTCCCAATCCCCGACAAGACTGGTACCCTTTCACGTCCAAATCTCTCAAACTCCGGGAGAGATTCTCAAAACCAAGGTTGACATGTTTCGAGTTCCTCTCAACATTTTGGAAATCCCGCTGAAACTTTGGACATTCTCGCGAAGGGTTCCCAATCCCCGACAAGACTGGTACCCTTTCACGTCCAAATCTTTCAAACTCTGGTAGAGATTCTCAAAACCAAGGTTGACATGTTTCGAGTTCCTCTCAACATTTTGGAAATCCCGCTGAAACTTTGGACATTCTCGCGAAGGGTTCCCAATCCCCGACAAGACTGGTACCCTTTCACGTCCAAATCTCTCAAACTCCGGGAGAGATTCTCAAAACCAAGGTTGACATGTTTCGAGTTCCTCTCAACATTTTGGAAATCCCGCTGAAACTTTGGACATTCTCGCGAAGGGCTCCCAATCCCCGACAAGACTGGTACCCTTTAACATCCAAAACTCTCAAACTCCGGGAGAGATTCTCAAAACCAAGGTTGACATGTTTCGAGTTCCTCTCAACATTTTGGAAATCCCGCTGAAACTTTGGACATTCTCGCGAAGGGTTCCCAATCCCCGACCAGACTGGTACCCTTTCACGTCCAAATCTCTCAAACTCCGGGAGAGATTATCAAAACCAAGGTTAACATGTTTCGAGTTCCTCTCAACATTTTGGAAATCCCGCTGAAACTTTGGACATTCTCGCGAAGCGTTCCCAATCCCTGACAAGACTGGTACCCTTTCACGTCCAAATCTCTCAAACTCCGGGAGAGATTCTCAAAACCAAGGTTGACATGTTTCGAGTTCCTTTCAACATTTTGGAAATCCCGCTGAAACTTTGGACATTCTCGCGAAGGGTTCCCAATCCCCGACAAGACTGGTACCCTTTCACGTCCAAATCTCTCAAACTCCGGGAGAGATTCTCAAAACCAAGGTTGACATGTTTCGAGTTCCTTTCAACATTTTGGAAATCCCGCTGAAACTTTGGACATTCTCGCAAAGGGTTCCCAATCCCCGACAAGACTGGTACCCTTTCACGTCCAAATCTCTCAAACTCCCGGAGAGATTCTCAAAACCAAGGTTGACACGTTTCGAGTTCCTTTCAACATTTTGGAAATCCCGCTGAAACTTTGGACATTCTCGCGAAGGTTTCCCAATCCCCGACAAGACTGGTACCCTTTCACGTCCAAATCTCTCAAACTCCGGGAGAGATTCTCAAAACCAAGGTTGACATGTTTCGAGTTCCTCTCAACATTTTGGAAATCCCGCTGAAACTTTGGACATTCTCGCGAAGGGTTCCCAATCCCCGACAAGACTGGTACTCTTTCACGTCCAAATCTCTCAAACTCTGGGAGAGATTCTCAAAACCAAGGTTGACATGATTCGAGTTCCTCTCAACATTTTGGAAATCCCGCTGAAACTTTGGACATTCTCGTGAAGGGTTCCCAATCCCCGACAAGACTGGTAGCCTTTCACGTCCAAATCTCTCAAACTCCGGGAGAGATTCTCAAAACCAAGGTTGACATGTTTCGAGTTCCTCTCAACATTCTGGAAATCCCGCTGAAACTTTGGACATTCTGGCGAAGGGTTCCCAATCCCCGACAAGACTGGTACCCTTTCACGTCCAAATCTCTCAAACTCCGGGAGAGATTCTCAAAACCGAGGTTGACATGTTTCGAGTTCCTCTCAACATTTTGGAAATCCCGCTGAAACTTTGGACTTTCTCGCGAAGGGTTCCCAATCCCCGACAAGACTGGTACCCTTTCACGTCCAAATCTCTCAAACTCCGGGAGAGATTCTCAAAACCAAGGTTGACATGTTTCGAGTTCCTCTCAACATTTTGGAAATCCCGCTGAAACTTTGGACGTTCTGGCGAAGGGTTCCCAATCCCCGACAAGACTGGTACCCTTTCACGTCCAAATCTCTCAAACTCCGGGAGAGATTCTCAAAACCAAGGTTGACATGTTTCGAGTTCCTCTCAACGTTTTGGAAATCCCGCTGAAACTTTGGACATTCTCGCGAAGGGTTCCCAATCCCCGACAAGACTGGTACCCTTTCACGTCCAAATCTCTCAAACTCCGGGAGAGATTCTCAAAACCAAGGTTGACATGTTTCGAGTTCCTCTCAACATTTTGGAAATCCCGCTGAAACTTTGGACATTCTCGCGAAGCGTTCCCAATCCCTGACAATACTGGTACCCTTTCACGTCCAAATCTCTCAAACTCCGGGAGAGATTCTCAAAACCAAGGTTGACATGTTTCGAGTTCCTTTCAACGTTTTGGAAATCCCGCTGAAACTTTGGACATTCTGGCGAAGGGTTCCCAATCCCCGACAAGACTGGTACCCTTTCACGTCCAAATCTCTCAAACTCCGGGAGAGATTCTCAAAACCAAGGTTGACATGTTTCGAGTTCCTCTCAACATTTTGGAAATCCCGCTGAAACTTTGGACATTCTCGCGAAGAGTTCCCAATCCCCGACAAGACTGGTACCCTTTCACGTCCAAATCTCTCAAACTCCGGGAGAGATTCTCAAAACCAAGGTTGACATGTTTCGAGTTCCTCTCAACATTTTGGAAATCCCGCTGAAACTTTGGACATTCTCGCGAAGGGTTCCCAATCCCCGACAAGACTGGTACCCTTTCACGTCCAAATCTCTCAAACTCCGGGAGAGATTATCAAAACCAAGGTTGACATGTTTCGAGTTCCTCTCAACATTTTGGAAATCCCGCTGAAACTTTGGACATTCTCGCGAAGGGTTCCCAATCCCCGACAAGACTGGTACCCTTTCACGTCCAAATCTCTCAAACTCCGGGAGAGATTCTCAAAACCAAGGTTGACATGTTTCGAGTTCCTCTCAACATTTTGGAAATCCCGCTGAAACTTTGGACATTCTCGCGAAGGGCTCCCAATCCCCGACAAGACTGGTACCCTTTAACATCCAAAACTCTCAAACTCCGGGAGAGATTCTCAAAACCAAGGTTCACATGTTTCGAGTTCCTCTCAACATTTTGGAAATCCCGCTGAAACTTTGGACATTCTCGCGAAGGGTTCCCAATCCCCGACCAGACTGGTACCCTTTCACGTCCAAATCTCTCAAACTCCGGGAGAGATTATCAAAACCAAGGTTGACATGTTTCGAGTTCCTTTCAACATTTTGGAAATCCCACTGAAACTTTGGACATTCTCGCGAAGGGTTCCCAATCCCCGACAAGACTGGTACCCTTTCACGTCCAAATCTCTCAAACTCCGGGAGAGATTCTCAAAACCAAGGTTGACATGTTTCGAGTTCCTCTCAACATTTTGGAAATCCCGCTGAAACTTTGGACATTCTCGCGAAGGGTTCCAATCCCCGACAAGACTGGTACCTTTTCACGTCCAAATCTCTCAAACTCCGGGAGAGATTCTCAAAACCAAGGTTGACATGTTTCGAGTTCCTCTCAACGTTTTGGAAATCCCGCTGAAACTTTGGACATTCTCGCGAAGGGTTCCCAATCCCCGACAAGACTGGTACCCTTTCACGTCCAAATCTCTCAAACTCCGGGAGAGATTCTCAAAACCAAGGTTGACATGTTTCGATTTCCTCTCAACATTTTGGAAATCCCGCTGAAACTTTGGACATTCTCGCGAAGGGTTCCCAATCCCTGACAAGACTGGTACCCTTTCACGTCCAAATCTCTCAAACTCCGGGAGAGATTCTCAAAACCAAGGTTGACATGTTTCGAGTTCCTCTCAACATTTTGGAAATCCCGCTGAAACTTTGGACATTCTCGCGAAGGGTTCCAATCCCCGACAAGACTGGTACCTTTTCACGTCCAAATCTCTCAAACTCCGGGAGAGATTCTCAAAACCAAGGTTGACATGTTTCGAGTTCCTCTCAACATTTTGGAAATCCCGCTGAAACTTTGGACATTCTCGCGAAGCGTTCCCAATCCCTGACAAGACTGGTACCCTTTCACGTCCAAATCTCTCAAACTCCGGGAGAGATTCTCAAAACCAAGGTTGACATGTTTCGAGTTCCTTTCAACATTTTGGAAATCCCGCTGAAACTTTGGACATTCTCGCGAAGGGTTCCCAATCCCCGACAAGACTGGTACCCTTTCACGTCCAAATCTCTCAAACTCCGGGAGAGATTATCAAAACCAAGGTTGACATGTTTTGAGTTCCTCTCAACATTTTGGAAATCCCGCTGAAACTTTGGACATTCTCGCGAAGGGTTCCCAATCCCCGACAAGACTGGTACCCTTTCACGTCCAAATCTCTCAAACTCCGGGAGAGATTCTCAAAACCAAGGTTGACATGTTTCGAGTTCCTCTCAACATTTTGGAAATCCCGCTGAAACTTTGGACATGCTCGCGAAGGGTTCCCAATCCCCGACAAGACTGGTACCCTTTCACGTCCAAATCTCTCAAACTCTGGGAGAAGATTCTCAAAACCAAGGTTGACATGTTTCGAGTTCCTCTCAACATTTTGGAAATCCCGCTGAAACTTTGGACATTCTCGCGAAGAGTTCCCAATCCCCGACAAGACTGGTACCCTTTCACGTCCAAATCTCTCAAACTCCGGGAGAGATTCTCAAAACCAAGGTTGACATGTTTCGAGTTCCTCTCAACATTTTGGAAATCCCGCTGAAACTTTGGACATGCTCGCGAAGGGTTCCCAATCCCCGACAAGACTGGTACCCTTTCACGTCCAAATCTCTCAAACTCTGGGAGAAGATTCTCAAAACCAAGGTTGACATGTTTCGAGTTCCTCTCAACATTTTGGAAATCCCGCTGAAACTTTGGACATTCTCGCGAAGAGTTCCCAATCCCCGACAAGACTGGTACCCTTTCACGTCCAAATCTCTCAAACTCCGGGAGAGATTCTCAAAACCAAGGTTGACATGTTTCGAGTTCCTCTCAACATTTTGGAAATCCCGCTGAAACTTTGGACATTCTCGCGAAGGGTTCCCAATCCCCGACAAGACTGGTACCCTTTCACGTCCAAATCTCTCAAACTCCGGGAGAGATTCTCAAAACCAAGGTTGACATGTTTCGAGTTCCTCTCAACATTTTAGAAATCCCGCTGAAACTTTGGACATTCTCGCGAAGGGTTCCCAATCCCCGACAAGACTGGTACCCTTTCACGTCCAAATCTCTCAAACTCCGGGAGAGATTCTCAAAACCAAGGTTCACATGTTTCGAGTTCCTTTCAACATTTTGGAAATCCCGCTGAAACTTTGGACATTCTCGCGAAGAGTTCCCAATCCCCGACAAGACTGGTACCCTTTCACGTCCAAATCTCTCAAACTCCGGGAGAGATTCTCAAAACCAAGGTTGACATGTTTCGAGTTCCTCTCAACATTTTGGAAATCCCGCTAAAACTTTGGACATTCTCGCGAAGGGTTCCCAATCCCCGACAAGACTGGTACCCTTTCACGTCCAAATCTCTCAAACTCCGGGAGAGATTCTTAAAACCAAGGTTGACATGTTTCGAGTTCCTCTCAACATTTTGGAAATCCCGCTGAAACATTGGACATTCTCGCGAAGGGTTCCCAATCCCCGACAAGACTGGTACCCTTTCACGTCCAAATCTCTCAAACTCTGGGAGAGATTCTCAAAACCAAGGTTGACATGTTTCGAGTTCCTTTCAACATTTTGGAAATCCCGCTGAAACTTTGGACATTCTCGCGAAGGGTTCCCAATCCCCGACAAGACTGGTACCCTTTCACGTCCAAATCTCTCAAACTCTGGGAGAGATTCTCAAAACCAAGGTTCACATGTTTCGAGTTCCGTTCAACATTTTGGAAATCCCGCTGAAACTTTGGACATTCTGGCGAAGGGTTCCCAATCCCCGACAAGACTGGTACCCTTTCACGTCCAAATCTCTCAAACTCCGGGAGAAGATTCTCAAAACCAAGGTTGACATGTTTCGAGTTCCTCTCAACATTTTGGAAATCCCGCTGAAACTTTGGACATTCTCGCGAAGAGTTCCCAATCCCCGACAAGACTGGTACCCTTTCACGTCCAAATCTCTCAAACTCCGGGAGAGATTCTCAAAACCAAGGTTGACATGTTTCGAGTTCCTCTCAACATTTTGGAAATCCCGCTGAAACTTTGGACATTCTCGCGAAGGGTTCCCAATCCCCGACAAGACTGGTACCCTTTCACGTCCAAATCTCTCAAACTCCGGGAGAGATTCTCAAAACCAAGGTTGACATGTCTCGAGTTCCTCTCAACATTTTGGAAATCCCGCTGAAACTTTGGACATTCTCGCGAAGGGTTCCCAATCCCCGACAAGACTGGTACCCTTTCACGTCCAAATCTCTCAAACTCCGGGAGAGATTCTCAAAACCAAGGTTGACATGTTTCGAGTTCCTTTCAACATTTTGGAAATCCCGCTGAAACTTTGGACATTCTCGCGAAGGGCTCCCAATCCCCGACAAGACTGGTACCCTTTCACGTCCAAATCTCTCAAACTCCGGGAGAGATTCTCAAAACCAAGGTTGACATGTTTCGAGTTCCTCTCAACATTTTGGAAATCCCGCTGAAACTTTGGACATTCTCACGAAGGGTTCCCAATCCCCGACAAGACTGGTACCCTTTCACGTCCAAATCTCTCAAACTCCGGGAGAGATTCTCAAAACCAAGGTTGACATGTTTCGAGTTCCTTTCAACATTTTGGAAATCCCGCTGAAACTTTGGACATTCTCGCGAAGGGCTCCCAATCCCCGACAAGACTGGTACCCTTTCACGTCCAAATCTCTCAAACTCCGGGAGAGATTCTCAAAACCAAGGTTGACATGTTTCGAGTTCCTCTCAACATTTTGGAAATCCCGCTGAAACTTTGGACATTCTCGCGAAGGGTTCCCAATCCCCGACAAGACTGGTACCCTTTCACGTCCAAATCTCTCAAACTCCGGGAGAGATTCTCAAAACCAAGGTTCACATGTTTCGAGTTCCTTTCAACATTTTGGAAATCCCGCTGAAACTTTGGACATTCTCGCGAAGGGTTCCCAATCCCCGACAAGACTGGTACCCTTTCACGTCCAAATCTCTCAAACTCCGGGAGAAGATTCTCAAAACCAAGGTTGACATGTTTCGAGTTCCTCTCAACATTTTGGAAATCCCCCTGAAACTTTGGACATTCTCGCGAAGGGTTCCCAATCCCCGACAAGACTGGTACCCTTTCACGTCCAAATCTCTCAAACTCCGGGAGAGATTCTCAAAACCAAGGTTGACATGTTTCGAGTTCCTCTCAACATTTTGGAAATCCCGCTGAAACTCTGGACATTCTCGCGAAGGGTTCCCAATCCCCGACAAGACTGGTACCCTTTCACGTCCAAATCTCTCAAACTCCGGGAGAAGATTCTCAAAACCAAGGTTGACATGTTTCGAGTTCCTCTCAACATTTTGGAAATCCCGCTGAAACTTTGGACATTCTCGCGAAGAGTTCCCAATCCCCGACAAGACTGGTACCCTTTCACGTCCAAATCTCTCAAACTCCGGGAGAGATTCTCAAAACCAAGGTTGACATGTTTCGAGTTCCTCTCAACATTTTGGAAATCCCGCTGAAACTTTGGACATTCTCACGAAGGGTTCCCAATCCCCGACAAGACTGGTACCCTTTCACGTCCAAATCTCTCAAACTCCGGGAGAGATTCTCAAAACCAAGGTTGACATGTTTCGAGTTCCTCTCAACATTTTGGAAATCCCGCTGAAACTTAGGGCATTCTCGTGAAGGGTTCCCAATCCCCGACAAGACTGGTACCCTTTCACGTCCAAATCTCTCAAACTCTGGGAGAGATTCTCAAAACCAAGGTTGACATGTTTCGAGTTCCTTTCAACATTTTGGAAATCCCGCTGAAACTTTGGAGGTTCTCGCGAAGGGTTCCCAATCCCCGACAAGACTGGTACCCCTTCACGTCCAAATCTCTCAAACTCCGGGAGAGATTCTCAAAACCAAGGTTGACATGTTTCGAGATCCTCTCAACATTTTGGAAATCCCGCTGAAACTTCGGACATTCTCGCGAAGGGCTCCCAATCCCCGACAAGACTGGTACCCTTTCACGTCCAAATCTCTCAAACTCCGGGAGAGATTCTCAAAACCAAGGTTGACATGTTTCGAGTTCCTCTCAACATTTTGGAAATCCCGCTGAAACTTTGGACATTCTCGCGAAGGGTTCCCAATCCCCGACAAGACTGGTACCCTTTCACGTCCAAATCTCTCAATCTCCGGGAGAGATTCTCAAAACCAAGGTTCACATGTTTCGAGTTCCTTTCAACATTTTGGAAATCCCGCTGAAACATTGGACATTCTCGCAAAGGGTTCCCAATCCCCGACAAGACTGGTACCCTTTCACGTCCAAATCTCTCAAACTCCGGGAGAAGATTCTCAAAACCAAGGTTGACAGGTTTCGAGTTCCTCTCAACATTTTGGAAATCCCGCTGAAACTTTGGACATTCTCGCGAAGGGTTCCCAATCCCCGACAAGACTGGTACCCTTTCACGTCCAAATCTCTCAAACTCTGGGAGAGATTCTCAAAACCAAGGTTGACATGTTTCGAGTTCCTCTCAACATTTTGGAAATCCCGCTGAAACTCTGGACATTCTCGCGAAGGGTTCCCAATCCCCGACAAGACTGGTACCCTTTCACGTCCAAATCTCTCAAACTCCGGGAGAGATTCTCAAAACCAAGGTTGACATGTTTCGAGTTCCTCTCAACATTTTGGAAATCCCGCTGAAACTTTGGACATTCTGGCGAAGGGTTCCCAATCCCCGACAAGACTGGTACCCTTTCACGTCCAAATCTCTCAAACTCCGGGAGAGATTCTCAAAACCAAGGTTGACATGTTTCGAGTTCCTCTCAACATTTTGGAAATCCCGCTGAAACTTTGGACATTCTCGCAAAGGGTTCCCAATCCCCGACAAGACTGGTACCCTTTCACGTCCAAATCTCTCAAACTCCGGGAGAGATTCTCAAAACCAAGGTTGACATGTTTTGAGATCCTCTCAACATTTTGGAAATCCCGCTGAAACTTTGGACATTCTCGCGAAGGGTTCCCAATCCCCGACAAGACTGGTACCCTTTCACGTCCAAATCTCTCAAACTCCGGGAGAGATTCTCAAAACCAAGGTTGACATGTTTCGAGTTCCTTTCAACATTTTGGAAATCCCGCTGAAACTTTGGACATTCTCGCGAAGGGCTCCCAATCCCCGACAAGACTGGTACCCTTTCACGTCCAAATCTCTCAAACTCCGGGAGAGATTCTCAAAACTAAGGTTGACATGTTTCGAGTTCCTCTCAACATTTTGGAAATCCCGCTGAAACTTTGGACATTCTCGCGAAGGGTTCCCAATCCCCGACAAGACTGGTACCCTTTCACGTCCAAATCTCTCAATCTCCGGGAGAGATTCTCAAAACCAAGGTTCACATGTTTCGAGTTCCTTTCAACATTTTGGAAATCCCGCTGAAACATTGGACATTCTCGCAAAGGGTTCCCAATCCCCGACAAGACTGGTACCCTTTCACGTCCAAATCTCTCAAACTCCGGGAGAAGATTCTCAAAACCAAGGTTGACAGGTTTCGAGTTCCTCTCAACATTTTGGAAATCCCGCTGAAACTTTGGACATTCTCGCGAAGGGTTCCCAATCCCCAACAAGACTGGTACCCTTTCACGTCCAAATCTCTCAAACTCTGGGAGAGATTCTCAAAACCAAGGTTGACATGTTTCGAGTTCCTCTCAACATTTTGGAAATCCCGCTGAAACTCTGGACATTCTCGCGAAGGGTTCCCAATCCCCGACAAGACTGGTACCCTTTCACGTCCAAATCTCTCAAACTCCGGGAGAGATTCTCAAAACCAAGGTTGACATGTTTCGAGTTCCTCTCAACATTTTGGAAATCCCGCTGAAACTTTGGACATTCTGGCGAAGGGTTCCCAATCCCCGACAAGACTGGTACCCTTTCACGTCCAAATCTCTCAAACTCCGGGAGAGATTCTCAAAACCAAGGTTGACATGTTTCGAGTTCCTCTCAACATTTTGGAAATCCCGCTGAAACTTTGGACATTCTCGCAAAGGGTTCCCAATCCCCGACAAGACTGGTACCCTTTCACGTCCAAATCTCTCAAACTCTGGGAGAGATTCTCAAAACCAAGGTTCACATGTTTCGAGTTCCGTTCAACATTTTGGAAATCCCGCTGAAACTTTGGACATTCTCGCGAAGGGTTCCCAATCCCCGACCAGACTGGTACCCTTTCACGTCCAAATCTCTCAAACTCCGGGAGAGATTATCAAAACCAAGGTTGACATGTTTCGAGTTCCTCTCAACATTTTGGAAATCCCCCTGAAACTTTGGACATTCTCACGAAGGGCTCCCAATCCCCGACAAGACTGGTACCCTTTCACGTCCAAATCTCTCAAACTCCGGGAGAGATTCTCAAAACCAAGGTTGACATGTTTCGAGTTCATCTCAACATTTTGGAAATCCTGCTGAAACTTTGGACATTCTTGCGAAGGGTTCCCAATCCCCGACAAGACTGGTACCCTTTCACGTCCAAATCTCTCAAACTCCGGGAGAGATTCTCAAAACCAAGGTTGACATGTTCCGAGTTCCTCTCAACATTTTGGAAATCCCACTGAAACTTTGGACATTCTCGCGAAGGGTTCCCAATCCCCGACAAGACTGGTACCCTTTCACGTCCAAATCTCTCAAACTCTGGGAGAAGATTCTCAAAACCAAGGTTGACATGTTTCGAGTTCCTCTCAACATTTTGGAAATCCCGCTGAAACTTTGGACATTCTCGCGAAGGGCTCCCAATCCCCGACAAGACTGGTACCCTTTCACGTCCAAGTCTCTCAAACTCCGGGAGAGATTCTCAAAACCATGTTTGACATGTTTCGAGTTCCTCTCAACATTTTGGAAATCCCGCTGAAACTTTGGACATTCTCGCGAAGGGTTCCCAATCCCCGACAAGACTGGTACCCTTTCACGTCCAAATCTCTCAAACTCCGGGAGAGATTCTCAAAACCAAGGTTGACATGTTTCGAGTTCCTCTCAACATTTTGGAAATCCCGCTGAAACTTTGGACATTCTCGCGAAGGGTTCCCAATCCCCGACAAGAATGGTACCCTTTCACGTCCAAATCTCTCAAACTCTGGGAGAAGATTCTCAAAACCAAGGTTGACATGTTTCGAGTTCCTCTCAATATTTTGGAAATCCCGCTGAAACTTTGGACATTCTCGCGAAGAGTTCCCAATCCCCGACAAGACTGGTACACTTTCACGTCCAAATCTCTCAAACTCCGGGAGAGATTCTCAAAACCAAGGTTGACATGTTTCGAGTTCCTCTCAACATTTTGGAAATCCCGCTGAAACTTTGGCCATTCTGGCGAAGGGTTCCCAATCCCCGACAAGACTGGTACCCTTTCACGTCCAAATCTCTCAAACTCCGGGAGAGATTCTCAAAACCAAGGTTGACATGTTTCGAGTTCCTCTCAACATTTTGGAAATCCCGCTGAAACTTTGGACATTCTCGCGAAGGGTTCCCAATCCCCGACAAGACTGGTACCCTTTCACGTCCAAATCTCTCAAACTCCGGGAGAGATTCTCAAAACCAAGGTTGACATGTTTCGAGTTCCTCTCAACATTTTGGAAATCCCGCTGAAACTTTGGACATTCTCGCGAAGGGTTCCCAATCCCCGACAAGACTGGTACCCTTTCACGTCCAAATCTCTCAAACTCCGGGAGAGATTCTCAAAACCAAGGTTGACATGTTTTGAGTTCCTCTCAACATTTTGGAAATCCCGCTGAAACTTTGGACATTCTGGCGAAGGGTTCCCAATCCCCGACAAGACTGGTACCTTTTCACGTCCAAATCTCTCAAACTCCGGGAGAGATTCTCAAAACCAAGGTTGACATGTTTCGAGTTCCTCTCAACATTTTGGAAATCCCGCTGAAACTTTGGACATTCTCGCGAAGGGTTCCCAATCCCCGACAAGACTGATACCCTTTCACGTCCAAATCTCTCAAACTCCGGGAGAGATTCTCAAAACCAATGTTGACATGTTTCGAGTTCCTCTCAACATTTTGGAAATCCCGCTGAAACTTTGGACATTCTCGCGAAGAGTTCCCAATCCCCGACAAGACTGGTACCCTTTCACGTCCAAATCTCTCAAACTCCGGGAGAGATTCTCAAAACCAAGGTTGACATGTTTCGAGTTCCTCTCAACATTTTGGAAATCCCGCTGAAACTTTGGACATTCTCGCGAAGAGTTCCCAATCCCCGACAAGACTGGTACCCTTTCACGTCCAAATCTCTCACACTCCGGGAGAGATTCTCAAAACCAAGGTTGACATGTTTCGAGTTCCTCTCAACATTTTGGAAATCCCGCTGAAACTTTGGACATTCTCGCGAAGGGTTCCCAATCCCCGACAAGACTGGTACCCTTTCACGTCCAAATCTCTCAAACTCCGGGAGAGATTCTCAAAACCAAGGTTGACATGTATCGAGTTCCTTTCAACATTTTGGAAATCCCGCTGAAACTTTGGACATTCTGGCGAAGGGTTCCCAATCCCCGACAAGACTGGTACCCTTTCACGTCCAAATCTCTCAAACTCCGGGAGAGATTCTCAAAACCAAGGTTGACATGTTTCGAGTTCCTCTCAACATTTTGGAAATCCCCCTGAAACTTTGGACATTCTCGCGAAGGGTTCCCAATCCCCAACAAGACTGGTACCCTTTCACGTCCAAATCTCTCAAACTCCGGGAGAAGATTCTCAAAACCAAGGTTGACATGTTTCGAGTTCCTCTCAACATTTTGGAAATCCCGCTGAAACTTTGGACATTCTCGCGAAGAGTTCCCAATCCCCGACAAGACTGGTACCCTTTCACGTCCAAATCTCTCAAACTCCGGGAGAGATTCTCAAAACCAAGGTTGACATGTTTCGAGTTCCTCTCAACATTTTGGAAATCCCGCTGAAACTTTGGACATTCTCACGAAGGGTTCCCAATCCCCGACAAGACTGGTACCCTTTCACGTCCAAATCTCTCAAACTCTGGGAGAGATTCTCAAAACCAAGGTTGACATGTTTCGAGTTCCTCTCAACATTTTGGAAATCCCGCTGAAACTTTGGACATTCTCGCGAAGGGTTCCCAATCCCCGACAAGACTGGTACCCTTTCACGTCCAAATCTCTCAAACTCTGGGAGAGATTCTCAAAACCAAGGTTGACATGTTTCGAGTTCCTTTCATCATTTTGGAAATCCCGCTGAAACTTTGGAGGTTCTCGCGAAGGGTTCCCAATCCCCGACAAGACTGGTACCCTTTCACGTCCAAATCTCTCAAACTCCGGGAGAGATTCTCAAAACCAAGGTTGACATGTTTCGAGTTCCTCTCAACATTTTGGAAATCCCGCTGAAACTTTGGACATTCTTGCGAAGGGTTCCCAATCCCCGACAAGACTGGTACCCTTTCACGTCCAAATCTCTCAAACTCTGGGAGAAGATTCTCAAAACCAAGGTTGACATGTTTCGAGTTCCTCTCAACATTTTGGAAATCTTGCTGAAACTTTGGACATTCTCGCGAAGAGTTCCCAATCCCCGACAAGACTGGTACACTTTCACGTCCAAATCTCTCAAACTCCGGCAGAGATTCTCAAAACCAAGGTTGACATGTTTCGAGTTCCTCTCAACATTTTGGAAATCCCGCTGAAACTTTGGACATTCTGGCGAAGGGTTCCCAATCCCCGACAAGACTGGTAGCCTTTCACGTCCAAATCTCTCAAACTCCGGGAGAGATTCTCAAAACCATGGTTGACATGTTTCGAGTTCCTCTCAAAATTTTGGAAATCCCGCTGAAACTTTGGACATTCTCGCGAAGGGTTCCCAATCCCCGACAAGACTGGTACCCTTTCACGTCCAAATCTCTCAAACTCCGGGAGAGATTCTCAAAACCAAGGTTGACATGTTTCGAGTTCCTCTCAACATTTTGGAAATCCCGCTGAAACTTTGGACATTCTCGCGAAGGGTTCCCAATCCCCGACAAGACTGGTACCCTTTCACGTCCAAATCTCTCAAACTCCGTGAGAGATTCTCAAAACCAAGGTTGACATGTTTCGAGTTCCTCTCAACATTTTGGAAATCCCGCTGAAACTTTGGACATTCTGGCGAAGGGTTCCCAATCCCCGATAAGACTGGTACCTTTTCACGTCCAAATCTCTCAAACTCCGGGAGAGATTCTCAAAACCAAGGTTGACATGTTTCGAGTTCCTCTCAACATTTTGGAAATCCCGCTGAAACTTGGGACATTCTCGCGAAGGGTTCCCAATCCCCGACAAGACTGGTACCCTTTCACGTCCAAATCTCTCAAACTCCGGGAGAGATTCTCAAAACCAAGGTTGACATGTTTCGAGTTCCTCTCAACATTTTGGAAATCCCCCTGAAACTTTGGACATTCTCGCGAAGGGCTCCCAATCCCCGACAAGACTGGTACCCTTTCACGTCCAAATCTCTCAAACTCCGGGAGAAGATTCTCAAAACCAAGGTTGACATGTTTCGAGTTCCTCTCAACATTTTGGAAATCCCGCTGAAACTTTGGACATTCTCGCGAAGAGTTCCCAATCCCCGACAAGACTGGTACCCTTTCACGTGCAAATCTCTCAAACTCCGGGAGAGATTCTCAAAACCAAGGTTGACATGTTTCGAGTTCCTCTCAACATTTTGGAAATCCCGCTGAAACTTTGGACATTCTCACGAAGGGTTCCCAATCCCCGACAAGACTGGTACCCTTTCACGTCCAAATCTCTCAAACTCTGGGAGAGATTCTCAAAACCAAGGTTGACATGTTTCGAGTTCCTCTCAACATTTTGGAAATCCCGCTGAAACTTTGGGCATTCTCGCGAAGGGTTCCCAATCCCCGACAAGACTGGTACCCTTTCACGTCCAAATCTCTCAAACTCTGGGAGAGATTCTCAAAACCAAGGTTGACATGTTTCGAGTTCCTTTCAACATTTTGGAAATCCCGCTGAAACTTTGGAGGTTCTCGCGAAGGGTTCCCAATCCCCGACAAGACTGGTACCCTTTCTCGTCCAAATCTCTCAAACTCCGGGAGAGATTCTCAAAACCAAGGTTGACATGTTTTGAGTTCCTCTCAACATTTTGGAAATCCCGCTGAAACTTTGGACATTCTCGCGAAGGGTTCCCAATCCCCGACAAGACTGGTACCCTTTCACGTCCAAATCTCTCAAACTCCGGGAGAGATTCTCAAAACCAAGGTTGACATGTTTCGAGTTCCTCTCAACATTTTGGAAATCCCGCTGAAACTTTGAACATTCTCGCGAAGGGTTCCCAATCCCCGACAAGACTGGTACCCTTTCACGTCCAAATCTCTCAAACTCTGGGAGAAGATTCTCAAAACCAAGGTTGACATGTTTTGAGTTCCTCTCAACATTTTGGAAATCCCGCTGAAACTTTGGACATTCTCGCGAAGAGTTCCCAATCCCCGACAAGACTGGTACACTTTCACGTCCAAATCTCTCAAACTCCGGGAGAGATTCTCAAAACCAAGGTTGACATGTTTCGAGTTCCTCTCAACATTTTGGAAATCCCGCTGAAACTTTGGACATTCTCGCAAAGGGTTCCCAATCCCCGACAAGACTGGTACCCTTTCACGTCCAAATCTCTCAAACTCTGGGAGAGATTCTCAAAACCAAGGTTGACATGTTTCGAGTTCCTCTCAACATTTTGGAAATCCCGCTGAAACTTTGGGCATTCTCGCGAAGGGTTCCCAATCCCCGACAAGACTGGTACCCTTTCACGTCCAAATCTCTCAAACTCTGGGAGAGATTCTCAAAACCAAGGTTGACATGTTTCGAGTTCCTTTCATCATTTTGGAAATCCCGCTGAAACTTTGGAGGTTCTCGCGAAGGGTTCCCAATCCCCGACAAGACTGGTACCCTTTCACGTCCAAATCTCTCAAACTCCGGGAGAGATTCTCAAAACCAAGGTTGACATGTTTCGAGTTCCTCTCAACATTTTGGAAATCCCGCTGAAACTTTGGACATTCTTGCGAAGGGTTCCCAATCCCCGACAAGACTGGTACCCTTTCACGTCCAAATCTCTCAAACTCTGGGAGAAGATTCTCAAAACCAAGGTTGACATGTTTCGAGTTCCTCTCAACATTTTGGAAATCCCGCTGAAACTTTGGACATTCTCGCGAAGAGTTCCCAATCCCCGACAAGACTGGTACACTTTCACGTCCAAATCTCTCAAACTCCGGGAGAGATTCTCAAAACCAAGGTTGACATGTTTCGAGTTCCTCTCAACATTTTGGAAATCCCGCTGAAACTTTGGACATTCTGGCGAAGGGTTCCCAATCCCCGACAAGACTGGTAGCCTTTCACGTCCAAATCTCTCAAACTCCGGGAGAGATTCTCAAAACCATGGTTGACATGTTTCGAGTTCCTCTCAAAATTTTGGAAATCCCGCTGAAACTTTGGACATTCTCGCGAAGGGTTCCCAATCCCCGACAAGACTGGTACCCTTTCACGTCCAAATCTCTCAAACTCCGGGAGAGATTCTCAAAACCAAGGTTGACATGTTTCGAGTTCCTCTCAACATTTTGGAAATCCCGCTGAAACTTTGGACATTCTCGTGAAGGGTTCCCAATCCCCGACAAGACTGGTAGCCTTTCACGTCCAAATCTCTCAAACTCCGGGAGAGATTCTCAAAACCATGGTTGACATGTTTCGAGTTCCTCTCAAAATTTTGGAAATCCCGCTGAAACTTTGGACATTCTCGCGAAGGGTTCCCAATCCCCGACAAGACTGGTACCCTTTCACGTCCAAATCTCTCAAACTCCGGGAGAGATTCTCAAAACCAAGGTTGACATGTTTCGAGTTCCTCTCAACATTTTGGAAATCCCGCTGAAACTTTGGACATTCTCGCGAAGGGTTCCCAATCCCCGACAAGACTGGTACCCTTTCACGTCCAAATCTCTCAAACTCCGTGAGAGATTCTCAAAACCAAGGTTGACATGTTTCGAGTTCCTCTCAACATTTTGGAAATCCCGCTGAAACTTTGGACATTCTGGCGAAGGGTTCCCAATCCCCGATAAGACTGGTACCTTTTCACGTCCAAATCTCTCAAACTCCGGGAGAGATTCTCAAAACCAAGGTTGACATGTTTCGAGTTCCTCTCAACATTTTGGAAATCCCGCTGAAACTTGGGACATTCTCGCGAAGGGTTCCCAATCCCCGACAAGACTGGTACCCTTTCACGTCCAAATCTCTCAAACTCCGGGAGAGATTCTCAAAACCAAGGTTGACATGTTTCGAGTTCCTCTCAACATTTTGGAAATCCCCCTGAAACTTTGGACATTCTCGCGAAGGGCTCCCAATCCCCGACAAGACTGGTACCCTTTCACGTCCAAATCTCTCAAACTCCGGGAGAAGATTCTCAAAACCAAGGTTGACATGTTTCGAGTTCCTCTCAACATTTTGGAAATCCCGCTGAAACTTTGGACATTCTGGCGAAGGGTTCCCAATCCCCGACAAGACTGGTACCCTTTCACGTGCAAATCTCTCAAACTCCGGGAGAGATTCTCAAAACCAAGGTTGACATGTTTCGAGTTCCTCTCAACATTTTGGAAATCCCGCTGAAACTTTGGACATTCTCACGAAGGGTTCCCAATCCCCGACAAGACTGGTACCCTTTCACGTCCAAATCTCTCAAACTCCGGGAGAGATTCTCAAAACCAAGGTTGACATGTTTCGAGTTCCTCTCAACATTTTGGAAATCCCGCTGAAACTTTGGGCATTCTCGCGAAGGGTTCCCAATCCCCGACAAGACTGGTACCCTTTCACGTCCAAATCTCTCAAACTCTGGGAGAGATTCTCAAAACCAAGGTTAACATGTTTCGAGTTCCTTTCAACATTTTGGAAATCCCGCTGAAACTTTGGACATTCTCGCGAAGGGTTCCCAATCCCCGACAAGACTGGTACCCTTTCTCGTCCAAATCTCTCAAACTCCGGGAGAGATTCTCAAAACCAAGGTTGACATGTTTTGAGTTCCTCTCAACATTTTGGAAATCCCGCTGAAACTTTGGACATTCTCGCGAAGGGTTCCCAATCCCCGACAAGACTGGTACCCTTTCACGTCCAAATCTCTCAAACTCCGGGAGAGATTCTCAAAACCAAGGTTGACATGTTTCAAGTTCCTCTCAACATTTTGGAAATCCCGCTGAAACTTTGGACATTCTCGCGAAGGGTTCCCAATCCCCGACAAGACTGGTACCCTTTCACGTCCAAATCTCTCAAACTCTGGGAGAAGATTCTCAAAACCAAGGTTGACATGTTTTGAGTTCCTCTCAACATTTTGGAAATCCCGCTGAAACTTTGGACATTCTCGCGAAGAGTTCCCAATCCCCGACAAGACTGGTACACTTTCACGTCCAAATCTCTCAAACTCCGGGAGAGATTCTCAAAACCAAGGTTGACATGTTTCGAGTTCCTCTCAACATTTTGGAAATCCCGCTGAAACTTTGGACATTCTCGCGAAGGGTTCCCAATCCCCGACAAGACTGGTACCCTTTCACGTCCAAATCTCTCAAACTCCGGGAGAGATTCTCAAAACCAAGGTTGACATGTTTTGAGTTCCTCTCAACATTTTGGAAATCCCGCTGAAACTTTGGACATTCTGGCGAAGGGTTCCCAATCCCCGACAAGACTGGTACCTTTTCACGTCCAAATCTCTCAAACTCCGGGAGAGATTCTCAAAACCAAGGTTGACATGTTTCGAGTTCCTCTCAACATTTTGGAAATCCCGCTGAAACTTTGGACATTCTCGCGAAGGGTTCCCAATCCCCGACAAGACTGATACCCTTTCACGTCCAAATCTCTCAAACTCCGGGAGAGATTCTCAAAACCAATGTTGACATGTTTCGAGTTCCTCTCAACATTTTGGAAATCCCGCTGAAACTTTGGACATTCTCGCGAAGAGTTCCCAATCCCCGACAAGACTGGTACCCTTTCACGTCCAAATCTCTCAAACTCCGGGAGAGATTCTCAAAACCAAGGTTGACATGTTTCGAGTTCCTCTCAACATTTTGGAAATCCCGCTGAAACTTTGGACATTCTCGCGAAGAGTTCCCAATCCCCGACAAGACTGGTACCCTTTCACGTCCAAATCTCTCACACTCCGGGAGAGATTCTCAAAACCAAGGTTGACATGTTTCGAGTTCCTCTCAACATTTTGGAAATCCCGCTGAAACTTTGGACATTCTCGCAAAGGGTTCCCAATCCCCGACAAGACTGGTACCCTTTCACGTCCAAATCTCTCAAACTCCGGGAGAGATTCTCAAAACCAAGGTTGACATGTATCGAGTTCCTTTCAACATTTTGGAAATCCCGCTGAAACTTTGGACATTCTGGCGAAGGGTTCCCAATCCCCGACAAGACTGGTACCCTTTCACGTCCAAATCTCTCAAACTCCGGGAGAGATTCTCAAAACCAAGGTTGACATGTTTCGAGTTCCTCTCAACATTTTGGAAATCCCCCTGAAACTTTGGACATTCTCGCGAAGGGTTCCCAATCCCCAACAAGACTGGTACCCTTTCACGTCCAAATCTCTCAAACTCCGGGAGAAGATTCTCAAAACCAAGGTTGACATGTTTCGAGTTCCTCTCAACATTTTGGAAATCCCGCTGAAACTTTGGACATTCTCGCGAAGAGTTCCCAATCCCCGACAAGACTGGTACCCTTTCACGTCCAAATCTCTCAAACTCCGGGAGAGATTCTCAAAACCAAGGTTGACATGTTTCGAGTTCCTCTCAACATTTTGGAAATCCCGCTGAAACTTTGGACATTCTCACGAAGGGTTCCCAATCCCCGACAAGACTGGTACCCTTTCACGTCCAAATCTCTCAAACTCTGGGAGAGATTCTCAAAACCAAGGTTGACATGTTTCGAGTTCCTCTCAACATTTTGGAAATCCCGCTGAAACTTTGGGCATTCTCGCGAAGGGTTCCCAATCCCCGACAAGACTGGTACCCTTTCACGTCCAAATCTCTCAAACTCTGGGAGAGATTCTCAAAACCAAGGTTGACATGTTTCGAGTTCCTTTCATCATTTTGGAAATCCCGCTGAAACTTTGGAGGTTCTCGCGAAGGGTTCCCAATCCCCGACAAGACTGGTACCCTTTCACGTCCAAATCTCTCAAACTCCGGGAGAGATTCTCAAAACCAAGGTTGACATGTTTCGAGTTCCTCTCAACATTTTGGAAATCCCGCTGAAACTTTGGACATTCTTGCGAAGGGTTCCCAATCCCCGACAAGACTGGTACCCTTTCACGTCCAAATCTCTCAAACTCTGGGAGAAGATTCTCAAAACCAAGGTTGACATGTTTCGAGTTCCTCTCAACATTTTGGAAATCCCGCTGAAACTTTGGACATTCTCGCGAAGAGTTCCCAATCCCCGACAAGACTGGTACACTTTCACGTCCAAATCTCTCAAACTCCGGGAGAGATTCTCAAAACCAAGGTTGACATGTTTCGAGTTCCTCTCAACATTTTGGAAATCCCGCTGAAACTTTGGACATTCTGGCGAAGGGTTCCCAATCCCCGACAAGACTGGTAGCCTTTCACGTCCAAATCTCTCAAACTCCGGGAGAGATTCTCAAAACCATGGTTGACATGTTTCGAGTTCCTCTCAAAATTTTGGAAATCCCGCTGAAACTTTGGACATTCTCGCGAAGGGTTCCCAATCCCCGACAAGACTGGTACCCTTTCACGTCCAAATCTCTCAAACTCCGGGAGAGATTCTCAAAACCAAGGTTGACATGTTTCGAGTTCCTCTCAACATTTTGGAAATCCCGCTGAAACTTTGGACATTCTCGTGAAGGGTTCCCAATCCCCGACAAGACTGGTAGCCTTTCACGTCCAAATCTCTCAAACTCCGGGAGAGATTCTCAAAACCATGGTTGACATGTTTCGAGTTCCTCTCAAAATTTTGGAAATCCCGCTGAAACTTTGGACATTCTCGCGAAGGGTTCCCAATCCCCGACAAGACTGGTACCCTTTCACGTCCAAATCTCTCAAACTCCGGGAGAGATTCTCAAAACCAAGGTTGACATGTTTCGAGTTCCTCTCAACATTTTGGAAATCCCGCTGAAACTTTGGACATTCTCGCGAAGGGTTCCCAATCCCCGACAAGACTGGTACCCTTTCACGTCCAAATCTCTCAAACTCCGTGAGAGATTCTCAAAACCAAGGTTGACATGTTTCGAGTTCCTCTCAACATTTTGGAAATCCCGCTGAAACTTTGGACATTCTGGCGAAGGGTTCCCAATCCCCGATAAGACTGGTACCTTTTCACGTCCAAATCTCTCAAACTCCGGGAGAGATTCTCAAAACCAAGGTTGACATGTTTCGAGTTCCTCTCAACATTTTGGAAATCCCGCTGAAACTTGGGACATTCTCGCGAAGGGTTCCCAATCCCCGACAAGACTGGTACCCTTTCACGTCCAAATCTCTCAAACTCCGGGAGAGATTCTCAAAACCAAGGTTGACATGTTTCGAGTTCCTCTCAACATTTTGGAAATCCCCCTGAAACTTTGGACATTCTCGCGAAGGGCTCCCAATCCCCGACAAGACTGGTACCCTTTCACGTCCAAATCTCTCAAACTCCGGGAGAAGATTCTCAAAACCAAGGTTGACATGTTTCGAGTTCCTCTCAACATTTTGGAAATCCCGCTGAAACTTTGGACATTCTGGCGAAGGGTTCCCAATCCCCGACAAGACTGGTACCCTTTCACGTGCAAATCTCTCAAACTCCGGGAGAGATTCTCAAAACCAAGGTTGACATGTTTCGAGTTCCTCTCAACATTTTGGAAATCCCGCTGAAACTTTGGACATTCTCACGAAGGGTTCCCAATCCCCGACAAGACTGGTACCCTTTCACGTCCAAATCTCTCAAACTCCGGGAGAGATTCTCAAAACCAAGGTTGACATGTTTCGAGTTCCTCTCAACATTTTGGAAATCCCGCTGAAACTTTGGGCATTCTCGCGAAGGGTTCCCAATCCCCGACAAGACTGGTACCCTTTCACGTCCAAATCTCTCAAACTCTGGGAGAGATTCTCAAAACCAAGGTTAACATGTTTCGAGTTCCTTTCAACATTTTGGAAATCCCGCTGAAACTTTGGACATTCTCGCGAAGGGTTCCCAATCCCCGACAAGACTGGTACCCTTTCTCGTCCAAATCTCTCAAACTCCGGGAGAGATTCTCAAAACCAAGGTTGACATGTTTTGAGTTCCTCTCAACATTTTGGAAATCCCGCTGAAACTTTGGACATTCTCGCGAAGGGTTCCCAATCCCCGACAAGACTGGTACCCTTTCACGTCCAAATCTCTCAAACTCCGGGAGAGATTCTCAAAACCAAGGTTGACATGTTTCAAGTTCCTCTCAACATTTTGGAAATCCCGCTGAAACTTTGGACATTCTCGCGAAGGGTTCCCAATCCCCGACAAGACTGGTACCCTTTCACGTCCAAATCTCTCAAACTCTGGGAGAAGATTCTCAAAACCAAGGTTGACATGTTTTGAGTTCCTCTCAACATTTTGGAAATCCCGCTGAAACTTTGGACATTCTCGCGAAGAGTTCCCAATCCCCGACAAGACTGGTACACTTTCACGTCCAAATCTCTCAAACTCCGGGAGAGATTCTCAAAACCAAGGTTGACATGTTTCGAGTTCCTCTCAACATTTTGGAAATCCCGCTGAAACTTTGGACATTCTGGCGAAGGGTTCCCAATCCCCGACAAGACTGGTACCCTTTCACGTCCAAATCTCTCAAACTCCGGGAGAGATTCTCAAAACCAAGGTTGACATGTTTCGAGTTCCTCTCAACATTTTAGAAATCCCGCTGAAACTTTGGACATTCTGGCGAAGGGTTCGCAATCCCCGACAAGACTGGTACCCTTTCACGTCCAAATCTCTCAAACTCCGGGAGAGATTCTCAAAACCAAGGTTGACATGTTTCGAGTTCCTCTCAAAATTTTGGAAATCCCGCTGAAACTTTGGACATTCTGGCGAAGGGTTCCCAATCCCCGACAAGACTGGTACCCTTTCACGTCCAAATCTCTCAAACTCCGGGAGAGATTCTCAAAACCAAGGTTGACATGTTTCGAGTTCCTCTCAACATTTTGGAAATCCCGCTGAAACTTTGGACATTCTCGCGAAGGGTTCCCAATCCCCGATAAGACTGGTACCTTTTCACGTCCAAATCTCTCAAACTCCGGGAGAGATTCTCAAAACCAAGGTTGACATGTTTCGAGTTCCTCTCAACATTTTGGAAATCCCGCTGAAACTTGGGACATTCTCGCGAAGGGTTCCCAATCCCCGACAAGACTGGTACCCTTTCACGTCCAAATCTCTCAAACTCCGGGAGAGATTCTCAAAACCAAGGTTGACATGTTTCGAGTTCCTCTCAACATTTTGGAAATCCCGCTGAAACTTTGGACATTCTCGCGAAGGGCTCCCAATCCCCGACAAGACTGGTACCCTTTCACGTCCAAATCTCTCAAACTCCGGGAGAGATTCTCAAAACCAAGGTTGACATGTTTCGAGTTCCTCTCAACATTTTGGAAATCCCGCTGAAACTTTGGACATTCTCGCGAAGGGTTCCCAATCCCCGACAAGACTGGTACCCTTTCACGTCCAAATCTCTCAAACTCCGGGAGAGATTCTCAAAACCAAGGTTGACATGTTTTGAGTTCCTCTCAACATTTTGGAAATCCCGCTGAAACTTTGGACATTCTCGCGAAGGGTTCCCAATCCCCGACAAGACTGGTACCCTTTCACGTCCAAATCTCTCAAACTCCGGGAGAGATTCTCAAAACCAAGGTTGACATGTTTCGAGTTCCTCTCAACATTTTGGAAATCCCGCTGAAACTTTGGACATTCTCGCGAAGGGTTCCCAATCCCCGACAAGACTGGTACCCTTTCACGTCCAAATCTCTCAAACTCCGGGAGAGATTCTCAAAACCAAGGTTGACATGTTTCGAGTTCCTCTCAACATTTTGGAAATCCCGCTGAAACTTTGGACATTCTCGCGAAGGGTTCCCAATCCCCGATAAGACTGGTACCTTTTCACGTCCAAATCTCTCAAACTCCGGGAGAGATTCTCAAAACCAAGGTTGACATGTTTCGAGTTCCTCTCAACATTTTGGAAATCCCGCTGAAACTTGGGACATTCTCGCGAAGGGTTCCCAATCCCCGACAAGACTGGTACCCTTTCACGTCCAAATCTCTCAAACTCCGGGAGAGATTCTCAAAACCAAGGTTGACATGTTTCGAGTTCCTCTCAACATTTTGGAAATCCCGCTGAAACTTTGGACATTCTCGCGAAGGGCTCCCAATCCCCGACAAGACTGGTACCCTTTCACGTCCAAATCTCTCAAACTCCGGGAGAGATTCTCAAAACCAAGGTTGACATGTTTCGAGTTCCTCTCAACATTTTGGAAATCCCGCTGAAACTTTGGACATTCTCGCGAAGGGTTCCCAATCCCCGACAAGACTGGTACCCTTTCTCGTCCAAATCTCTCAAACTCCGGGAGAGATTCTCAAAACCAAGGTTGACATGTTTTGAGTTCCTCTCAACATTTTGGAAATCCCGCTGAAACTTTGGACATTCTCGCGAAGGGTTCCCAATCCCCGACAAGACTGGTACCCTTTCACGTCCAAATCTCTCAAACTCCGGGAGAGATTCTCAAAACCAAGGTTGACATGTTTCGAGTTCCTTTCAACATTTTGGAAATCCCGCTGAAACTTTGGACATTCTGGCGAAGGGTTCCCAATCCCCGACAAGACTGGTACCCTTTCACGTCCAAATCTCTCAAACTCTGGGAGAGATTCTCAAAACCAAGGTTCACATGTTTCGAGTTCCGTTCAACATTTTGGAAATCCCGCTGAAACTTTGGACATTCTCGCGAAGGGTTCCCAATCCCCGACCAGACTGGTACACTTTCACGTCCAAATCTCTCAAACTCCGGGAGAGATTATCAAAACCAAGGTTGACATGTTTCGAGTTCCTTTCAACATTTTGGAAATCCCGCTGAAACTTTGGACATTCTCGCGAAGGGCTCCCAATCCCCGACAAGACTGGTACCCTTTCACGTCCAAATCTCTCAAACTCCGGGAGAGATTCTCAAAACCAAGGTTGACATGTTTCGAGTTCCTCTCAACATTTTGGAAATCCCGCTGAAACTTTGGACATTCTCGCGAAGGGTTCCCAATCCCCGACAAGACTGGTACCCTTTCACGTCCAAATCTCTCAAACTCCGGGAGAGATTCTCAAAACCAAGGTTGACATGTTTCGAGTTCCTCTCAACGTTTTGGAAATCCCGCTGAAACTTTGGACATTCTCGCGAAGGGTTCCCAATCCCCGACAAGACTGGTACCCTTTCACGTCCAAATCTCTCAAACTCCGGGAGAGATTCTCAAAACCAAGGTTGACATGTTTCGAGTTCCTCTCAACATTTTGGAAATCCCGCTGAAACTTTGGACATTCTCGCGAAGGGTTCCCAATCCCCGACAAGACTGGTACCCTTTCACGTCCAAATCTCTCAAACTCTGGGAGAAGATTCTCAAAACCAAGGTTGACATGTTTCGAGTTCCTCTCAACATTTTGGAAATCCCGCTGAAACTTTGGACATTCTGGCGAAGGGTTCCCAATCCCCGACAAGACTGGTACCCTTTCACGTCCAAATCTCTCAAACTCAGGGAGAGATTCTCAAAACCAAGGTTGACATGTTTCGAGTTCCTCTCAACATTTTGGAAATCCCGCTGAAACTTTGGACATTCTGGCGAAGGGTTCCCAATCCCCGACAAGACTGGTACCCTTTCACGTCCAAATCTCTCAAACTCCGGGAGAGATTCTCAAAACCAAGGTTGACATGTTTCGAGTTCCTCTCAACATTTTGGAAATCCCGCTGAAACTTTGGACATTCTCGCGAAGGGTTCCCAATCCCCGACAAGACTGGTACCCTTTCACGTCCAAATCTCTCAAACTCCGGGAGAGATTCTCAAAACCAAGGTTGACATGTTTCGAGTTCCTCTCAACATTTTGGAAATCCCGCTGAAACTTGGGACATTCTCGCGAAGGGTTCCCAATCCCCGACAAGACTGGTACCCTTTCACGTCCAAATCTCTCAAACTCCGGGAGAGATTCTCAAAACCAAGGTTGACATGTTTCGAGTTCCTCTCAACATTTTGGAAATCCCGCTGAAACTTTGGACATTCTCGCGAAGAGCTCCCAATCCCCGACAAGACTGGTACCCTTTCACGTCCAAATCTCTCAAACTCCGGGAGAGATTCTCAAAACCAAGGTTGACATGTTTCGAGTTCCTCTCAACATTTTGGAAATCCCGCTGAAACTTTGGACATTCTCGCGAAGGGTTCCCAATCCCCGACAAGACTGGTACCCTTTCTCGTCCAAATCTCTCAAACTCCGGGAGAGATTCTCAAAACCAAGGTTGACATGTTTTGAGTTCCTCTCAACATTTTGGAAATCCCGCTGAAACTTTGGACATTCTCGCGAAGGGTTCCCAATCCCCGACAAGACTGGTACCCTTTCACGTCCAAATCTCTCAAACTCCGGGAGAGATTCTCAAAACCAAGGTTGACATGTTTCGAGTTCCTTTCAACATTTTGGAAATCCCGCTGAAACTTTGGACATTCTCGCGAAGGGCTCCCAATCCCCGACAAGACTGGTACCCTTTCACGTCCAAATCTCTCAAACTCTGGGAGAGATTCTCAAAACCAAGGTTCACATGTTTCGAGTTCCGTTCAACATTTTGGAAATCCCGCTGAAACTTTGGACATTCTCGCGAAGGGTTCCCAATCCCCGACCAGACTGGTACACTTTCACGTCCAAATCTCTCAAACTCCGGGAGAGATTCTCAAAACCAAGGTTGACATGTTTCGAGTTCCTTTCAACATTTTGGAAATCCCGCTGAAACTTTGGACATTCTCGCGAAGGGCTCCCAATCCCCGACAAGACTGGTACCCTTTCACGTCCAAATCTCTCAAACTCCGGGAGAGATTCTCAAAACCAAGGTTGACATGTTTCGAGTTCCTCTCAACATTTTGGAAATCCCGCTGAAACTTTGGACATTCTCGCGAAGGGTTCCCAATCCCCGACAAGACTGGTACCCTTTCACGTCCAAATCTCTCAAACTCCGGGAGAGATTCTCAAAACCAAGGTTGACATGTTCCGAGTTCCTTTCAACATTTTGGAAATCCCACTGAAACTTTGGACATTCTCGCGAAGGGTTCCCAATCTCCGACAAGACTTGTACCCTTTCACGTCCAGATCTCTCAAACTCCGGGAGAGATTCTCAAAACCAAGGTTCACATGTTTCGAGTTCCTCTCAACATTTTGGAAATCCCGCTGAAACTTTGGACATTCTCGCGAAGGGTTCCCAATCCCCGACAAGACTGGTACCCTTTCACGTCCAAATCTCTCAAACTCTGGGAGAAGATTCTCAAAACCAAGGTTGACATGTTTCGAGTTCCTCTCAACATTTTGGAAATCCCGCTGAAACTTTGGACATTCTCGCGAAGAGTTCCCAATCCCCGACAAGACTGGTACCCTTTCACGTCCAAATCTCTCAAACTCCGGGAGAGATTCTCAAAACCAAGGTTGACATGTTTCGAGTTCCTCTCAACATTTTGGAAATCCCGCTGAAACTTTGGACATTCTGGCGAAGGGTTCCCAATCCCCGACAAGACTGGTACCCTTTCACGTCCAAATCTCTCAAACTCAGGGAGAGATTCTCAAAACCAAGGTTGACATGTTTCGAGTTCCTCTCAACATTTTGGAAATCCCGCTGAAACTTTGGACATTCTGGCGAAGGGTTCCCAATCCCCGACAAGACTGGTACCCTTTCACGTCCAAATCTCTCAAACTCCGGGAGAGATTCTCAAAACCAAGGCTGACATGTTTCGAGTTCCTCTCAAAATTTTGGAAATCCCGCTGAAACTTTGGACATTCTCGCGAAGGGTTCCCAATCCCCGACAAGACTGGTACCCTTTCACGTCCAAATCTCTCAAACTCCGGGAGAGATTCTCAAAACCAAGGTTGACATGTTTCGAGTTCCTCTCAACATTTTGGAAATCCCGCTGAAACTTTGGACATTCTCGCGAAGGGTTCCCAATCCCCGACAAGACTGGTACCCTTTCACGTCCAAATCTCTCAAACTCCGTGAGAGATTCTCAAAACCAAGGTTGACATGTTTCGAGTTCCTCTCAACATTTTGGAAATCCCGCTGAAACTTTGGACATTCTGGCGAAGGGTTCCCAATCCCCGATAAGACTGGTACCTTTTCACGTCCAAATCTCTCAAACTCCGGGAGAGATTCTCAAAACCAAGGTTGACATGTTTCGAGTTCCTCTCAACATTTTGGAAATCCCGCTGAAACTTGGGACATTCTCGCGAAGGGTTCCCAATCCCCGACAAGACTGGTACCCTTTCACGTCCAAATCTCTCAAACTCCGGGAGAGATTCTCAAAACCAAGGTTGACATGTTTCGAGTTCCTCTCAACATTTTGGAAATCCCGCTGAAACTTTGGACATTCTCGCGAAGGGCTCCCAATCCCCGACAAGACTGGTACCCTTTCACGTCCAAATCTCTCAAACTCCGGGATAGATTCTCAAAACCAAGGTTGACATGTTTCGAGTTCCTTTCAACATTTTGGAAATCCCGCTGAAACTTTGGACATTCTCGCGAAGGGCTCCCAATCCCCGACAAGACTGGTACCCTTTCACGTCCAAATCTCTCAAACTCTTGGAGAGATTCTCAAAACCAAGGTTCACATGTTTCGAGTTCCGTTCAACATTTTGGAAATCCCGCTGAAACTTTGGACATTCTCGCGAAGGGTTCCCAATCCCCGACCAGACTGGTACACTTTCACGTCCAAATCTCTCAAACTCCGGGAGAGATTATCAAAACCAAGGTTGACATGTTTCGAGTTCCTTTCAACATTTTGGAAATCCCGCTGAAACTTTGGACATTCTCGCGAAGGGCTCCCAATCCCCGACAAGACGTGTACCCTTTCACGTCCAAATCTCTCAAACTCCGGGAGAGATTCTCAAAACCAAGGTTGACATGTTTCGAGTTCCTCTCAACATTTTGGAAATCCCGCTGAAACTTTGGACATTCTCGCGAAGGGTTCCCAATCCCCGACAAGACTGGTACCCTTTCACGTCCAAATCTCTCAAACTCCGGGAGAGATTCTCAAAACCAAGGTTGACATGTTCCGAGTTCCTTTCAACATTTTGGAAATCCCACTGAAACTTTGGACATTCTCGCGAAGGGTTCCCAAACCCCGACAAGACTGGTACCCTTTCACGTACAAATCTCTCAAACTCCGGGAGAGATTATCAAAACCAAGGTTGACATGTTTCGAGTTCCTCTCAACATTTTGGAAATCCCGCTGAAACTTTGGACATTCTCGCGAAGGGTTCCCAATCCCCGACAAGACTGGTACCCTTTCACGTCCAAATCTCTCAAACTCTGGGAGAAGATTCTCAAAACCAAGGTTGACATGTTTCGAGTTCCTCTCAACATTTTGGAAATCCCGCTGAAACTTTGGACATTCTCGCGAAGGGTTCCCAATCCCCGACAAGACTGGTACCCTTTCACGTCCAAATCTCTCAAACTCCGGGAGAGATTCTCAAAACCAAGGTTGACATGTTTCGAGTTCCTTTCAACATTTTGGAAATCCCGCTGAAACTTTGGACATTCTCGCGAAGGGCTCCCAATCCCCAACAAGACTGGTACCCTTTCACGTCCAAATCTCTCAAACTCCGGGAGAGATTCTCAAAACCAAGGTTGACATGTTTCGAGTTCCTCTCAACATTTTGGAAATCCCGCTGAAACTTTGGACATTCTCGCGAAGGGTTCCCAATCCCCGACAAGACTGGTACCCTTTCACGTCCAAATCTCTCAAACTCCGGGAGAGATTCTCAAAACCAAGGTTGACATGTTTCGAGTTCCTCTCAACATTTTGGAAATCCCGCTGAAACTTTGGACATTCTCGCGAAGGGTTCCCAATCCCCGACAAGATTGGTACCCTTTCACGTCCAAATCTCTCAAACTCCGGGAGAGATTCTCAAAACCAAGGTTGACATGTTTCGAGTTCCTCTCAACATTTTAGAAATCCCGCTGAAACTTTGGACATTCTCGCGAAGGGTTCCCAATCCCCGACAAGACTGGTACCCTTTCACGTCCAAATCTCTCAAACTCCGGGAGAGATTCTCAAAACCAAGGTTGACATGTTTCGAGTTCCTCGCAACATTTTGGAAATCCCGCTGAAACTTTGGACATTCTGGCGAAGGGTTCCCAATCCCCGACAAGACTGGTACCCTTTCACGTCCAAATCTCTCAAACTCCGGGAGAGATTCTCAAAACCAAGGTTGACATGTTTCGAGTTCCTCTCAACATTTTGGAAATCCCGCTGAAACTTTGGACATTCTCGTGAAGGGTTCCCAATCCCCGACAAGACTGGTACCCTTTCACGTCCAAATCTCTCAAACTCCGGGAGAGATTCTCAAAACCAAGGTTTACATGTTTCGAGTTCCTTTCAACATTTTGGAAATCCCGCTGAAACTTTGGACATTCTCGCGAAGGGTTCCCAATCCCCGACAAGACTGGTACCCTTTCACGTCCAAATCTCTCAAACTCCGGGAGAAGATTCTCAAAACCAAGGTTGACATGTTTCGAGTTCCTCTCAACATTTTGGAAATCCCGCTGAAACTTTGGACATTCTCGCGAAGAGTTCCCAATCCCCGACAAGACTGGTACCCTTTCACGTCCAAATCTCTCAAACTCCGGGAGAGATTCTCAAAACCAAGGTTGACATGTTTCGAGTTCCTCTCAACATTTTGGAAATCCCGCTGAAACTTTGGACATTCTCACGAAGGGTTCCCAAACCCCGACAAGACTGGTACCCTTTCACGTCCAAATCTCTCAAACTCCGGGAGAGATTCTCAAAACCAAGGTTGACATGTTTCGAGTTCCTCTCAACATTTTGGAAATCCCGCTGAAACTTTGGGCATTCTCGCGAAGGGTTCCCAATCCCCGACAAGACTGGTACCCTTTCACGTCCAAATCTCTCAAACTCCGGGAGAGATTCTCAAAACCAAGGTTGACATGTTTCGAGTTCCTTTCAACATTTTGGAAATCCCGCTGAAACTTTGGAGGTTCTCGCGAAGGGTTCCCAATCCCCGACAAGACTGGTACCCCTTCACGTCCAAATCTCTCAAACTCCGGGAGAGATTCTCAAAACCAAGGTTCACATGTTTCGAGTTCCTTTCAACATTTTGGAAATCCCGCTGAAACTTTGGACATTCTCGCGAAGGGTTCCCAATCCCCGACAAGACTGGTACCCTTTCACGTCCAAATCTCTCAAACTCCGGGAGAGATTCTCAAAACCAAGGTTGACATGTTTCGAGTTCCTCTCAACATTTTAGAAATCCCGCTGAAACTTTGGACATTCTCGCGAAGGGTTCCCAATCCCCGACAAGACTGGTACCCTTTCACGTCCAAATCTCTCAAACTCCGGGAGAGATTCTCAAAACCAAGGTTGACATGTTTTGAGTTCCTCTCAACATTTTGGAAATCCCGCTGAAACTTTGGACATTCTCGCGAAGGGTTCCCAATCCCCGACAAGACTGGTACCCTTTCACGTCCAAATCTCTCAAACTCCGGGAGAGATTCTCAAAACCAAGGTTGACATGTTTCGAGTTCCTCTCAACATTTTGGAAATCCCGCTGAAACTCTGGACATTCTCGCGAAGGGTTCCCAATCCCCGACAAGACTGGTACCCTTTCACGTCCAAATCTCTCAAACTCCGCGAGAGATTCTCAAATCCAAGGTTGACATGTTTCGAGTTCCTCTCAACATTTTGGAAATCCCGCTGAAACTTTGGACATTCTCGCGAAGGGTTCCCAATCCCCGACAAGACTGGTACCCTTTCACGTCCAAATCTCTCAAACTCCGGGAGAGATTCTCAAAACCAAGGTTGACATGTTTCGAGTTCCTCTCAACATTTTGGAAATCCCGCTGAAACTTCAGACATTCTCGCAAAGGGTTCCCAATCCCCGACAAGACTGGTACCCTTTCACGTCCAAATCTCTCAAACTCCGGAAGAGATTCTCAAAACCAAGGTTGACATGTTTCGAGTTCCTCTCAACATTTTGGAAATCCCGCTGAAACTTTGGACATTCTCGCGAAGGGTTCCCAATCCCCGACAAGACTGGTACCCTTTCTCGTCCAAATCTCTCAAACTCCGGGAGAGATTCTCAAAACCAAGGTTGACATGTTTTGAGTTCCTCTCAACATTTTGGAAATCCCGCTGAAACTTTGGACATTCTCGCGAAGGGTTCCCAATCCCCGACAAGACTGGTACCCTTTCACGTCCAAATCTCTCAAACTCCGGGAGAGATTCTCAAAACCAAGGTTGACATGTTTCGAGTTCCTTTCAACATTTTGGAAATCCCGCTGAAACTTTGGACATTCTCGCGAAGGGCTCCCAATCCCCGACAAGACTGGTACCCTTTCACGTCCAAATCTCTCAAACTCTGGGAGAGATTCTCAAAACCAAGGTTCACATGTTTCGAGTTCCGTTCAACATTTTGGAAATCCCGCTGAAACTTTGGACATTCTCGCGAAGGGTTCCCAATCCCCGACCAGACTGGTACACTTTCACGTCCAAATCTCTCAAACTCCGGGAGAGATTCTCAAAACCAAGGTTGACATGTTTCGAGTTCCTTTCAACATTTTGGAAATCCCGCTGAAACTTTGGACATTCTCGCGAAGGGCTCCCAATCCCCGACAAGACTGGTACCCTTTCACGTCCAAATCTCTCAAACTCCGGGAGAGATTCTCAAAACCAAGGTTGACATGTTTCGAGTTCCTCTCAACATTTTGGAAATCCCGCTGAAACTTTGGACATTCTCGCGAAGGGTTCCCAATCCCCGACAAGACTGGTACCCTTTCACGTCCAAATCTCTCAAACTCAGGGAGAGATTCTCAAAACCAAGGTTGACATGTTCCGAGTTCCTTTCAACATTTTGGAAATCCCACTGAAACTTTGGACATTCTCGCGAAGGGTTCCCAATCTCCGACAAGACTTGTACCCTTTCACGTCCAGATCTCTCAAACTCCGGGAGAGATTCTCAAAACCAAGGTTCACATGTTTCGAGTTCCTCTCAACATTTTGGAAATCCCGCTGAAACTTTGGACATTCTCGCGAAGGGTTCCCAATCCCCGACAAGACTGGTACCCTTTCACGTCCAAATCTCTCAAACTCTGGGAGAAGATTCTCAAAACCAAGGTTGACATGTTTCGAGTTCCTCTCAACATTTTGGAAATCCCGCTGAAACTTTGGACATTCTCGCGAAGAGTTCCCAATCCCCGACAAGACTGGTACCCTTTCACGTCCAAATCTCTCAAACTCCGGGAGAGATTCTCAAAACCAAGGTTGACATGTTTCGAGTTCCTCTCAACATTTTAGAAATCCCGCTGAAACTTTGGACATTCTCGCGAAGGGTTCCCAATCCCCGACAAGACTGGTACCCTTTCACGTCCAAATCTCTCAAACTCCGGGAGAGATTCTCAAAACCAAGGTTGACATGTTTTGAGTTCCTCTCAACATTTTGGAAATCCCGCTGAAACTTTGGACATTCTCGCGAAGGGTTCCCAATCCCCGACAAGACTGGTACCCTTTCACGTCCAAATCTCTCAAACTCCGGGAGAGATTCTCAAAACCAAGGTTGACATGTTTCGAGTTCCTCTCAACATTTTGGAAATCCCGCTGAAACTCTGGACATTCTCGCGAAGGGTTCCCAATCCCCGACAAGACTGGTACCCTTTCACGTCCAAATCTCTCAAACTCCGGGAGAGATTCTCAAAACCAAGGTTGACATGTTTCGAGTTCCTCTCAACATTTTGGAAATCCCGCTGAAACTTTGGACATTCTCGCGAAGGGTTCCCAATCCCCGACAAGACTGGTACCCTTTCACGTCCAAATCTCTCAAACTCCGGGAGAGATTCTCAAAACCAAGGTTGACATGTTTCGAGTTCCTCTCAACATTTTGGAAATCCCGCTGAAACTTTGGACATTCTCGCGAAGGGCTCCCAATCCCCGACAAGACTGGTACCCTTTCACGTCCAAATCTCTCAAACTCCGGGAGAGATTCTCAAAACCAAGGTTGACATGTTTCGAGTTCCTCTCAACATTTTGGAAATCCCGCTGAAACTTTGGACATTCTCGCGAAGGGTTCCCAATCCCCGACAAGACTGGTACCCTTTCTCGTCCAAATCTCTCAAACTCCGGGAGAGATTCTCAAAACCAAGGTTGACATGTTTTGAGTTCCTCTCAACATTTTGGAAATCCCGCTGAAACTTTGGACATTCTCGCGAAGGGTTCCCAATCCCCGACAAGACTGGTACCCTTTCACGTCCAAATCTCTCAAACTCCGGGAGAGATTCTCAAAACCAAGGTTGACATGTTTCGAGTTCCTTTCAACATTTTGGAAATCCCGCTGAAACTTTGGACATTCTCGCGAAGGGCTCCCAATCCCCGACAAGACTGGTACCCTTTCACGTCCAAATCTCTCAAACTCTGGGAGAGATTCTCAAAACCAAGGTTCACATGTTTCGAGTTCCGTTCAACATTTTGGAAATCCCGCTGAAACTTTGGACATTCTCGCGAAGGGTTCCCAATCCCCGACCAGACTGGTACACTTTCACGTCCAAATCTCTCAAACTCCGGGAGAGATTCTCAAAACCAAGGTTGACATGTTTCGAGTTCCTTTCAACATTTTGGAAATCCCGCTGAAACTTTGGACATTCTCGCGAAGGGCTCCCAATCCCCGACAAGACTGGTACCCTTTCACGTCCAAATCTCTCAAACTCCGGGAGAGATTCTCAAAACCAAGGTTGACATGTTTCGAGTTCCTCTCAACATTTTGGAAATCCCGCTGAAACTTTGGACATTCTCGCGAAGGGTTCCCAATCCCCGACAAGACTGGTACCCTTTCACGTCCAAATCTCTCAAACTCCGGGAGAGATTCTCAAAACCAAGGTTGACATGTTCCGAGTTCCTTTCAACATTTTGGAAATCCCACTGAAACTTTGGACATTCTCGCGAAGGGTTCCCAATCTCCGACAAGACTTGTACCCTTTCACGTCCAGATCTCTCAAACTCCGGGAGAGATTCTCAAAACCAAGGTTCACATGTTTCGAGTTCCTCTCAACATTTTGGAAATCCCGCTGAAACTTTGGACATTCTCGCGAAGGGTTCCCAATCCCCGACAAGACTGGTACCCTTTCACGTCCAAATCTCTCAAACTCTGGGAGAAGATTCTCAAAACCAAGGTTGACATGTTTCGAGTTCCTCTCAACATTTTGGAAATCCCGCTGAAACTTTGGACATTCTCGCGAAGAGTTCCCAATCCCCGACAAGACTGGTACCCTTTCACGTCCAAATCTCTCAAACTCCGGGAGAGATTCTCAAAACCAAGGTTGACATGTTTCGAGTTCCTCTCAACATTTTGGAAATCCCGCTGAAACTTTGGACATTCTGGCGAAGGGTTCCCAATCCCCGACAAGACTGGTACCCTTTCACGTCCAAATCTCTCAAACTCAGGGAGAGATTCTCAAAACCAAGGTTGACATGTTTCGAGTTCCTCTCAACATTTTGGAAATCCCGCTGAAACTTTGGACATTCTGGCGAAGGGTTCCCAATCCCCGACAAGACTGGTACCCTTTCACGTCCAAATCTCTCAAACTCCGGGAGAGATTCTCAAAACCAAGGCTGACATGTTTCGAGTTCCTCTCAAAATTTTGGAAATCCCGCTGAAACTTTGGACATTCTCGCGAAGGGTTCCCAATCCCCGACAAGACTGGTACCCTTTCACGTCCAAATCTCTCAAACTCCGGGAGAGATTCTCAAAACCAAGGTTGACATGTTTCGAGTTCCTCTCAACATTTTGGAAATCCCGCTGAAACTTTGGACATTCTCGCGAAGGGTTCCCAATCCCCGACAAGACTGGTACCCTTTCACATCCAAATCTCTCAAACTCCGTGAGAGATTCTCAAAACCAAGGTTGACATGTTTCGAGTTCCTCTCAACATTTTGGAAATCCCGCTGAAACTTTGGACATTCTGGCGAAGGGTTCCCAATCCCCGATAAGACTGGTACCTTTTCACGTCCAAATCTCTCAAACTCCGGGAGAGATTCTCAAAACCAAGGTTGACATGTTTCGAGTTCCTCTCAACATTTTGGAAATCCCGCTGAAACTTGGGACATTCTCGCGAAGGGTTCCCAATCCCCGACAAGACTGGTACCCTTTCACGTCCAAATCTCTCAAACTCCGGGAGAGATTCTCAAAACCAAGGTTGACATGTTTCGAGTTCCTCTCAACATTTTGGAAATCCCGCTGAAACTTTGGACATTCTCGCGAAGGGCTCCCAATCCCCGACAAGACTGGTACCCTTTCACGTCCAAATCTCTCAAACTCCGGGATAGATTCTCAAAACCAAGGTTGACATGTTTCGAGTTCCTTTCAACATTTTGGAAATCCCGCTGAAACTTTGGACATTCTCGCGAAGGGCTCCCAATCCCCGACAAGACTGGTACCCTTTCACGTCCAAATCTCTCAAACTCTTGGAGAGATTCTCAAAACCAAGGTTCACATGTTTCGAGTTCCGTTCAACATTTTGGAAATCCCGCTGAAACTTTGGACATTCTGGCGAAGGGTTCCCAATCCCCGACCAGACTGGTACACTTTCACGTCCAAATCTCTCAAACTCCGGGAGAGATTATCAAAACCAAGGTTGACATGTTTCGAGTTCCTTTCAACATTTTGGAAATCCCGCTGAAACTTTGGACATTCTCGCGAAGGGCTCCCAATCCCCGACAAGACTGGTACCCTTTCACGTCCAAATCTCTCAAACTCCGGGAGAGATTCTCAAAACCAAGGTTGACATGTTTCGAGTTCCTCTCAACATTTTGGAAATCCCGCTGAAACTTTGGACATTCTCGCGAAGGGTTCCCAATCCCCGACAAGACTGGTACCCTTTCACGTCCAAATCTCTCAAACTCCGGGAGAGATTCTCAAAACCAAGGTTGACATGTTCCGAGTTCCTTTCAACATTTTGGAAATCCCACTGAAACTTTGGACATTCTCGCGAAGGGTTCCCAAACCCCGACAAGACTGGTACCCTTTCACGTCCAAATCTCTCAAACTCCGGGAGAGATTCTCAAAACCAAGGTTGACATGTTTCGAGTTCCTCTCAACATTTTGGAAATCCCGCTGAAACTTTGGACATTCTCGCGAAGGGTTCCCAATCCCCGACAAGACTGGTACCCTTTCACGTCCAAATCTCTCAAACTCTGGGAGAAGATTCTCAAAACCAAGGTTGACATGTTTCGAGTTCCTCTCAACATTTTGGAAATCCCGCTGAAACTTTGGACATTCTCGCGAAGGGTTCCCAATCCCCGACAAGACTGGTACCCTTTCACGTCCAAATCTCTCAAACTCCGGGAGAGATTCTCAAAACCAAGGTTGACATGTTTCGAGTTCCTTTCAACATTTTGGAAATCCCGCTGAAACTTTGGACATTCTCGCGAAGGGCTCCCAATCCCCAACAAGACTGGTACCCTTTCACGTCCAAATCTCTCAAACTCCGGGAGAGATTCTCAAAACCAAGGTTGACATGTTTCGAGTTCCTCTCAACATTTTGGAAATCCCGCTGAAACTTTGGACATTCTCGCGAAGGGTTCCCAATCCCCGACAAGACTGGTACCCTTTCACGTCCAAATCTCTCAAACTCCGGGAGAGATTCTCAAAACCAAGGTTGACATGTTTCGAGTTCCTCTCAACATTTTGGAAATCCCGCTGAAACTTTGGACATTCTCGCGAAGGGTTCCCAATCCCCGACAAGATTGGTACCCTTTCACGTCCAAATCTCTCAAACTCCGGGAGAGATTCTCAAAACCAAGGTTGACATGTTTCGAGTTCCTCTCAACATTTTAGAAATCCCGCTGAAACTTTGGACATTCTCGCGAAGGGTTCCCAATCCCCGACAAGACTGGTACCCTTTCACGTCCAAATCTCTCAAACTCCGGGAGAGATTCTCAAAACCAAGGTTGACATGTTTCGAGTTCCTCGCAACATTTTGGAAATCCCGCTGAAACTTTGGACATTCTGGCGAAGGGTTCCCAATCCCCGACAAGACTGGTACCCTTTCACGTCCAAATCTCTCAAACTCCGGGAGAGATTCTCAAAACCAAGGTTGACATGTTTCGAGTTCCTCTCAACATTTTGGAAATCCCGCTGAAACTTTGGACATTCTCGCGAAGGGTTCCCAATCCCCGACAAGACTGGTACCCTTTCACGTCCAAATCTCTCAAACTCCGGGAGAGATTCTCAAAACCAAGGTTTACATGTTTCGAGTTCCTTTCAACATTTTGGAAATCCCGCTGAAACTTTGGCCATTCTGGCGAAGGGTTCCCAATCCCCGACAAGACTGGTACCCTTTCACGTCCAAATCTCTCAAACTCCGGGAGAAGATTCTCAAAACCAAGGTTGACATGTTTCGAGTTCCTCTCAACATTTTGGAAATCCCGCTGAAACTTTGGACATTCTCGCGAAGAGTTCCCAATCCCCGACAAGACTGGTACCCTTTCACGTCCAAATCTCTCAAACTCCGGGAGAGATTCTCAAAACCAAGGTTGACATGTTTCGAGTTCCTCTCAACATTTTGGAAATCCCGCTGAAACTTTGGACATTCTCACGAAGGGTTCCCAAACCCCGACAAGACTGGTACCCTTTCACGTCCAAATCTCTCAAACTCCGGGAGAGATTCTCAAAACCAAGGTTGACATGTTTCGAGTTCCTCTCAACATTTTGGAAATCCCGCTGAAACTTTGGGCATTCTCGCGAAGGGTTCCCAATCCCCGACAAGACTGGTACCCTTTCACGTCCAAATCTCTCAAACTCCGGGAGAGATTCTCAAAACCAAGGTTGACATGTTTCGAGTTCCTTTCAACATTTTGGAAATCCCGCTGAAACTTTGGAGGTTCTCGCGAAGGGTTCCCAATCCCCGACAAGACTGGTACCCCTTCACGTCCAAATCTCTCAAACTCCGGGAGAGATTCTCAAAACCAAGGTTGACATGTTTCGAGTTCCTTTCAACATTTTGGAAATCTTGCTGAAACTTTGGACATTCTCGCGAAGGGTTCCCAATCCCCGACAAGACTGGTACCCTTTCACGTCCAAATCTCTCAAACTCCGGGAGAGATTCTCAAAACCAAGGTTGACATGTTTCGAGTTCCTCTCAACATTTTAGAAATCCCGCTGAAACTTTGGACATTCTCGCGAAGGGTTCCCAATCCCCGACAAGACTGGTACCCTTTCACGTCCAAATCTCTCAAACTCCGGGAGAGATTCTCAAAACCAAGGTTGACATGTTTTGAGTTCCTCTCAACATTTTGGAAATCCCGCTGAAACTTTGGACATTCTCGCGAAGGGTTCCCAATCCCCGACAAGACTGGTACCCTTTCACGTCCAAATCTCTCAAACTCCGGGAGAGATTCTCAAAACCAAGGTTGACATGTTTCGAGTTCCTCTCAACATTTTGGAAATCCCGCTGAAACTCTGGACATTCTGGCGAAGGGTTCCCAATCCCCGACAAGACTGGTACCCTTTCACGTCCAAATCTCTCAAACTCCGGGAGAGATTCTCAAAACCAAGGTTGACATGTTTCGAGTTCCTCTCAACATTTTGGAAATCCCGCTGAAACTTTGGACATTCTCGCGAAGGGTTCCCAATCCCCGACAAGACTGGTACCCTTTCACGTCCAAATCTCTCAAACTCCGGGAGAGATTCTCAAAACCAAGGTTGACATGTTTCGAGTTCCTCTCAACATTTTGGAAATCCCGCTGAAACTTCAGACATTCTCGCAAAGGGTTCCCAATCCCCGACAAGACTGGTACCCTTTCACGTCCAAATCTCTCAAACTCCGGAAGAGATTCTCAAAACCAAGGTTGACATGTTTCGAGTTCCTCTCAACATTTTGGAAATCCCGCTGAAACTTTGGACATTCTCACAAAGGGTTCCCAATCCCCGACAAGACTGGTACGCTTTCACGTCCAAATCTCTCAAAATCCGGGAGAGATTCTCAAAACCAAGGTTCACATGTTTCGAGTTCCTCTCAACATTTTGGAAATCCCGCTGAAACTCTGGACATTCTCGCGAAGGGTTCCCAATCCCCGACAAGACTGGTACCCTTTCACGTCCAAATCTCTCAAACTCTGGGAGAGATTCTCAAAACCAAGGTTGACATGTTTCGAGTTCCTCTCAACATTTTGGAAATCCCGCTGAAACTTTGGACATTCTGGCGAAGGGTTCCCAATCCCCGACAAGACTGGTACCCTTTCACGTCCAAATCTCTCAAACTCCGGGAGAGATTCTCAAAACCAAGGTTGACATGTTTCGAGTTCCTCTCAACATTTTGGAAATCCCGCTGAAACGTTGGACATTCTCGCAAAGAGTTCCCAATCCCCGACAAGACTGGTAGCCTTTCACGTCCAAATCTCTCAAACTCCGGGAGAGATTCTCAAAACCAAGGTTGACATGTTTCGAGTTCCTCTCAACATTTTGGAAATCCCGCTGAAACTTTGGACATTCTCGCGAAGGGTTCCCAATCCCCGACAAGACTGGTACCCTTTCACGTCCAAATCTCTCAAACTCCGGGAGAGATTCTCAAAACCAAGGTTGACATGTTTCAAGTTCCTTTCAACATTTTGGAAATCCCGCTGAAACTTTGGACATTCTCGCGAAGGGTTCCCAATCCCCGACAAGACTGGTACCCTTTCACGTCCAAATCTCTCAAACTCCGGGAGAGATTCTCAAAACCAAGGTTGACATGTTTCGGGTTCCTCTCAACATTTTGGAAATCCCGCTGAAACTTTGGACATTCTCGCAAAGGGTTCCCAATCCCCGACAAGACTGGTACCCTTTCACGTCCAAATCTCTCAAACTCCGGAAGAGATTCTCAAAACCAAGGTTGACATGTTTCGAGTTCCTCTCAACATTTTGGAAATCCCGCTGAAACTTTGGACATTCTCGCAAAGGGTTCCCAATCCCCGACAAGACTGGTACCCTTTCACGTCCAAATCTCTCAAACTCCGGGAGAGATTCTCAAAACCAAGGTTGACATGTTTCGAGTTCCTCTCAACATTTTGGAAATCCCGCTGAAACTCTGGACATTCTCGCGAAGGGTTCCCAATCCCCGACAAGACTGGTACCCTTTCACGTCCAAATCTCTCAAACTCCGGGAGAGATTCTCAAAACCAAGGTTGACATGTTTCGAGTTCCTCTCAACATTTTGGAAATCCCGCTGAAACTTTGGACATTCTGGCGAAGGGTTCCCAATCCCCGACAAGACTGGTACCCTTTCACGTCCAAATCTCTCAAACTCCGGGAGAGATTCTCAAAACCAAGGTTGACATGTTTCGAGTTCCTCTCAACATTTTGGAAATCCCGCTGAAACGTTGGACATTCTCGCGAAGGGTTCCCAATCCCCGACAAGACTGGTACCCTTTCACGTCCAAATCTCTCAAACTCCGGGAGAGATTCTCAAAACCAAGGTTGACATGTTTCGAGTTCCTCTCAACATTTTGGAAATCCCGCTGAAACTTTGGACATTCTCGCGAAGGGTTCCCAATCCCCGACAAGACTGGTACCCTTTCACGTCCAAATCTCTCAAACTCCGGGAGAGATTCTCAAAACCAAGGTTGACATGTTTCAAGTTCCTTTCAACATTTTGGAAATCCTGCTGAAACTTTGGACATTCTCGCGAAGGGTTCCCAATCCCCGACAAGACTGGTACCCTTTCACGTCCAAATCTCTCAAACTCCGGGAGAGATTCTCAAAACCAAGGTTGACATGTTTCGAGTTCCTCTCAACATTTTGGAAATCCCGCTGAAACTTTGGACATTCTCGCGAAGGGTTCCCAATCCCCGACAAGACTGGTACCCCTTCACGTCCAAATCTCTCAAACTCCGGGAGAGATTCTCAAAACCAAGGTTGACATGTTTCGAGTTCCTTTCAACATCTTGGAAATCCCGCTGAAACTTTGGACATTCTCGCGAAGGGTTCCCAATCCCCGACAAGACTGGTACCCTTTCACGTCCAAATCTCTCAAACTCCGGGAGAGATTCTCAAAACCAAGGTTGACATGTTTCGAGTTCCTCTCAACATTTTAGAAATCCCGCTGAAACTTTGGACATTCTGGCGAAGGGTTCCCAATCCCCGACAAGACTGGTACCCTTTCACGTCCAAATCTCTCAAACTCCGGGAGAGATTCTCAAAACCAAGGTTGACATGTTTTGAGTTCCTCTCAACATTTTGGAAATCCCGCTGAAACTTTGGACATTCTCGCGAAGGGTTCCCAATCCCCGACAAGACTGGTACCCTTTCACGTCCAAATCTCTCAAACTCCGGGAGAGATTCTCAAAACCAAGGTTGACATGTTTCGAGTTCCTTTCAACATTTTGGAAATCGCGCTGAAACTTTGGACATTCTCGCGAAGGGCTCCCAATCCCCGACAAGACTGGTACCCTTTCACGTCCAAATCTCTCAAACTCCGGGAGAGATTCTCAAAACCAAGGTTGACATGTTTCGGGTTCCTCTCAACATTTTGGAAATCCCGCTGAAACTTTGGACATTCTCGCAAAGGGTTCCCAATCCCCGACAAGACTGGTACCCTTTCACGTCCAAATCTCTCAAACTCCGGAAGAGATTCTCAAAACCAAGGTTGACATGTTTCGAGTTCCTCTCAACATTTTGGAAATCCCGCTGAAACTTTGGACATTCTCGCAAAGGGTTCCCAATCCCCGACAAGACTGGTACCCTTTCACGTCCAAATCTCTCAAACTCCGGGAGAGATTCTCAAAACCAAGGTTGACATGTTTCGAGTTCCTCTCAACATTTTGGAAATCCCGCTGAAACTCTGGACATTCTCGCGAAGGGTTCCCAATCCCCGACAAGACTGGTACCCTTTCACGTCCAAATCTCTCAAACTCCGGGAGAGATTCTCAAAACCAAGGTTGACATGTTTCGAGTTCCTCTCAACATTTTGGAAATCCCGCTGAAACTTTGGACATTCTGGCGAAGGGTTCCCAATCCCCGACAAGACTGGTACCCTTTCACGTCCAAATCTCTCAAACTCCGGGAGAGATTCTCAAAACCAAGGTTGACATGTTTCGAGTTCCTCTCAACATTTTGGAAATCCCGCTGAAACGTTGGACATTCTCGCGAAGGGTTCCCAATCCCCGACAAGACTGGTACCCTTTCACGTCCAAATCTCTCAAACTCCGGGAGAGATTCTCAAAACCAAGGTTGACATGTTTCGAGTTCCTCTCAACATTTTGGAAATCCCGCTGAAACTTTGGACATTCTCGCGAAGGGTTCCCAATCCCCGACAAGACTGGTACCCTTTCACGTCCAAATCTCTCAAACTCCGGGAGAGATTCTCAAAACCAAGGTTGACATGTTTCAAGTTCCTTTCAACATTTTGGAAATCCTGCTGAAACTTTGGACATTCTCGCGAAGGGTTCCCAATCCCCGACAAGACTGGTACCCTTTCACGTCCAAATCTCTCAAACTCCGGGAGAGATTCTCAAAACCAAGGTTGACATGTTTCGAGTTCCTCTCAACATTTTGGAAATCCCGCTGAAACTTTGGACATTCTCGCGAAGGCTTCCCAATCCCCGACAAGACTGGTACCCCTTCACGTCCAAATCTCTCAAACTCCGGGAGAGATTCTCAAAACCAAGGTTGACATGTTTCGAGTTCCTTTCAACATCTTGGAAATCCCGCTGAAACTTTGGACATTCTCGCGAAGGGTTCCCAATCCCCGACAAGACTGGTACCCTTTCACGTCCAAATCTCTCAAACTCCGGGAGAGATTCTCAAAACCAAGGTTGACATGTTTCGAGTTCCTCTCAACATTTTAGAAATCCTGCTGAAACTTTGGACATTCTGGCGAAGGGTTCCCAATCCCCGACAAGACTGGTACCCTTTCACGTCCAAATCTCTCAAACTCCGGGAGAGATTCTCAAAACCAAGGTTGACATGTTTTGAGTTCCTCTCAACATTTTGGAAATCCCGCTGAAACTTTGGACATTCTCGCGAAGGGTTCCCAATCCCCGACAAGACTGGTACCCTTTCACGTCCAAATCTCTCAAACTCCGGGAGAGATTCTCAAAACCAAGGTTGACATGTTTCGAGTTCCTTTCAACATTTTGGAAATCGCGCTGAAACTTTGGACATTCTCGCGAAGGGCTCCCAATCCCCGACAAGACTGGTACCCTTTCACGTCCAAATCTCTCAAACTCCGGGAGAGATTCTCAAAACCAAGGTTGACATGTTTCGAGTTCCTCTCAACATTTTGGAAATCCCGCTGAAACTTTGGACATTCTCGCGAAGGGTTCCCAGTCCCTGACAAGACTGGTACCCTTTCACGTCCAAATCTCTCAAACTCCGGGAGAGATTCTCAAAACCAAGGTTGACATGTTTCAAGTTCCTTTCAACATTTTGGAAATCCCGCTGAAACTTTGGACATTCTCGCGAAGGGTTCCCAATCCCCGACAAGACTGGTACCCTTTCACGTCCAAATCTCTCAAACTCCGGGAGAGATTCTCAAAACCAAGGTTGACATGTTTCGGGTTCCTCTCAACATTTTGGAAATCCCGCTGAAACTTTGGACATTCTCGCAAAGGGTTCCCAATCCCCGACAAGACTGGTACCCTTTCACGTCCAAATCTCTCAAACTCCGGAAGAGATTCTCAAAACCAAGGTTGACATGTTTCGAGTTCCTCTCAACATTTTGGAAATCCCGCTGAAACTTTGGACATTCTCGCAAAGGGTTCCCAATCCCCGACAAGACTGGTACCCTTTCACGTCCAAATCTCTCAAACTCCGGGAGAGATTCTCAAAACCAAGGTTGACATGTTTCGAGTTCCTCTCAACATTTTGGAAATCCCGCTGAAACTCTGGACATTCTCGCGAAGGGTTCCCAATCCCCGACAAGACTGGTACCCTTTCACGTCCAAATCTCTCAAACTCCGGGAGAGATTCTCAAAACCAAGGTTGACATGTTTCGAGTTCCTCTCAACATTTTGGAAATCCCGCTGAAACTTTGGACATTCTGGCGAAGGGTTCCCAATCCCCGACAAGACTGGTACCCTTTCACGTCCAAATCTCTCAAACTCCGGGAGAGATTCTCAAAACCAAGGTTGACATGTTTCGAGTTCCTCTCAACATTTTGGAAATCCCGCTGAAACGTTGGACATTCTCGCGAAGGGTTCCCAATCCCCGACAAGACTGGTACCCTTTCACGTCCAAATCTCTCAAACTCCGGGAGAGATTCTCAAAACCAAGGTTGACATGTTTCGAGTTCCTCTCAACATTTTGGAAATCCCGCTGAAACTTTGGACATTCTCGCGAAGGGTTCCCAATCCCCGACAAGACTGGTACCCTTTCACGTCCAAATCTCTCAAACTCCGGGAGAGATTCTCAAAACCAAGGTTGACATGTTTCAAGTTCCTTTCAACATTTTGGAAATCCTGCTGAAACTTTGGACATTCTCGCGAAGGGTTCCCAATCCCCGACAAGACTGGTACCCTTTCACGTCCAAATCTCTCAAACTCCGGGAGAGATTCTCAAAACCAAGGTTGACATGTTTCGAGTTCCTCTCAACATTTTGGAAATCCCGCTGAAACTTTGGACATTCTCGCGAAGGGTTCCCAATCCCCGACAAGACTGGTACCCCTTCACGTCCAAATCTCTCAAACTCCGGGAGAGATTCTCAAAACCAAGGTTGACATGTTTCGAGTTCCTTTCAACATCTTGGAAATCCCGCTGAAACTTTGGACATTCTCGCGAAGGGTTCCCAATCCCCGACAAGACTGGTACCCTTTCACGTCCAAATCTCTCAAACTCCGGGAGAGATTCTCAAAACCAAGGTTGACATGTTTCGAGTTCCTTTCAACATCTTGGAAATCCCGCTGAAACTTTGGACATTCTCGCGAAGGGTTCCCAATCCCCGACAAGACTGGTACCCTTTCACGTCCAAATCTCTCAAACTCCGGGAGAGATTCTCAAAACCAAGGTTCACATGTTTCGAGTTCCTTTCAACATTTTGGAAATCCCGCTGAAACTTTGGACATTCTCGCGAAGGGTTCCCAATCCTCGACAAGACTGGTACCCTTTCACGTCCAAATCTCTCAAACTCCGGGAGAAGATTCTCAAAACCAAGGTTGACATGTTTCGAGTTCCTCTCAACATTTTGGAAATCCCGCTGAAACTTTGGACATTCTCGCAAAGGGTTCCCAATCCCCGACAAGACTGGTACCCTTTCACGTCCAAATCTCTCAAACTCCGGGAGAGATTCTCAAAACCAAGGTTGACATGTTTCGAGTTCCTCTCAACATTTTGGAAATCCCGCTGAAACTCTGGACATTCTCGCGAAGGGTTCCCAATCCCCGACCAGACTGGTACCCTTTCACGTCCAAATCTCTCAAACTCCGGGAGAGATTCTCAAAACCAAGGTTGACATGTTTCGAGTTCCTCTCAACATTTTGGAAATCCCGCTGAAACTTTGGACATTCTCGCGAAGGGTTCCCAATCCCCGACAAGACTGGTACCCTTTCACGTCCAAATCTCTCAAACTCCGGGAGAGATTCTCAAAACCAAGGTTGACATGTTTCGAGTTCCTTTCAACATTTTGGAAATCCCGCTGAAACTTTGGACATTCTGGCGAAGGGTTCCCAATCCCCGACAAGACTGGTACCCTTTCACGTCCAAATCTCTCAAACTCCGGGAGAGATTCTCAAAACCAAGGTTGACATGTTTTGAGTTCCTCTCAACATTTTGGAAATCCCGCTGAAACTTTGGACATTGTCGCAAAGGGTTCCCAATCCCCGACAAGACTTTTACCCTTTCACGTCCAAATCTCTCAAACTCCGGAAGAGATTCTCAAAACCAAGGTTGACATGTTTCGAGTTCCTCTCAACATTTTGGAAATCCCGCTGAAACTTTGGACATTCTCGCGAAGGGTTCCCAATCCCCGACAAGACTGGTACCCTTTCACGTCCAAATCTCTCAAACTCCGGGAGAGATTCTCAAAACCAAGGTTGACATGTTTCGAGTTCCTCTCAACATTTTGGAAATCCCGCTGAAACTCTGGACATTCTCGCGAAGGGTTCCCAATCCCCGACAAGACTGGTACCCTTTCACGTCCAAATCTCTCAAACTCTGGGAGAGATTCTAAAAACCAAGGTTGACATGTTTCGAGTTCCTCTCAACATTTTGGAAATCCCGCTGAAACTTTGGACATTCTGGCGAAGGGTTCCCAATCCCCGACAAGACTGGTACCCTTTCACGTCCAAATCTCTCAAACTCCGGGAGAGATTCTCAAAACCAAGGTTGACATGTTTCGAGTTCCTCTCAACATTTTGGAAATCCCGCTGAAACTTTGGACATTCTGGCGAAGGGTTCCCAATCCCCGACAAGACTGGTACCCTTTCACGTCCAAATCTCTCAAACTCCGGGAGAGATTCTCAAAACCAAGGTTGACATGTTTCGAGTTCCTCTCAACATTTTGGAAATCCCGCTGAAACTTTGGACATTCTCGCGAAGGGTTCCCAATCCCCGACAAGACTGGTACCCTTTCACGTCCAAATCTCTCAAACTCCGGGAGAGATTCTCAAAACCAAGGTTGACATGTTTCAAGTTCCTTTCAACATTTTGGAAATACCGCTGAAACTTTGGACGATCTCGCGAAGGGTTCCCAATCCCCGACAAGACTGCTACCCTTTCACGTCCAAATCTCTCAAACTCCGGGAGAGATTCTCAAAACTAAGGTTGACATGTTTCGAGTCCCTCTCAACATTTTGGAAATCCCGCTGAAACTTTGGACATTCTCGCAAAGGGTTCCCAATCCCCGACAAGACTGGTACCTTTTCACGTCCAAATCTCTCAAACTCTGGGAGAGATTCTCAAAACCAAGGTTGACATGTTTCGAGTTCCTCTCAACATTTTGGAAATCCCGCTGAAACTTTGGACATTCTGGCGAAGGGTTCCCAATCCCCGACAAGACTGGTACCCTTTCACGTCCAAATCTCTCAAACTCCGGGAGAGATTCTCAAAACCAAGGTTGACATGTTTCGAGTTCCTCTCAACATTTTGGAAATCCCGCTGAAACTTTGGACATTCTCGCGAACGGTTCCCAATCCCCAACAAGACTGGTACCCTTTCACGTCCAAATCTCTCAAACTCCGGGAGACATTCTCAAAACCAAGGTTGACATGTTTCGAGTTCCTCTCAACATTTTGGAAATCCCGCTGAAACTTTGGACATTCTGGCGAAGGGTTCCCAATCCCCGACAAGACTGGTACCCTTTCACGTCCAAATCTCTCAAACTCCGGGAGAGATTCTCAAAACCAAGGTTGACATGTTTCGAGTTCCTCTCAACATTTTGGAAATCCCGCTGAAACTTTGGACATTCTGGCGAAGGGTTCCCAATCCCCGACAAGACTGGTACCCTTTCACGTCCAAATCTCTCAAATTCCGGGAGAGATTCTCAAAACCAAGGTTGACATGCTTCAAGTTCCTTTCAACATTTTGGAAATCCCGCTGAAACTTTGGACATTCTCGCAAAGGGTTCCCAATCCCCGACAAGACTGGTACCCTTTCACGTCCAAATCTCTCAAACTCCGGGAGAGATTCTCAAAACCAAGGTTGACATGTTTCGAGTTCCTCTCAACATTTTGGAAATCCCGCTGAAACTCTGGACATTCTCGCGAAGGGTTCCCAATCCCCGACAAGACTGGTACCCTTTCACGTCCAAATCTCTCAAACTCTGGGAGAGATTCTAAAAACCAAGGTTGACATGTTTCGAGTTCCTCTCAACATTTTGGAAATCCCGCTGAAACTTTGGACATTCTGGCGAAGGGTTCCCAATCCCCGACAAGACTGGTACCCTTTCACGTCCAAATCTCTCAAACTCCGGGAGAGATTCTCAAAACCAAGGTTGACATGTTTCGAGTTCCTCTCAACATTTTGGAAATCCCGCTGAAACTTTGGACATTCTGGCGAAGGGTTCCCAATCCCCGACAAGACTGGTACCCTTTCACGTCCAAATCTCTCAAACTCCGGGAGAGATTCTCAAAACCAAGGTTGACATGTTTCGAGTTCCTCTCAACATTTTGGAAATCCCGCTGAAACTTTGGACATTCTCGCGAAGGGTTCCCAATCCCCGACAAGACTGGTACCCTTTCACGTCCAAATCTCTCAAACTCCGGGAGAGATTCTCAAAACCAAGGTTGACATGTTTCAAGTTCCTTTCAACATTTTGGAAATACCGCTGAAACTTTGGACGATCTCGCGAAGGGTTCCCAATCCCCGACAAGACTGCTACCCTTTCACGTCCAAATCTCTCAAACTCCGGGAGAGATTCTCAAAACTAAGGTTGACATGTTTCGAGTCCCTCTCAACATTTTGGAAATCCCGCTGAAACTTTGGACATTCTCGCAAAGGGTTCCCAATCCCCGACAAGACTGGTACCTTTTCACGTCCAAATCTCTCAAACTCTGGGAGAGATTCTCAAAACCAAGGTTGACATGTTTCGAGTTCCTCTCAACATTTTGGAAATCCCGCTGAAACTTTGGACATTCTGGCGAAGGGTTCCCAATCCCCGACAAGACTGGTACCCTTTCACGTCCAAATCTCTCAAACTCCGGGAGAGATTCTCAAAACCAAGGTTGACATGTTTCGAGTTCCTCTCAACATTTTGGAAATCCCGCTGAAACTTTGGACATTCTCGCGAACGGTTCCCAATCCCCAACAAGACTGGTACCCTTTCACGTCCAAATCTCTCAAACTCCAGGAGACATTCTCAAAACCAAGGTTGACATGTTTCGAGTTCCTTTCAACATTTTGGAAATCCCGCTGAAACTTTGGACATTCTCGCGAAGGTTCCCAATCCCCGACAAGACTGGTACCCTTTCACGTCCAAATCTCTCAAACTCTGGGAGAGATTCTCAAAACCAAGGTTGACATGTTTCGAGTTCCTCTCAACATTTTGGAAATCCCGCTGAAACTTTGGACATGCTCGCGAAGGGTTCCCAATCCCCGACAAGACTGGTACCCTTTCACGTCCAAATCTCTCAAACTCCGGGAGAGATTCTCAAAACCAAGGCTGACATGTTTCGAGTTCCTCTCAACATTTTGGAAATCCCGCTGAAACTTTGGACATTCTCGCGAAGGGTTCCCAATCCCCGACAAGACTGGTACCCTTTCACGTCCAAATCTCTCAAATTCCGGGAGAGATTCTCAAAACCAAGGTTGACATGCTTCAAGTTCCTTTCAACATTTTGGAAATCCCGCTGAAACTTTGGACATTCTCGCAAAGGGTTCCCAATCCCCGACAAGACTGGTACCCTTTCACGTCCAAATCTCTCAAACTCCGGGAGAGATTCTCAAAACCAAGGTTGACATGTTTCGAGTTCCTCTCAACATTTTGGAAATCCCGCTGAAACTTTGGACATTCTCGCGAAGGGTTCCCAATCCCCGACAAGACTGGTACCCTTTCACGTCCAAATCTCTCAAACTCCGGGAGAGATTCTCAAAACCAAGGTTGACATGTTTCGAGTTCCTCTCAACATTTTGGAAATCCCGCTGAAACTTTGGACATTCTGGCGAAGGGTTCCCAATCCCCGACAAGACTGGTACCCTTTCACGTCCAAATCTCTCAAACTCCGGGAGAGATTCTCAAAACCAAGGTTGACATGTTTCGAGTTCCTCTCAACATTTTGGAAATCCCGCTGAAACTTTGGACATTCTGGCGAAGGGTTCCCAATCCCCGACAAGACTGGTACCCTTTCACGTCCAAATCTCTCAAACTCTGGGAGAGATTCTCAAAACCAAGGTTGACATGTTTCGAGTTCCTCTCAACATTTTGGAAATCCCGCTGAAACTTTGGACATGCTCGCGAAGGGTTCCCAATCCCCGACAAGACTGGTACCCTTTCACGTCCAAATCTCTCAAACTCCGGGAGAGATTCTCAAAACCAAGGCTGACATGTTTCGAGTTCCTCTCAACATTTTGGAAATCCCGCTGAAACTTTGGACATTCTCGCGAAGGGTTCCCAATCCCCGACAAGACTGGTACCCTTTCACGTCCAAATCTCTCAAATTCCGGGAGAGATTCTCAAAACCAAGGTTGACATGCTTCAAGTTCCTTTCAACATTTTGGAAATCCCGCTGAAACTTTGGACATTCTCGCGAAGGGTTCCCAATCCCCGACAAGACTGGTACCCTTTCACGTCCAAATCTCTCAAACTCCGGGAGAGATTCTCAAAACCAAGGTTGACATGTTTCGAGTTCCTCTCAACATTTTGGAAATCCCGCTGAAACTTTGGACATTCTCGCGAAGGGTTCCCAATCCCCGACAAGACTGGTACCCTTTCACGTCCAAATCTCTCAAACTCCGGGAGAGATTCTCAAAACCAAGGTTGACATGTTTCAAGTTCCTTTCAACATTTTGGAAATCCCGCTGAAACTTTGGACATTCTGGCGAAGGGTTCCCAATCCCCGACAAGACTGGTACCCTTTCACGTCCAAATCTCTCAAACTCCGGGAGAGATTCTCAAAACCAAGGTTGACATGTTTCGAGTTCCTCTCAACATTTTGGAAATCCCGCTGAAACTTTGGACATTCTCGCAAAGGGTTCCCAATCCCCGACAAGACTGGTACCTTTTCACGTCCAAATCTCTCAAACTCCGGGAGAGATTCTCAAAACCAAGGTTGACATGTTTCGAGTTCCTCTCAACATTTTGGAAATCCCGCTGAAACTTTGGACATTCTGGCGAAGGGTTCCCAATCCCCGACAAGACTGGTACCCTTTCACGTCCAAATCTCTCAAACTCCGGGAGAGATTCTCAAAACCAAGGTTGACATGTTTCGAGTTCCTCTCAACATTTTGGAAATCCCGCTGAAACTTTGGACATTCTCGCGAAGGGTTCCCAATCCCCGACAAGACTGGTAACCTTTCACGTCCAAATCTCTCAAACTGTGGGAGAGATTCTCAAAACCAAGGCTGACATGTTTCGAGTTCCTCTCAACATTTTAGAAATCCCGCTGAAACTTTGGACATTCTCGCGAAGGGTTCCCAATCCCCGACAAGACTGGTACCCTTTCACGTCCAAATCTCTCAAACTCCGGGAGAGATTCTCAAAACCAAGGTTGACATGTTTCGAGTTCCTCTCAACATTTTGGAAATCCCGCTGAAACTTTGGACATTCTCGCGAAGGGTTCTCAATCCCCGACAAGACTGGTACCCTTTCACGTCCAAATCTCTCAAACTCCGGGAGAGATTCTCAAAACCAAGGTTGACATGTTTCGAGTTCCTCTCAACATTTTGGAAATCCCGCTGAAACTTTGGACATTCTGGCGAAGGTTCCCAATCCCCGACAAGACTGGTACTCTTTCACGTCCAAATCTCTCAAACTCTGGGAGAGATTCTCAAAACCAAGGTTGACATGTTTCGAGTTCCTCTCAACATTTTGGAAATCCCGCTGAAACTTTGGACATTCTCGCAAAGGGTTCCCAATCCCCGACAAGACTGGTAGCCTTTCACGTCCAAATCTCTCAAACTCCGGGAGAGATTCTCAAAACCAAGGTTGACATGTTTCGAGTTCCTCTCAACATTTTGGAAATCCCACTGAAACTTTGGACATTCTCGCGAAGGGTTCCCAATCCCCGACAAGACTGGTACCCTTTCACGTCCAAATCTCTCAAACTCCGGGAGAGATTCTCAAAACCAAGGTTGACATGTTTCGAGTTCCTCTGAACATTTTGGAAATCCCGCTGAAACTTTGGACATTCTCGCGAAGGGTTCTCAATCCCCGACAAGACTGGTAGCCTTTCACGTCCAAATCTCTCAAACTCCGGGAGAGATTCTCAAAACCAAGGTTGACATGTTTCGAGTTCCTCTCAACATTTTGGAAATCCCGCTGAAACTTTGGACATTCTGGCGAAGGTTCCCAATCCCCGACAAGACTGGTACCCTTTCACGTCCAAATCTCTCAAACTCTGGGAGAGATTCTCAAAACCAAGGCTGACATGTTTCGAGTTCCTCTCAACATTTTGGAAATCCCGCTGAAACTTTGGACATTCTCGCGAAGGGTTCCCAATCCCCGACAAGACTGGTACCCTTTCACGTCCAAATCTCTCAAACTCCGGAAGAGATTCTCAAAACCAAGGTTGACATGATTCGAGTTCCTCTCAACATTTTGGAAATCCCGCTGAAACTTTGGACATTCTCGTGAAGGGTTCCCAATCCCCGACAAGACTGGTAGCCTTTAACGTCCAAATCTCTCAAACTCCGGGAGAGATTCTCAAAACCAAGGTTGACATGTTTCGAGTTCCTCTCAACATTTTGGAAATCCCGCTGAAACTTTGGACATTCTCGCGAAGGGTTCCCAATCCCCGACAAGACTGGTACCCTTTCACGTCCAAATCTCTCAAACTCCGGGAGAGATTCTCAAAACCAAGGTTGACATGTTTCAAGTTCCTTTCAACATTTTGGAAATCCCGCTGAAACTTTGGACATTCTCGCGAAGGGTTCCCAATCCCCGACAAGACTGGTAGCCTTTCACGTCCAAATCTCTCAAACTCCGGGAGAGATTCTCAAAACCAAGGTTGACATGTTTCGAGTTCCTCTCAACATTTTGGAAATCCCGCTGAAACTTTGGACATTCTCGCGAAGGCTTCCCAATCCCCGACAAGACTGGTACCCTTTCACGTCCAAATCTCTCAAACTCCGGAAGAGATTCTCAAAACCAAGGTTGACATGATTTGAGTTCCTCTCAACATTTTGGAAATCCCGCTGAAACTTTGGACATTCTCGCGAAGGGTTCCCAATCCCCGACAAGACTGGTAGCCTTTCACGTCCAAATCTCTCAAACTCCGGGAGAGATTCTCAAAACCAAGGTTGACATGTTTCGAGTTCCTCTCAACATTTTGGAAATCCCGCTGAAACTTTGGACATTCTCGCGAAGGGTTCCCAATCCCAGACAAGACTGGTACCCTTTCACGTTCAAATCTCTCAAACTCCGGGAGAGATTCTCAAAACCAAGGTTGACATGTTTCAAGTTCCTTTCAACATTTTGGAAATCCCGCTGAAACTTTGGACATTCTCGCGAAGGGTTCCCAATCCCCGACAAGACTGGTACCCTTTCACGTCCAAATCTCTCAAACTCCGGGAGAGATTCTCAAAACCAAGGTTGACATGTTTCGAGTTCCTCTCAACATTTTGGAAATCCCGCTGAAACTTTGGACATTCTCGCAAAGGGTTCCCAATCCCCGACAAGACTGGTACCCTTTCACGTCCAAATCTCTCAAACTCCGGGAGAGATTCTCAAAACCAAGGTTGACATGTTTCGAGTTCCTCTCAACATTTTGGAAATCCCGCTGAAACTTTGGACATTCTGGCGAAGGGTTCCCAATCCCCGACAAGACTGGTACCCTTTCACGTCCAAATCTCTCAAACTCCGGGAGAGATTCTCAAAACCAAGGTTGACATGTTTCGAGTTCCTCTCAACATTTTGGAAATCCCGCTGAAACTTTGGACATTCTCGCGAAGGGTTCCCAATCCCCGACAAGACTGGTACCCTTTCACGTCCAAATCTCTCAAACTCCGGGAGAGATTCTCAAAACCAAGGTTGACATGTTTCGAGTTCCTCTCAACATTTTGGAAATCCCGCTGAAACTTTGGACATTCTCGCAAAGGGTTCCCAATCCCCGACAAGACTGGTACCCTTTCACGTCCAAATCTCTCAAACTCCGGGAGAGATTCTCAAAACCAAGGTTGACATGTTTCGAGTTCCTCTCAACATTTTGGAAATCCCGCTGAAACTTTGGACATTCTCGCGAAGGGTTCTCAATCCCCGACAAGACTGGTACACTTTCACTTCCAAATCTCTCAAACTCCGGGAGAGATTCTCAAAACCAAGGTTGACATGTTTCGAGTTCCTCTCAACATTTTGGAAATCCCGCTGAAACTTTGGACATTCTCGCGAAGGGTTCCCAATCCCCGACAAGACTGGTACCCTTTCACGTCCAAATCTCTCAAACTCTGGGAGAGATTCTCAAAACCAAGGTTGACATGTTTCGAGTTCCTCTCAACATTTTGGAAATCCCGCTGAAACTTTGGACATTCTGGCGAAGGGTTCCCAATCCCCGACAAGACTGGTACCCTTTCACGTCCAAATCTCTCAAACTGTGGGAGAGATTCTCAAAACCAAGGCTGACATGTTTCGAGTTCCTCTCAACATTTTAGAAATCCCGCTGAAACTTTGGACATTCTCGCGAAGGGTTCCCAATCCCCGACAAGACTGGTACCCTTTCACGTCCAAATCTCTCAAACTCCGGGAGAGATTCTCAAAACCAAGGTTGACATGATTCGAGTTCCTCTCAACATTTTGGAAATCCCGCTGAAACTTTGGACATTCTCGCGAAGGGTTCCCAATCCCCGACAAGACTGGTACCCTTTCACGTCCAAATCTCTCAAACTCCGGGAGAGATTCTCAAAACCAAGGTTGACATGTTTCGAGTTCCTCTCAACATTTTGGAAATCCCGCTGAAACTTTGGACATGCTCGCGAAGGGTTCCCAATCCCCGACAAGACTGGTACCCTTTCACGTCCAAATCTCTCAAACTCCAGGAGAGATTCTCAAAACCAAGGTTGACATGTTTCGAGTTCCTCTCAACATTTTGGAAATCCCGCTGAAACTTTGGACATTCTCGCGAAGGGTTCCCAATCCCCGACAAGACTGGTACCCTTTCACGTCCAAATCTCTCAAACTCCGGGAGAGATTCTCAAAACCAAGGTTGACATGTTTCGAGTTCCTCTCAACATTTTGGAAATCCCGCTGAAACTTTGGACATTCTCGCGAAGGCTTCCCAATCCCCGACAAGACTGGTACCCTTTCACGTCCAAATCTCACAAACTCTGGGAGAGATTCTCAAAACCAAGGCTGACATGTTTCGAGTTCCTCTCACCATTTTGGAAATCCCGCTGAAACTTTGGACATTCTGGCGAAGGGTTCCCAATCCCCGACAAGACTGGTACCCTTTCACGTCCAAATCTCTCAAACTCCGGGAGAGATTCTCAAAACCAAGGTTGACATGTTTCGAGTTCCTCTCAACATTTTGGAAATCCCGCTGAAACTTTGGACATTCTCGCGAAGGGTTCCCAATCCCTGACAAGACTGGTACCCTTTCACGTCCAAATCTCTCAAACTCCGGGAGAGATTCTCAAAACCGAGGTTGACATGTTTCGAGTTCCTCTCAACATTTTGGAAATCCCGCTGAAACTTTGGACATTCTCGCGAAGGGTTCCCAATCCCCGACAAGACTGGTACCCTTTCACGTCCAAATCTCTCAAACTCCGGGAGAGATTCTCAAAACCAAGGTTGACATGTTTCGAGTTCCTCTCAACATTTTGGAAATCCCGCTGAAACTTTGGACATTCTCGCGAAGGGTTCCCAATCCCCGACAAGACTGGTACCCTTTCACGTCCAAATCTCTCAAACTCCAGGAGAGATTCTCAAAACCAAGCTTGACATGTTTCGAGTTCCTCTCAACATTTTGGAAATCCCGCTGAAACTTTGGACATTCTCGCGAAGGGTTCCCAATCCCCGACAAGACTGGTACCCTTTCACGTCCAAATCTCTCAAACTCCGGGAGAGATTCTAAAAAAACCAAGGTTCACATGTTCCGAGTTCCTTTCAACATTTTGGAAATCCCGCTGAAACTTTGGACATTCTCGCGAAGGGTTCCCAATCCCCGACAAGACTGGTACCCTTTCACGTCCAAATCTCTCAAACTCCGGGAGAGATTCTCAAAAGCAAGGATGACATGTTTCGAGTTCCTCTCAACATTTTGGAAATCCCGCTGAAACTTTGGACATTCTGGCGAAGGGTTCCCAATCCCCGACAAGACTGGTACCCTTTCACGTCCAAATCTCTCAAACTGTGGGAGAGATTCTCAAAACCAAGGTTGACATGTTTCGAGTTCCTTTCAACATTTTGGAAATCCCGCTGAAACTTTGGACATTCTCGCGAAGGGTTCTCAATCCCCGACAAGACTGGTAGCCTTTCACGTCCAAATCTCTCAAACTCCGGGAGAGATTCTCAAAACCAAGGTTGACATGTTTCGAGTTCCTCTCAACATTTTGGAAATCCCGCTGAAACTTTGGACATTCTCGCGAAGGGTTCCCAATCCCCGACAAGACTGGTACCCTTTCACGTCCAAATCTCTCAAACTCCAGGAGAGATTCTCAAAACCAAGGTTGACATGTTTCGAGTTCCTCTCAACATTTTGGAAATCCCGCTGAAACTTTGGACATTCTCGCAAAGGGTTCCCAATCCCCGACAAGACTGGTACCCTTTCACGTCCAAATCTCTCAAACTCCGGGAGAGATTCTCAAAACCAAGGTTGACATGTTTCGAGTTCCTCTCAACATTTTGGAAATCCCGCTGAAACTTTGGACATTCTCGCGAAGGGTTCCCAATCCCCGACAAGACTGGTACCCTTTCACGTCCAAATCTCTCAAACTCCGGGAGAGATTCTCAAAACCAAGGCTGACATGTTTCGAGTTCCTCTCACCATTTTGGAAATCCCGCTGAAACTTTGGACATTCTGGCGAAGGGTTCCCAATCCCCGACAAGACTGGTACCCTTTCACGTCCAAATCTCTCAAACTCCGGGAGAGATTCTCAAAACCAAGGTTGACATGTTTCGAGTTCCTCTCAACATTTTGGAAATCCCGCTGAAACTTTGGACATTCTGGCGAAGGGTTCCCAATCCCCGACAAGACTGGTACACTTTCACGTCCAAATCTCTCAAACTCCGGGAGAGATTCTCAAAACCAAGGTTGACATGATTCGAGTTCCTCTCAACGTTTTGGAAATCCCGCTGAAACTTTGGACATTCTCGCGAAGGGTTCCCAATCCTTGACAAGACTGGTACCCTTTCACGTCCAAATCTCTCAAACTCCGGGAGAGATTCTCAAAACCGAGGTTGACATGTTTCGAGTTCCTCTCAACATTTTGGAAATCCCGCTGAAACTTTGGACATTCTGGCGAAGGGTTCCCAATCCCCGACAAGACTGGTACCCTTTCACGTCCAAATCTCTCAAACTCCGGGAGAGATTCTCAAAACCAAGGTTGACATGTTTCGAGTTCCTCTCAACATTTTGGAAATCCCGCTGAAACTTTGGACATTCTGGCGAAGGGTTCCCAATCCCCGACAAGACTGGTACCCTTTCACGTCCAAATCTCTCAAACTCCGGGAGAGATTCTCAAAACCAAGGTTGACATGTTTCGAGTTCCTCTCAACATTTTGGAAATCCCGCTGAAACTTTGGACATTCTGGCGAAGGGTTCCCAATCCCCGACAAGACTGGTACCCTTTCACGTCCAAATCTCTCAAACTCCGGGAGAGATTCTCAAAACCAATGTTGACATGTTTCGAGTTCCTCGCAACATTTTGGAAATCCCGCTGAAACTTTGGACATTCTCGCGAAGGCTTCCCAATCCCCGACAAGACTGGTACCCTTTCACGTCCAGATCTCTCAAACTCCGGGAGAGATTCTCAAAACCAAGGTTGACATGTTTCGAGTTCCTTTCAACATTTTGGAAATCCCGCTGAAACTTTGGACATTCTGGCGAAGGGTTCCCAATCCCCGACAAGACTGGTACCCTTTCACGTCCAAATCTCTCAAACTCCGGGAGAGATTCTCAAAACCAAGGTTGACATGTTTCGAGTTCCTCTCAACATTTTGGAAATCCCGCTGAAACTTTGGACATTCTCGCGAAGGGTTCCCAATCCCTGACAAGACTGGTACCCTTTCACGTCCAAATCTCTCAAACTCCGGGAGAGATTCTCAAAACCGAGGTTGACATGTTTCGAGTTCCTCTCAACATTTTGGAAATCCCGCTGAAACTTTGGACATTCTCGCGAAGGGTTCCCAATCCCCGACAAGACTGGTACCCTTTCACGTCCAAATCTCTCAAACTCCGGGAGAGATTCTCAAAACCAAGGTTGACATGTTTCGAGTTCCTCTGAACATTTTGGAAATCCCGCTGAAACTTTGGACATTCTCGCGAAGGGTTCCCAATCCCCGACAAGACTGGTACCCTTTCACGTCCAAATCTCTCAAACTCCGGGAGAGATTCTCAAAACCAAGGTTGACATGTTTCGAGTTCCTCTGAACATTTTGGAAATCCCGCTGAAACTTTGGACATTCTCGCGAAGGGTTCCCAATCCCCGACAAGACTGGTACCCTTTCACGTCCAAATCTCTCAAACTCCGGGAGAGATTCTCAAAACCAAGGTTGACATGTTTCGAGTTCCTCTGAACATTTTGGAAATCCCGCTGAAACTTTGGACATTCTCGCGAAGGGTTCCCAATCCCCGACAAGACTGGTACCCTTTCACGTCCAAATCTCTCAAACTCCGGGAGAGATTCTCAAAACCAAGGTTGACATGTTTCGAGTTCCTCTCAACATTTTGGAAATCCCGCTGAAACTTTGGACATTCTCGCGAAGGGTTCCCAATCCCCGACAAGACTGGTACCCTTTCACGTCCAAATCTCTCAAACTCCGGGAGAGATTCTAAAAAAACCAAGGTTCACATGTTCCGAGTTCCTTTCAACATTTTGGAAATCCCGCTGAAACTTTGGACATTCTCGCGAAGGGTTCCCAATCCCCGACAAGACTGGTACCCTTTCACGTCCAAATCTCTCAAACTCCGGGAGAGATTCTCAAAAGCAAGGATGACATGTTTCGAGTTCCTCTCAACATTTTGGAAATCCCGCTGAAACTTTGGACATTCTGGCGAAGGGTTCCCAATCCCCGACAAGACTGGTACCCTTTCACGTCCAAATCTCTCAAACTGTGGGAGAGATTCTCAAAACCAAGGTTGACATGTTTCGAGTTCCTTTCAACATTTTGGAAATCCCGCTGAAACTTTGGACATTCTCGCGAAGGGTTCTCAATCCCCGACAAGACTGGTAGACTTTCACGTCCAAATCTCTCAAACTCCGGGAGAGATTCTCAAAACCAAGGTTGACATGTTTCGAGTTCCTCTCAACATTTTGGAAATCCCGCTGAAACTTTGGACATTCTCGCGAAGGGTTCCCAATCCCCGACAAGACTGGTACCCTTTCACGTCCAAATCTCTCAAACTCCAGGAGAGATTCTCAAAACCAAGGTTGACATGTTTCGAGTTCCTCTCAACATTTTGGAAATCCTGCTGAAACTTTGGACATTCTGGCGAAGGGTTCCCAATCCCCGACAAGACTGGTACCCTTTCACGTCCAAATCTCTCAAACTCCGGGAGAGATTCTCAAAACCAAGGTTGACATGTTTCGAGTTCCTCTCAACATTTTGGAAATCCCGCTGAAACTTTGGACATTCTCGCGAAGGGTTCCCAATCCCCGACAAGACTGGTACCCTTTCACGTCCAAATCTCTCAAACTCCGGGAGAGATTCTCAAAACCAAGGTTGACATGTTTCGAGTTCCTTTCAACATTTTGGAAATCCCGCTGAAACTTTGGACATTCTCGCGAAGGGTTCCCAATCCCCGACAAGACTGGTACCCTTTCACATCCAAATCTCTCAAACTCCGGAAGAGATTCTCAAAACCAAGCTTGACATGTTTCGAGTTCCTCTCAACATTTTGGAAATCCCGCTGAAACTTTGGACATTCTGGCGAAGGGTTCCCAATCCCCGACAAGACTGGTACCCTTTCACGTCCAAATCTCTCAAACTCCGGGAGAGATTCTCAAAACCAAGGTTGACATGATTCGAGTTCCTCTCAACGTTTTGGAAATCCCGCTGAAACTTTGGACATTCTCGCGAAGGGTTCCCAATCCCCGACAAGACTGGTACCCTTTCACGTCCAAATCTCTCAAACTCCGGGAGAGATTCTCAAAACCAAGGTTGACATGTTTCGAGTTCCTCTCAACATTTTGGAAATCCCGCTGAAACTTTGGACATTCTGGCGAAGGGTTCCCAATCCCCGACAAGACTGGTACCCTTTCACGTCCAAATCTCTCAAACTCCGGGAGAGATTCTCAAAACCAAGGTTGACATGTTTCGAGTTCCTCTCAACATTTTGGAAATCCCGCTGAAACTTTGGACATTCTGGCGAAGGGTTCCCAATCCCCGACAAGACTGGTACCCTTTCACGTCCAAATCTCTCAAACTCCGGGAGAGATTCTCAAAACCAAGGTTGACATGTTTCGAGTTCCTCTCAACATTTTGGAAATCCCGCTGAAACTTTGGACATTCTCGCGAAGGGTTCCCAATCCCCGACAAGACTGGTACCCTTTCACGTCCAAATCTCTCAAACTCCGGGAGAGATTCTCAAAACCAATGTTGACATGTTTCGAGTTCCTCGCAACATTTTGGAAATCCCGCTGAAACTTTCGACATTCTCGCGAAGGCTTCCCAATCCCCGACAAGACTGGTACCCTTTCACGTCCAGATCTCTCAAACTCCGGGAGAGATTCTCAAAACCAAGGTTGACATGTTTCGAGTTCCTTTCAACATTTTGGAAATCCCGCTGAAACTTTGGACATTCTGGCGAAGGGTTCCCAATCCCCGACAAGACTGGTACCCTTTCACGTCCAAATCTCTCAAACTCCGGGAGAGATTCTCAAAACCAAGGTTGACATGTTTCGAGTTCCTCTCAACATTTTGGAAATCCCGCTGAAACTTTGGACATTCTGGCGAAGGGTTCCCAATCCCCGACAAGACTGGTACCCTTTCACGTCCAAATCTCTCAAACTCCGGGAGAGATTCTCAAAACCAAGGTTGACATGTTTCGAGTTCCTTTCAACATTTTGGAAATACCGCTGAAATTTTGAACATTCTCGCGAAAAGTTCCCAGTCCCCGACAGGACGGGTACTCTTTCACGTCCAAATCTCTCAAACTCCGGGAGAGATTCTCAAAACCAAGGTTGACATGTTTCGAGTTCCTCTCAACATTTTGGAAATCCCGCTGAAACTTTGGACATTCTCGCGAAGGGCTCCCAATCCCCGACCAGACTGGTACCCTTTCACGTCCAGATCTCTCAAACTCCGGGAGAGATTCTCAAAACCAAGGTTGACATGTTTCGAGTTCCTTTCAACATTTTGGAAATCCCGCTGAAACTTTGGACATTCTCGCGAAGGGTTCCCAATCCCCGACAAGACTGGTACCCTTTCACGTCCAGATCTCTCTAACTCCGGGAGAGATTCTCAAAACCAAGGCTGACATGTTTCGAGTTCCTTTCAACATTTTGGAAATCCCGCTGAAACTTTGGGCATTCTCGCGAAGGGTTCCCAATCCCCGACAAGACTGGTACCCTTTCACGTCCAAATCTCTCAAACTCCGGGAGAGATTCTCAAAACCAAGGTTGACATGTTTCGAGTTCCTTTCAACATTTTGGAAATCCCGCTGAAACTTTGGACATTCTCGCGAAGGGTTCCCAATCCCCGACAAGACTGGTACCCTTTCACATCCAAATCTCTCAAACTCCGGGAGAGATTCTCAAAACCAAGGTTGACATGTTTCGAGTTCCTTTCAACATTTTGGAAATCCCGCTGAAACTTTGAACATTCTCGCGAAAAGTTCCCAATCCCCGACAGGACGGGTACCCTTTCACGTCCAAATCTCTCAAACTCCGGGAGAGATTCTCAAAACCAAGGTTGACATGTTTCGAGTTCCTCTCAACATTTTGGAAATCCCGCTGAAACTTTGGACATTCTCGCGAGGGGTTCCCAATCCCCGACAAGACTGGTACCCTTTCACGTCCAGATCTCTCAAACTCCGGGAGAGATTCTCAAAACCAAGGTTGACATGTTTCGAGTTCCTCTCAACATTTTGGAAATCCTGCTGAAACTTTGGACATTCTGGCGAAGGGTTCCCAATCCCCGACAAGACTGGTAGCCTTTCACGTCCAAATCTCTCAAACTCCGGGAGAGATTCTCAAAACCAAGGTTGACATGTTTCGAGTTCCTCTCAACATTTTGGAAATCCCGCTGAAACTTTGGACATTCTGGCGAAGGGTTCCCAATCCCCGACAAGACTGGTACCCTTTCACGTCCAAATCTCTCAAACTCCGGGAGAGATTCTCAAAACCAAGGTTGACATGTTTCGAGTTCCTTTCAACATTTTGGAAATACCGCTGAAATTTTGAACATTCTCGCGAAAAGTTCCCAGTCCCCGACAGGACGGGTACCCTTTCACGTCCAAATCTCTCAAACTCCGGGAGAGATTCTCAAAACCAAGGTTGACATGTTTCGAGTTCCTCTCAACATTTTGGAAATCCCGCTGAAACTTTGGACATTCTCGCGAAGGGCTCCCAATCCCCGACAAGACTGGTACCCTTTCACGTCCAGATCTCTCAAACTCCGGGAGAGATTCTCAAAACCAAGGTTGACATGTTTCGAGTTCCTTTCAACATTTTGGAAATCCCGCTGAAACTTTGGACATTCTCGCGAAGGGTTCCCAATCCCCGACAAGACTGGTACCCTTTCACGTCCAGATCTCTCTAACTCCGGGAGAGATTCTCAAAACCAAGGCTGACATGTTTCGAGTTCCTTTCAACATTTTGGAAATCCCGCTGAAACTTTGGGCATTCTCGCGAAGGGTTCCCAATCCCCGACAAGACTGGTACCCTTTCACGTCCAAATCTCTCAAACTCCGGGAGAGATTCTCAAAACCAAGGTTGACATGTTTCGAGTTCCTTTCAACATTTTGGAAATCCCGCTGAAACTTTGGACATTCTCGCGAAGGGTTCCCAATCCCCGACAAGACTGGTACCCTTTCACATCCAAATCTCTCAAACTCCGGGAGAGATTCTCAAAACCAAGGTTGACATGTTTCGAGTTCCTTTCAACATTTTGGAAATCCCGCTGAAACTTTGAACATTCTCGCGAAAAGTTCCCAATCCCCGACAGGACGGGTACCCTTTCACGTCCAAATCTCTCAAACTCCGGGAGAGATTCTCAAAACCAAGGTTGACATGTTTCGAGTTCCTCTCAACATTTTGGAAATCCCGCTGAAACTTTGGACATTCTCGCGAGGGGTTCCCAATCCCCGACAAGACTGGTACCCTTTCACGTCCAGATCTCTCAAACTCCGGGAGAGATTCTCAAAACCAAGGTTGACATGTTTCGAGTTCCTCTCAACATTTTGGAAATCCCGCTGAAACTTTGAACATTCTCGCGAAAAGTTCCCAATCCCCGACAAGATTGGTACCCTTTCACGTCCAAATCTCTCAAACTCTGGGAGACATTCTCAAAACCAAGGTTCACATGTTTCGAGTTCCTCTCAACATTTTGGAAATCCCGCTGAAACTTTGGACATTCTCGCGAAGGGTTCCCAATCCCCGACAAGACTGGTAGCCTTTCACGTCCAAATCTCTCAAACTCCGGGAGAGATTCTCAAAACCAAGGTTGACATGTTTCGAGTTCCTCTCAACATTTTGGAAATCCCGCTGAAACTTTGGACATTCTCGCGAAGGGTTCCCAATCCCCGACAAGACTGGTACCCTTTCACGTCCAAATCTCTCAAACTCCGGGAGAGATTCTCAAAACCAAGGTTGACATGTTTCAAGTTCCTTTCAACATTTTGGAAATCCCGCTGAAACTTTGGACATTCTCGCGAAGGGTTCCCAATCCCCGACAAGACTGGTAGCCTTTCACGTCCAAATCTCTCAAACTCCGGGAGAGATTCTCAAAACCAAGGTTGACATGTTTCGAGTTCCTCTCAACATTTTGGAAATCCCGCTGAAACTTTGGACATTCTCGCGAAGGGTTCCCAATCCCAGACAAGACTGGTACCCTTTCACGTCCAAATCTCTCAAACTCCGGGAGAGATTCTCAAAACCAAGGTTGACATGTTTCAAGTTCCTTTCAACATTTTGGAAATCCCGCTGAAACTTTGGACATTCTCGCGAAGGGTTCCCAATCCCCGACAAGACTGGTACCCTTTCACGTCCAAATCTCTCAAACTCCGGGAGAGATTCTCAAAACCAAGGTTGACATGTTTCGAGTTCCTCTCAACATTTTGGAAATCCCGCTGAAACTTTGGACATTCTCGCGAAGGGTTCCCAATCCCCGACAAGACTGGTACCTTTTCACGTCCAAATCTCTCAAACTCCGGGAGAGATTCTCAAAACCAAGGTTGACATGTTTCGAGTTCCTCTCAACATTTTGGAAATCCCGCTGAAACTTTGGACATTCTCGCGAAGGGTTCCCAATCCCCGACAAGACTGGTACCCTTTCACGTCCAAATCTCTCAAACTCCGGGAGAGATTCTCAAAACCAAGGTTGACATGTTTCAAGTTCCTTTCAACATTTTGGAAATCCCGCTGAAACTTTGGACATTCTCGCGAAGGGTTCCCAATCCCCGACAAGACTGGTAGCCTTTCACGTCCAAATCTCTCAAACTCCGGGAGAGATTCTCAAAACCAAGGTTGACATGTTTCGAGTTCCTCTCAACATTTTGGAAATCCCGCTGAAACTTTGGACATTCTCGCGAAGGGTTCCCAATCCCCGACAAGACTGGTACCCTTTCACATCCAAATCTCTCAAACTCCGGGAGAGATTCTCAAAACCAAGGTTGACATGTTTCGAGTTCCTTTCAACATTTTGGAAATCCCGCTGAAACTTTGAACATTCTCGCGAAAAGTTCCCAATCCCCGACAGGACGGGTACCCTTTCACGTCCAAATCTCTCAAACTCCGGGAGAGATTCTCAAAACCAAGGTTGACATGTTTCGAGTTCCTCTCAACATTTTGGAAATCCCGCTGAAACTTTGGACATTCTCGCGAGGGGTTCCCAATCCCCGACAAGACTGGTACCCTTTCACGTCCAGATCTCTCAAACTCCGGGAGAGATTCTCAAAACCAAGGTTGACATGTTTCGAGTTCCTCTCAACATTTTGGAAATCCCGCTGAAACTTTGAACATTCTCGCGAAAAGTTCCCAATCCCCGACAAGATTGGTACCCTTTCACGTCCAAATCTCTCAAACTCTGGGAGACATTCTCAAAACCAAGGTTCACATGTTTCGAGTTCCTCTCAACATTTTGGAAATCCCGCTGAAACTTTGGACATTCTCGCGAAGGGTTCCCAATCCCCGACAAGACTGGTAGCCTTTCACGTCCAAATCTCTCAAACTCCGGGAGAGATTCTCAAAACCAAGGTTGACATGTTTCGAGTTCCTCTCAACATTTTGGAAATCCCGCTGAAACTTTGGACATTCTCGCGAAGGGTTCCCAATCCCCGACAAGACTGGTACCCTTTCACGTCCAAATCTCTCAAACTCCGGGAGAGATTCTCAAAACCAAGGTTGACATGTTTCAAGTTCCTTTCAACATTTTGGAAATCCCGCTGAAACTTTGGACATTCTCGCGAAGGGTTCCCAATCCCCGACAAGACTGGTAGCCTTTCACGTCCAAATCTCTCAAACTCCGGGAGAGATTCTCAAAACCAAGGTTGACATGTTTCGAGTTCCTCTCAACATTTTGGAAATCCCGCTGAAACTTTGGACATTCTCGCGAAGGGTTCCCAATCCCAGACAAGACTGGTACCCTTTCACGTCCAAATCTCTCAAACTCCGGGAGAGATTCTCAAAACCAAGGTTGACATGTTTCAAGTTCCTTTCAACATTTTGGAAATCCCGCTGAAACTTTGGACATTCTCGCGAAGGGTTCCCAATCCCCGACAAGACTGGTACCCTTTCACGTCCAAATCTCTCAAACTCCGGGAGAGATTCTCAAAACCAAGGTTGACATGTTTCGAGTTCCTCTCAACATTTTGGAAATCCCGCTGAAACTTTGGACATTCTCGCGAAGGGTTCCCAATCCCCGACAAGACTGGTACCTTTTCACGTCCAAATCTCTCAAACTCCGGGAGAGATTCTCAAAACCAAGGTTGACATGTTTCGAGTTCCTCTCAACATTTTGGAAATCCCGCTGAAACTTTGGACATTCTCGCGAAGGGTTCCCAATCCCCGACAAGACTGGTACCCTTTCACGTCCAAATCTCTCAAACTCCGGGAGAGATTCTCAAAACCAAGGTTGACATGTTTCAAGTTCCTTTCAACATTTTGGAAATCCCGCTGAAACTTTGGACATTCTCGCGAAGGGTTCCCAATCCCCGACAAGACTGGTAGCCTTTCACGTCCAAATCTCTCAAACTCCGGGAGAGATTCTCAAAACCAAGGTTGACATGTTTCGAGTTCCTCTCAACATTTTGGAAATCCCGCTGAAACTTTGGACATTCTCGCGAAGGGTTCCCAATCCCCGACAAGACTGGTACCCTTTCACGTCCAAATCTCTCAAACTCCGGGAGAGATTCTCAAAACCAAGGTTGACATGTTTCAAGTTCCTTTCAACATTTTGGAAATCCCGCTGAAACTTTGGACATTCTCGCGAAGGGTTCCCAATCCCCGACAAGACTGGTACCCTTTCACGTCCAAATCTCTCAAACTCCGGGAGAGATTCTCAAAACCAAGGTTGACATGTTTCGAGTTCCTCTCAACATTTTGGAAATCCCGCTGAAACTTTGGACATTCTCGCGAAGGGTTCCCAATCCCCGACAAGACTGGTACCTTTTCACGTCCAAATCTCTCAAACTCCGGGAGAGATTCTCAAAACCAAGGTTGACATGTTTCGAGTTCCTCTCAACATTTTGGAAATCCCGCTGAAACTTTGGACATTCTCGCGAAGGGTTCCCAATCCCCGACAAGACTGGTACCCTTTCACGTCCAAATCTCTCAAACTCCGGGAGAGATTCTCAAAACCAAGGTTGACATGTTTCGAGTTCCTCTCAACATTTTGGAAATCCCGCTGAAACTTTGGACATTCTCGCGAAGGCTTCCCAATCCCCGACAAGACTGGTACCCTTTCACGTCCAAATCTCTCAAACTCCGGAAGAGATTCTCAAAACCAAGGTTGACATGATTCGAGTTCCTCTCAACATTTTGGAAATCCCGCTGAAACTTTGGACATTCTCGCGAAGGGTTCCCAATCCCGGACAAGACTGGTACACTTTCACGTCCAAATCTCTCAAACTCCGGGAGAGATTCTCAAAACCAAGGTTGACATGTTTCGAGTTCCTCTCAACATTTTGGAAATCCCGCTGAAACTTTGGACATTCTCGCAAAGGGTTCCCAATCCCCGACAAGACTGGTACCCTTTCACGTCCAAATCTCTCAAACTCCGGGAGAGATTCTCAAAACCAAGGTTGACATGTTTCGAGTTCCTCTCAACATTTTGGAAATCCCGCTGAAACTTTGGACATTCTCGCGAAGGGTTCCCAATCCCCGACAAGACTGGTACCCTTTCACGTCCAAATCTCTCAAACTCCGGGAGAGATTCTCAAAACCAAGGTTGACATGTTTCGAGTTCCTCTCACCATTTTGGAAATCCCGCTGAAACTTTGGACATTCTCGCGAAGGGTTCCCAATCCCCGACAAGACTGGTACCCTTTCACGTCCAAATCTCTCAAACTCCGGGAGAGATTCTCAAAACCAAGGTTGACATGTTTCGAGTTCCTCTCAACATTTTGGAAATCCCGCTGAAACTTTGGACATTCTCGCGAAGGGTTCCCAATCCCCGACAAGACTGCTACTCTTTCACGTCCAAATCTCTCAAACTCCGGGAGAGATTCTCAAAACCAAGGTTGACATGTTTCGAGTTCCTCTCAACATTTTGGAAATCCCGCTGAAACTTTGGACATTCTCGCGAAGGGTTCTCAATCCCCGACAAGACTGGTACCCTTTCACGTCCAAATCTCTCAAACTCCGGGAGAGATTCTCAAAACCAAGGTTGACATGTTTCGAGTTCCTCTCAACATTTTGGAAATCCCGCTGAAACTTTGGACATTCTGGCGAAGGTTCCCAATCCCCGACAAGACTGGTACCCTTTCACGTCCAAATCTCTCAAACTCTGGGAGAGATTCTCAAAACCAAGGTTGACATGTTTCGAGTTCCTCTCAACATTTTGGAAATCCCGCTGAAACTTTGGACATTCTCGCGAAGGGTTCCCAATCCCCGACAAGACTGGTACCCTTTCACGTCCAAATCTCTCAAACTCCGGGAGAGATTCTCAAAACCAAGGCTGACATGTTTCGAGTTCCTCTCAACATTTTGGAAATCCCGCTGAAACTTTGGACATTCTCGCGAAGGGTTCCCAATCCCCGACAAGACTGGTACCCTTTCACGTCCAAATCTCTCAAACTCCGGGAGAGATTCTCAAAACCAAGGTTGACATGATTCGAGTTCCTCTCAACATTTTGGAAATCCCGCTGAAACTTTGGACATTCTGGCGAAGGGTTCCCAATCCCCGACAAGACTGGTACCCTTTCACGTCCAAATCTCTCAAACTCCGGGAGAGATTCTCAAAACCAAGGTTGACATGTTTCGAGTTCCTCTCAACATTTTGGAAATCCCGCTGAAACTTTGGACATTCTGGCGAAGGGTTCCCAATCCCCGACAAGACTGGTACCCTTTCACGTCCAAATCTCTCAAACTCCGGGAGAGATTCTCAAAACCAAGGTTGACATGTTTCGAGTTCCTCTCAACATTTTGGAAATCCCGCTGAAACTTTGGACATTCTCGCGAAGGGTTCCCAATCCCCGACAAGACTGGTACCCTTTCACGTCCAAATCTCTCAAACTCCGGGAGAGATTCTCAAAACCGAGGTTGACATGTTTCGAGTTCCTTTCAACATTTTGGAAATCCCGCTGAAACTTTGGACATTCTCGCGAAGGGTTCCCAATCCCTGACAAGACTGGTACCCTTTCACGTCCAAATCTCTCAAACTCCGGGAGAGATTCTCAAAACCGAGGTTGACATGTTTCGAGTTCCTCTCAACATTTTGGAAATCCCGCTGAAACTTTGGACATTCTCGCGAAGGGTTCCCAATCCCCGACAAGACTGGTACCCTTTCACGTCCAAATCTCTCAAACTCCGGGAGAGATTCTCAAAACCAAGGCTGACATGTTTCGAGTTCCTCTCACCATTTTGGAAATCCCGCTGAAACTTTGGACATTCTGGCGAAGGGTTCCCAATCCCCGACAAGACTGGTACCCTTTCACGTCCAAATCTCTCAAACTCCGGGAGAGATTCTCAAAACCAAGGTTGACATGTTTCGAGTTCCTCTCAACATTTTGGAAATCCCGCTGAAACTTTGGACATTCTCGCGAAGGGTTCCCAATCCCCGACAAGACTGGTACCCTTTCACATCCAAATCTCTCAAACTCCGGGAGAGATTCTCAAAACCGAGGTTGACATGTTTCGAGTTCCTCTCAACATTTTGGAAATCCCGCTGAAACTTTGGACATTCTGGCGAAGGGTTCCCAATCCCCGACAAGACTGGTACACTTTCACGTCTAAATCTCTCAAACTCCGGGAGAGATTCTCAAAACCAAGGTTGACATGATTCGAGTTCCTCTCAACGTTTTGGAAATCCCGCTGAAACTTTGGACATTCTCGCGAAGGGTTCCCAATCCTTGACAAGACTGGTACCCTTTCACGTCCAAATCTCTCAAACTCCGGGAGAGATTCTCAAAACCAAGGTTGACATGTTTCGAGTTCCTCTCAACATTTTGGAAATCCCGCTGAAACTTTGGACATTCTCGCGAAGGGTTCCCAATCCCCGACAAGACTGGTACCCTTTCACGTCCAAATCTCTCAAACTCCGGGAGAGATTCTCAAAACCAAGGTTGACATGTTTCGAGTTCCTCTCAACATTTTGGAAATCCCGCTGAAACTTTGGACATTCTGGCGAAGGGTTCCCAATCCCCGACAAGACTGGTACACTTTCACGTCCAAATCTCTCAAACTCCGGGAGAGATTCTCAAAACCAAGGTTGACATGTTTCGAGTTCCTTTCAACATTTTGGAAATCCCGCTGAAACTTTGGACATTCTGGCGAAGGGTTCCCAATCCCCGACAAGACTGGTACCCTTTCACGTCCAAATCTCTCAAACTCCAGGAGAGATTCTCAAAACCAAGGTTGACATGTTTCGAGTTCCTCGCAACATTTTGGAAATCCCGCTGAAACTTTCGACATTCTCGCGAAGGGTTCCCAATCCCCGACAAGACTGGTACCCTTTCACGTCCAAATCTCTCAAACTCCAGGAGAGATTCTCAAAACCAAGGTTGACATGTTTCGAGTTCCTCTCAACATTTTGGAAATCCCGCTGAAACTTTGGACATTCTGGCGAAGGGTTCCCAATCCCCGACAAGACTGGTACACTTTCACGTCTAAATCTCTCAAACTCCGGGAGAGATTCTCAAAACCAAGGTTGACATGATTCGAGTTCCTCTCAACGTTTTGGAAATCCCGCTGAAACTTTGGACATTCTCGCGAAGGGTTCCCAATCCTTGACAAGACTGGTACCCTTTCACGTCCAAATCTCTCAAACTCCGGGAGAGATTCTCAAAACCAAGGTTGACATGTTTCGAGTTCCTCTCAACATTTTGGAAATCCCGCTGAAACTTTGGACATTCTCGCGAAGGGTTCCCAATCCCCGACAAGACTGGTACCCTTTCACGTCCAAATCTCTCAAACTCCGGGAGAGATTCTCAAAACCAAGGTTGACATGTTTCGAGTTCCTCTCAACATTTTGGAAATCCCGCTGAAACTTTGGACATTCTGGCGAAGGGTTCCCAATCCCCGACAAGACTGGTACACTTTCACGTCCAAATCTCTCAAACTCCGGGAGAGATTCTCAAAACCAAGGTTGACATGTTTCGAGTTCCTTTAAACATTTTGGAAATCCCGCTGAAACTTTGGACATTCTGGCGAAGGGTTCCCAATCCCCGACAAGACTGGTACCCTTTCACGTCCAAATCTCTCAAACTCCAGGAGAGATTCTCAAAACCAAGGTTGACATGTTTCGAGTTCCTCGCAACATTTTGGAAATCCCGCTGAAACTTTCGACATTCTCGCGAAGGCTTCCCAATCCCCGACAAGACTGGTACCCTTTCACGTCCAAATCTCTCAAACTCCAGGAGAGATTCTCAAAACCAAGGTTGACATGTTTCGAGTTCCTCGCAACATTTTGGAAATCCCGCTGAAACTTTCGACATTCTCGCGAAGGCTTCCCAATCCCCGACAAGACTGGTACCCTTTCACGTCCAGATCTCTCAAACTCCGGGAGAGATTCTCAAAACCAAGGTTGACATGTTTCGAGTTCCTCTCAACATTTTGGAAATCCCGCTGAAACTTTGGACATTCTCGCGAAGGGTTCCCAATCCCCGACAAGACTGGTACCCTTTCACGTCCAAATCTCTCAAACTCCGGGAGAGATTCTCAAAACCAAGGTTGACATGTTTCGAGTTCCTCTCAACATTTTGGAAATCCCGCTGAAACTTTGGACATTCTGGCGAAGGGTTCCCAATCCCCGACAAGACTGGTACCCTTTCACGTCCAAATCTCTCAAACTCCAGGAGAGATTCTCAAAACCAAGGTTGACATGTTTCGAGTTCCTCGCAACATTTTGGAAATCCCGCTGAAACTTTCGACATTCTCGCGAAGGCTTCCCACTCCCCGACAAGACTGGTACCCTTTCACGTCCAGATCTCTCAAACTCCGGGAGAGATTCTCAAAACCAAGGTTGACATGTTTCGAGTTCCTCTCAACATTTTGGAAATCCCGCTGAAACTTTGGACATTCTCGCGAAGGGTTCCCAATCCCTGACAAGACTGGTACCCTTTCACGTCCAAATCTCTCAAACTCCGGGAGAGATTCTCAAAACCGAGGTTGACATGTTTCGAGTTCCTCTCAACATTTTGGAAATCCCGCTGAAACTTTGGACATTCTCGCGAAGGGTTCCCAATCCCCGACAAGACTGGTACCCTTTCACGTCCAAATCTCTCAAACTCCGGGAGAGATTCTCAAAACCAAGGTTGACATGTTTCGAGTTCCTCTCAACATTTTGGAAATCCCGCTGAAACTTTGGACATTCTCGCGAAGGGTTCCCAATCCCCGACAAGACTGGTACCCTTTCACGTCCAAATCTCTCAAACTCCGGGAGAGATTCTCAAAACCAAGTTTGACATGTTTCGAGTTCCTCTCAACATTTTGGAAATCCCGCTGAAACTTTGGACATTCTCGCGAAGGGTTCCCAATCCCCGACAAGACTGGTACCCTTTCACGTCCAAATCTCTCAAACTCCGGGAGAGATTCTCAAAACCAAGGCTGACATGTTTCGAGTTCCTCTCACCATTTTGGAAATCCCGCTGAAACTTTGGACATTCTCGCAAAGGGTTCCCAATCCCCGACAAGACTGGTACCCTTTCACGTCCAAATCTCTCAAACTCCGGGAGAGATTCTCAAAACCAAGGTTGACATGTTTCGAGTTCCTCTCAACATTTTGGAAATCCCGCTGAAACTTTGGACATTCTCGCGAAGGGTTCCCAATCCCCGACAAGACTGGTACCCTTTCACATCCAAATCTCTCAAACTCCGGGAGAGATTCTCAAAACCGAGGTTGACATGTTTCGAGTTCCTTTCAACATTTTGGAAATCCCGCTGAAACTTTGGACATTCTGGCGAAGGGTTCCCAATCCCCGACAAGACTGGTACACTTTCACGTCCAAATCTCTCAAACTCCGGGAGAGATTCTCAAAACCAAGGTTGACATGATTCGAGTTCCTCTCAACGTTTTGGAAATCCCGCTGAAACTTTGGACATTCTCGCGAAGGGTTCCCAATCCTTGACAAGACTGGTACCCTTTCACGTCCAGATCTCTCAAACTCCGGGAGAGATTCTCAAAACCAAGGTTGACATGTTTCGAGTTCCTCGCAACATTTTGGAAATCCCGCTGAAACTTTCGACATTCTCGCGAAGGCTTCCCAATCCCCGACAAGACTGGTACCCTTTCACGTCCAGATCTCTCAAACTCCGGGAGAGATTCTCAAAACCAAGGTTGACATGTTTCGAGTTCCTTTCAACATTTTGGAAATCCCGCTGAAACTTTGGACATTCTCGCGAAGGGTTCCCAATCCCCGACAAGACTGGTACCCTTTCACGTCCAAATCTCTCAAACTCCGGGAGAGATTCTCAAAACCAAGGTTGACATGTTTCGAGTTCCTCTCAACATTTTGGAAATCCCGCTGAAACTTTGGACATTCTGGCGAAGGGTTCCCAATCCCCGACAAGACTGGTACCCTTTCACGTCCAGATCTCTCAAACTCCGGGAGAGATTCTCAAAACCAAGGTTGACATGTTTCGAGTTCCTTTCAACATTTTGGAAATCCCGCTGAAACTTTGGACATTCTGGCGAAGGGTTCCCAATCCCCGACAAGACTGGTACCCTTTCACGTCCAAATCTCTCAAACTCCAGGAGAGATTCTCAAAACCAAGGTTGACATGTTTCGAGTTCCTCGCAACATTTTGGAAATCCCGCTGAAACTTTCGACATTCTCGCGAAGGCTTCCCAATCCCCGACAAGACTGGTACCCTTTCACGTCCAAATCTCTCAAACTCCAGGAGAGATTCTCAAAACCAAGGTTGACATGTTTCGAGTTCCTCGCAACATTTTGGAAATCCCGCTGAAACTTTCGACATTCTCGCGAAGGCTTCCCAATCCCCGACAAGACTGGTACCCTTTCACGTCCAGATCTCTCAAACTCCGGGAGAGATTCTCAAAACCAAGGTTGACATGTTTCGAGTTCCTCTCAACATTTTGGAAATCCCGCTGAAACTTTGGACATTCTCGCGAAGGGTTCCCAATCCCCGACAAGACTGGTACCCTTTCACGTCCAAATCTCTCAAACTCCGGGAGAGATTCTCAAAACCAAGGTTGACATGTTTCGAGTTCCTTTCAACATTTTGGAAATCCCGCTGAAACTTTGGACATTCTGGCGAAGGGTTCCCAATCCCCGACAAGACTGGTACCCTTTCACGTCCAAATCTCTCAAACTCCAGGAGAGATTCTCAAAACCAAGGTTGACATGTTTCGAGTTCCTCGCAACATTTTGGAAATCCCGCTGAAACTTTCGACATTCTCGCGAAGGCTTCCCACTCCCCGACAAGACTGGTACCCTTTCACGTCCAGATCTCTCAAACTCCGGGAGAGATTCTCAAAACCAAGGTTGACATGTTTCGAGTTCCTCTCAACATTTTGGAAATCCCGCTGAAACTTTGGACATTCTCGCGAAGGGTTCCCAATCCCTGACAAGACTGGTACCCTTTCACGTCCAAATCTCTCAAACTCCGGGAGAGATTCTCAAAACCGAGGTTGACATGTTTCGAGTTCCTCTCAACATTTTGGAAATCCCGCTGAAACTTTGGACATTCTCGCGAAGGGTTCCCAATCCCCGACAAGACTGGTACCCTTTCACGTCCAAATCTCTCAAACTCCGGGAGAGATTCTCAAAACCAAGGTTGACATGTTTCGAGTTCCTCTCAACATTTTGGAAATCCCGCTGAAACTTTGGACATTCTGGCGAAGGGTTCCCAATCCCCGACAAGACTGGTACCCTTTCACGTCCAAATCTCTCAAACTCCGGGAGAGATTCTCAAAACCAAGTTTGACATGTTTCGAGTTCCTCTCAACATTTTGGAAATCCCGCTGAAACTTTGGACATTCTCGCGAAGGGTTCCCAATCCCCGACAAGACTGGTACCCTTTCACGTCCAAATCTCTCAAACTCCGGGAGAGATTCTCAAAACCAAGGCTGACATGTTTCGAGTTCCTCTCACCATTTTGGAAATCCCGCTGAAACTTTGGACATTCTCGCAAAGGGTTCCCAATCCCCGACAAGACTGGTACCCTTTCACGTCCAAATCTCTCAAACTCCGGGAGAGATTCTCAAAACCAAGGTTGACATGTTTCGAGTTCCTCTCAACATTTTGGAAATCCCGCTGAAACTTTGGACATTCTCGCGAAGGGTTCCCAATCCCCGACAAGACTGGTACCCTTTCACATCCAAATCTCTCAAACTCCGGGAGAGATTCTCAAAACCGAGGTTGACATGTTTCGAGTTCCTCTCAACATTTTGGAAATCCCGCTGAAACTTTGGACATTCTCGCGAAGGGTTCCCAATCCCCGACAAGACTGGTACACTTTCACGTCCAAATCTCTCAAACTCCGGGAGAGATTCTCAAAACCAAGGTTGACATGATTCGAGTTCCTCTCAACGTTTTGGAAATCCCGCTGAAACTTTGGACATTCTCGCGAAGGGTTCCCAATCCTTGACAAGACTGGTACCCTTTCACGTCCAGATCTCTCAAACTCCGGGAGAGATTCTCAAAACCAAGGTTGACATGTTTCGAGTTCCTCGCAACATTTTGGAAATCCCGCTGAAACTTTGGACATTCTGGCGAAGGGTTCCCAATCCCCGACAAGACTGGTACCCTTTCACGTCCAAATCTCTCAAACTCCGGGAGAGATTCTCAAAACCAAGGTTGACATGTTTCGAGTTCCTTTCAACATTTTGGAAATCCCGCTGAAACTTTGGACATTCTGGCGAAGGGTTCCCAATCCCCGACAAGACTGGTACCCTTTCACGTCCAAATCTCTCAAACTCCGGGAGAGATTCTCAAAACCAAGGTTGACATGTTTCGAGTTCCTCGCAACATTTTGGAAATCCCGCTGAAACTTTCGACATTCTCGCGAAGGGTTCCCAATCCCCGACAAGACTGGTACCCTTTCACGTCCAGATCTCTCAAACTCCGGGAGAGATTCTCAAAACCAAGGTTGACATGTTTCGAGTTCCTCTCAACATTTTGGAAATCCCGCTGAAACTTTGGACATTCTGGCGAAGGGTTCCCAATCCCCGACAAGACTGGTACCCTTTCACGTCCAAATCTCTCAAACTCCGGGAGAGATTCTCAAAACCAAGGTTGACATGTTTCGAGTTCCTCTCAACATTTTGGAAATCCCGCTGAAACTTTGGACATTCTCGCAAAGGGTTCCCGATCCCACACAAGACTGGTACCCTTTCACGTCCAAATCTCTCAATCTCTGGGAGAGCTTCTCAAAACCAAGGTTGACATGTTTCGAGTTCCTCTCAACATTTTGGAAATCCCGTTGAAACTTTGGACATTCTCGCGAAGGGTTCCCAATCCCCGACCAGACTGGTACCCTTTCACGTCCAAATCTCTCAAACTCCGGGAGAGATTCTCAAAACCAAGGTTGACATGTTTCGAGTTCCTCTCAACATTTTGGAAATCCCGCTGAAACTTTGAACATTCTCGCGAAAAGTACCCAATCCCCGACAGGACGGGTACCCTTTCACGTCCAAATCTCTCAAACTCCGGGAGAGATTCTCAAAACCAAGGTTGACATGTTTCGAGTTCCTCTCAACATTTTGGAAATCCCGCTGAAACTTTGGACATTCTCGCGAGGGGTTCCCAATCCCCGACAAGACTGGTACCCTTTCACGTCCAGATCTCTCAAACTCCGGGAGAGATTCTCAAAACCAAGGTTGACATGTTTCGAGTTCCTTTCAACATTTTGGAAATCCCGCTGAAACTTTGAACATTCTTGCGAAAAGTTCCCAATCCCCGACAAGATTGGTACCCTTTCACGTCCAAATCTCTCAAACTCCGGGAGACATTCTCAAAACCAAGGTTGACATGTTTCGAGTTCCTCTCAACATTTTGGAAATCCCGCTGAAACTTTGGACATTCTGGCGAAGGGTTCCCAATCCCCGACAAGACTGGTACCCTTTCACGTCCAAATCTCTCAAACTCCGGGAGAGATTCTCAAAACCAAGGTTGACATGTTTCGAGTTCCTTTCAACATTTTGGAAATCCCGCTGAAACTTTGGACATTCTGGCGAAGGGTTCCCAATCCCCGACAAGACTGGTACCCTTTCACGTCCAAATCTCTCAAACTCCGGGAGAGATTCTCAAAACCAAGGTTGACATGTTTCGAGTTCCTCGCAACATTTTGGAAATCCCGCTGAAACTTTCGACATTCTCGCGAAGGGTTCCCAATCCCCGACAAGACTGGTACCCTTTCACGTCCAGATCTCTCAAACTCCGGGAGAGATTCTCAAAACCAAGGTTGACATGTTTCGAGTTCCTCTCAACATTTTGGAAATCCCGCTGAAACTTTGGACATTCTGGCGAAGGGTTCCCAATCCCCGACAAGACTGGTACCCTTTCACGTCCAAATCTCTCAAACTCCGGGAGAGATTCTCAAAACCAAGGTTGACATGTTTCGAGTTCCTCTCAACATTTTGGAAATCCCGCTGAAACTTTGGACATTCTCGCAAAGGGTTCCCGATCCCACACAAGACTGGTACCCTTTCACGTCCAAATCTCTCAAACTCCGGGAGAGATTCTCAAAACCAAGGTTGACATGTTTCGAGTTCCTCTCAACATTTTGGAAATCCCGCTGAAACTTTGGACATTCTCGCGAAGGGTTCCCAATCCCCGACCAGACTGGTACCCTTTCACGTCCAAATCTCTCAAACTCCGGGAGAGATTCTCAAAACCAAGGTTGACATGTTTCGAGTTCCTCTCAACATTTTGGAAATCCCGCTGAAACTTTGGACATTCTCGCGAAGGGTTCCCGATCCCACACAAGACTGGTACCCTTTCACGTCCAAATCTCTCAAACTCCGGGAGAGATTCTCAAAACCAAGGTTGACATGTTTCGAGTTCCTTTCAACATTTTGGAAATCCCGCTGAAACTTTGGACATTCTCGCGAAGGGTTCCCAATCCCCGACAAGACTGGTACCCTTTCACGTCCAAATCTCTCAAACTCCGGGAGAGATTCTCAAAACCAAGGTTGACATGTTTCGAGTTCCTTTCAACATTTTGGAAATCCCGCTGAAACTTTGAACATTCTCGCGAAAAGTTCCCACTCCCCGACAGGACGTGTACCCTTTCACGTCCAAATCTCTCAAACTCCGGGAGAGATTCTCAAAACCGAGGTTGACATGTTTCGAGTTCCTCTCAACATTTTGGAAATCCCGCTGAAACTTTGGACATTCTCGCGAGGGGTTCCCAATCCCCGACAAGACTGGTACCCTTTCACGTCCAGATCTCTCAAACTCCGGGAGAGATTCTCAAAACCAAGGTTGACATGTTTCGAGTTCCTCGCAACATTTTGGAAATCCCGCTGAAACTTTCGACATTCTCGCGAAGGCTTCCCAATCCCCGACAAGACTGGTACCCTTTCACGTCCAGATCTCTCAAACTCCGTGAGAGATTCTCAAAACCAAGGTTGACATGTTTCGAGTTCCTTTCAACATTTTGGAAATCCCGCTGAAACTTTGGACATTCTCGCAAAGGGTTCCCGATCCCACACAAGACTTGTACCCTTTCACGTCCAAATCTCTCAAACTCCGGGAGACATTCTCAAAACCAAGGTTGACATGTTTCGAGTTCCTCTCAACATTTTGGAAATCCCGCTGAAACTTTGGACATTCTCGCGAAGGGTTCCCAATCCCCGACAAGACTGGTACCCTTTCACGTCCAAATCTCTCAAACTCCGGGAGAGATTCTCAAAACCAAGGTTGACATGTTTCGAGTTCCTCTCAACATTTTGGAAATCCCGCTGAAACTTTGGACATTCTGGCGAAGGGTTCCCAATCCCCGACAAGACTGGTACCCTTTCACGTCCAAATCTCTCAAACTCCGGGAGAGATTCTCAAAACCAAGGTTGACATGTTTCGAGTTCCTCTCAACATTTTGGAAATCCCGCTGAAACTTTGGACATTCTCGCGAAGGGTTCCCAATCCCCGACAAGACTGGTACCCTTTCACGTCCAAATCTCTCAAACTCCAGGAGAGATTCTCAAAACCAAGGTTGACATGTTTCGAGTTCCTCGCAACATTTTGGAAATCCCGCTGAAACTTTCGACATTCTGGCGAAGGGTTCCCAATCCCCGACAAGACTGGTACCCTTTCACGTCCAAATCTCTCAAACTCCGGGAGAGATTCTCAAAACCAAGGTTGACATGTTTCGAGTTCCTCTCAACATTTTGGAAATCCCGCTGAAACTTTGGACATTCTCGCGAAGGGTTCCCAATCCCCGACAAGACTGGTACCCTTTCACGTCCAAATCTCTCAAACTCCGGGAGAGATTCTCAAAACCAAGGTTGACATGTTTCGAGTTCCTTTCAACATTTTGGAAATCCCGCTGAAACTTTGAACATTCTCGCGAAAAGTTCCCAATCCCCGACAGGACGGGTACCCTTTCACGTCCAAATCTCTCAAACTCCGGGAGAGATTCTCAAAACCAAGGTTGACATGTTTCGAGTTCCTCTCAACATTTTGGAAATCCCGCTGAAACTTTGGACATTCTCGCGAAGGGTTCCCAATCCCTGACAAGACTGGTACCCTTTCACGTCCAGATCTCTCTAACTCCGGGAGAGATTCTCAAAACCAAGGCTGACATGTTTCGAGTTCCTTTCAACATTTTGGAAATCCCGCTGAAACTTTGGGCATTCTCGCAAAGGGTTCCCAATCCCCGACAAGACTGGTACCCTTTCACGTCCAAATCTCTCAAACTCCGGGAGAGATTCTCAAAACCAAGGTTGACATGTTTCGAGTTCCTTTCAACATTTTGGAAATCCCGCTGAAACTTTGGACATTCTGGCGAAGGGTTCCCAATCCCCGACAAGACTGGTAGCCTTTCACGTCCAAATCTCTCAAACTCCGGGAGAGATTCTCAAAACCAAGGTTGACATGTTTCGAGTTCCTCTCAACATTTTGGAAATCCCGCTGAAACTTTGGACATTCTCGCGAAGGGTTCCCAATCCCCGACAAGACTGGTACCCTTTCACGTTCAAATCTCTCAAACTGTGGGAGAGATTCTCAAAACCAAGGCTGACATGTTTCGAGTTCCTCTCAACATTTTGGAAATCCCGCTGAAACTTTGGACATTCTCGCGAAGGGTTCCCAATCCCCGACAAGACTGGTACCCTTTCACGTCCAAATCTCTCAAACTCCGGGAGAGATTCTCAAAACCGAGGTTGACATGTTTCGAGTTCCTCTCAACATTTTGGAAATCCCGCTGAAACTTTGGGCATTCTCGCGAAGGGTTCCCAATCCCCGACAAGACTGGTACCCTTTCACGTCCAAATCTCTCAAACTCCGGGAGAGATTCTCAAAACCAAGGTTGACATGTTTCGAGTTCCTCTCAACATTTTGGAAATCCCGCTGAAACTTTGGACATTCTCGCGAAGGGTTCCCAATCCCCGACAAGACTGGTACCCTTTCACGTTCAAATCTCTCAAACTGTGGGAGAGATTCTCAAAACCAAGGCTGACATGTTTCGAGTTCCTCTCAACATTTTGGAAATCCCGCTGAAACTTTGGACATTCTCGCGAAGGGTTCCCAATCCCCGACAAGACTGGTACCCTTTCACGTCCAAATCTCTCAAACTCCGGGAGAGATTCTCAAAACCGAGGTTGACATGTTTCGAGTTCCTCTCAACATTTTGGAAATCCCGCTGAAACTTTGGGCATTCTCGCGAAGGGTTCCCAATCCCCGACAAGACTGGTACCCTTTCACGTCCAAATCTCTCAAACTCCGGGAGAGATTCTCAAAACCAAGGTTGACATGTTTCGAGTTCCTCTCAACATTTTGGAAATCCCGCTGAAACTTTGGACATTCTCGCGAAGGGTTCCCAATCCCCGACAAGACTGGTACCCTTTCACGTCCAAATGTCTCAAACTCCAGGAGAGATTCTCAAAACCAAGGTTGACATGTTTTGAGTTCCTCTCAACATTTTGGAAATCCTGCTGAAACTTTGGACATTCTGGCGAAGGGTTCCCAATCCCCGACAAGACTGGTACCCTTTCACGTCCAAATCTCTCAAACTCCGGGAGAGATTCTCAAAACCAAGGTTGACATGTTTCGAGTTCCTCTCAACATTTTGGAAATCCCGCTGAAACTTTGGACATTCTGGCGAAGGGTTCCCAATCCCCGACAAGACTGGTACCCTTTCACGTCCAAATCTCTCAAACTCCGGGAGAGATTCTCAAAACCAAGGTTGACATGTTTCGAGTTCCTCTCAACATTTTGGAAATCCCGCTGAAACTTTGGACATTCTGGCGAAGGGTTCCCAATCCCTGACAAGACTGGTACCCTTTCACGTCCAAATCTCTCAAACTCCGGGAGAGATTCTCAAAACCAAGGTTGACATGTTTCGAGTTCCTTTCAACATTTTGGAAATCCCGCTGAAACTTTGAACATTCTCGCGAAAAGTTCCCAATCCCCGACAGGACGGGTACCCTTTCACGTCCAAATCTCTCAAACTCCGGGAGAGATTCTCAAAACCAAGGTTGACATGTTTCGAGTTCCTCTCAACATTTTGGAAATCCCGCTGAAACTTTGGACATTCTCGCGAAGGGTTCCCAATCCCTGACAAGACTGGTACCCTTTCACGTCCAGATCTCTCTAACTCCGGGAGAGATTCTCAAAACCAAGGTTGACATGTTTCGAGTTCCTTTCAACATTTTGGAAATCCCGCTGAAACTTTGGGCATTCTCGCGAAGGGTTCCCAATCCCCGACAAGACTGGTACCCTTTCACGTCCAAATCTCTCAAACTCCGGGAGAGATTCTCAAAACCAAGGTTGACATGTTTCGAGTTCCTTTCAACATTTTGGAAATCCCGCTGAAACTTTGGACATTCTGGCGAAGGGTTCCCAATCCCCGACAAGACTGGTAGCCTTTCACGTCCAAATCTCTCAAACTCCGGGAGAGATTCTCAAAACCAAGGTTGACATGTTTCGAGTTCCTCTCAACATTTTGGAAATCCCGCTGAAACTTTGGACATTCTCGCGAAGGGTTCCCAATCCCCGACAAGACTGGTACCCTTTCACGTTCAAATCTCTCAAACTGTGGGAGAGATTCTCAAAACCAAGGCTGACATGTTTCGAGTTCCTCTCAACATTTTGGAAATCCCGCTGAAACTTTGGACATTCTCGCGAAGGGTTCCCAATCCCCGACAAGACTGGTACCCTTTCACGTCCAAATCTCTCAAACTCCGGGAGAGATTCTCAAAACCCAGGTTGAGAAGTTTCGAGTTCCTTTCAACATTTTGGAAATCCCGCTGAAACTTTGGACATTCTCGCGAAGGGTTCCCAATCCCCGACAAGACTGGTACCCTTTCACGTCCAAATCTCTCAAACTCCGGGAGAGATTCTCAAAACCAAGGTTGACATGTTTCGAGTTCCTCTCAACATTTTGGAAATCCCGCTGAAACTTTGGACATTCTCGCGAAGGGTTCCCAATCCCCGACAAGACTGGTACCCTTTCACGTCCAAATCTCTCAAACTCCAGGAGAGATTCTCAAAACCAAGGTTGACATGTTTCGAGTTCCTCTCAACATTTTGGAAATCCCGCTGAAACTTTGGACATTCTGGCGAAGGGTTCCCAATCCCCGACAAGACTGGTACCCTTTCACGTCCAAATCTCTCAAACTCCGGGAGAGATTCTCAAAACCAAGGTTGACATGTTTCGAGTTCCTTTCAACATTTTGGAAATCCCGCTGAAACTTTGAACATTCTCGCGAAGGGTTCCCAATCCCCGACAAGACTGGTACCCTTTCACGTCCAAATCTCTCAAACTCCAGGAGAGATTCTCAAAACCAAGGTTGACATGTTTCGAGTTCCTCGCAACATTTTGGAAATCCCGCTGAAACTTTCGACATTCTCGCGAAGGCTTCCCAATCCCCGACAAGACTGGTACCCTTTCACGTCCAGATCTCTCAAACTCCGGGAGAGATTCTCAAAACCAAGGTTGACATGTTTCGAGTTCCTTTCAACATTTTGGAAATCCCGCTGAAACTTTGGACATTCTCGCGAAGGGTTCCCAATCCCCGACAAGACTGGTACCCTTTCACGTCCAAATCTCTCAAACTCCGGGAGAGATTCTCAAAACCAAGGTTGACATGTTTCGAGTTCCTCTCAACATTTTGGAAATCCCGCTGAAACTTTGGACATTCTCGCGAAGGGTTCCCAATCCCCGACAAGACTGGTACCCTTTCACGTCCAAATCTCTCAAACTCCGGGAGAGATTCTCAAAACCGAGGTTGACATGTTTCGAGTTCCTTTCAACATTTTGGAAATCCCGCTGAAACTTTGGACATTCTGGCGAAGGGTTCCCAATCCCACACAAGACTGGTACCCTTTCACGTCCAAATCTCTCAAACTCCGGGAGAGATTCTCAAAACCAAGGTTGACATGATTCGAGTTCCTCTCAACGTTTTGGAAATCCCGCTGAAACTTTGGACATTCTCGCGAAGGGTTCCCAATCCCCGACAAGACTGGTACCCTTTCACGTCCAAATCTCTCAAACTCCGGGAGAGATTCTCAAAACCAAGGTTGACATATTTCGAGTTCCTCTCAACATTTTGGAAATCCCGCTGAAACTTTGGACATTCTGGCGAAGGGTTCCCAATCCCCGACAAGACTGGTACCCTTTCACGTCCAAATCTCTCAAACTCCGGGAGAGATTCTCAAAACCAAGGTTGACATGTTTCGAGTTCCTCTCAACGTTTTGGAAATCCCGCTGAAACTTTGGACATTCTCGCGAAGGGTTCCCAATCCTTGACAAGACTGGTACCCTTTCACGTCCAAATCTCTCAAACTCCGGGAGAGATTCTCAAAACCAAGGTTGACATGTTTCGAGTTCCTCTCAACATTTTGGAAATCCCGCTGAAACTTTGGACATTCTCGCGAAGGGTTCCCAATCCCCGACAAGACTGGTACCCTTTCACGTCCAAATCTCTCAAACTCCGGGAGAGATTCTCAAAACCAAGGTTGACATGTTTCGAGTTCCTCTCAACATTTTGGAAATCCCGCTGAAACTTTGGACATTCTGGCGAAGGGTTCCCAATCCCCGACAAGACTGGTACCCTTTCACGTCCAAATCTCTCAAACTCCGGGAGAGATTCTCAAAACCAAGGTTGACATGTTTCGAGTTCCTTTCAACATTTTGGAAATCCCGCTGAAACTTTGAACATTCTCGCGAAGGGTTCCCAATCCCCGACAAGACTGGTACCCTTTCACGTCCAAATCTCTCAAACTCCAGGAGAGATTCTCAAAACCAAGGTTGACATGTTTCGAGTTCCTCGCAACATTTTGGAAATCCCGCTGAAACTTTGGACATTCTCGCGAAGGCTTCCCAATCCCCGACAAGACTGGTACCCTTTCACGTCCAGATCTCTCAAACTCCGGGAGAGATTCTCAAAACCAAGGTTGACATGTTTCGAGTTCCTTTCAACATTTTGGAAATCCCGCTGAAACTTTGGACATTCTGGCGAAGGGTTCCCAATCCCCGACAAGACTGGTACCCTTTCACGTCCAAATCTCTCAAACTCCGGGAGAGATTCTCAAAACCAAGGTTGACATGTTTCGAGTTCCTCTCAACATTTTGGAAATCCCGCTGAAACTTTGGACATTCTCGCGAAGGGTTCCCAATCCCCGACAAGACTGGTACCCTTTCACGTCCAAATCTCTCAAACTCCGGGAGAGATTCTCAAAACCAAGGTTGACATGTTTCGAGTTCCTTTCAACATTTTGGAAATCCCGCTGAAACTTTGAACATTCTCGCGAAAAGTTCCCAATCCCCGGCAGGACGGGTACCCTTTCACGTCCAAATCTCTCAAACTCCGGGAGAGATTCTCAAAACCATGGTTGACATGTTTCGAGTTCCTCTCAACATTTTGGAAATCCCGCTGAAACTTTGGACATTCTCGCGAAGGGTTCCCAATCCCCGACAAGACTGGTACCCTTTCACGTCCAGATCTCTCAAACTCCGGGAGAGATTCTCAAAACCAAGGTTGACATGTTTCGAGTTCCTCTCAACATTTTGGAAATCCCGCTGAAACTTTGGACATTCTCGCGAAGGGTTCCCAATCCCTGACAAGACTGGTACCCTTTCACGTCCAGATCTCTCTAACTCCGGGAGAGATTCTCAAAACCAAGGCTGACATGTTTCGAGTTCCTTTCAACATTTTGGAAATCCCGCTGAAACTTTGGGCATTCTCGCGAAGGGTTCCCAATCCCCGACAAGACTGGTACCCTTTCACGTCCAAATCTCTCAAACTCCGGGAGAGATTCTCAAAACCAAGGTTGACATGTTTCGAGTTCCTTTCAACATTTTGGAAATCCCGCTGAAACTTTGGACATTCTGGCGAAGGGTTCCCAATCCCCGACAAGACTGGTACCCTTTCACGTCCAAATCTCTCAAACTCCGGGAGAGATTCTCAAAACCAAGGTTGACATGTTTCGAGTTCCTCTCAACATTTTGGAAATCCCGCTGAAACTTTGGACATTCTCGCGAAGGGTTCCCAATCCCCGACAAGACTGGTACCCTTTCACGTTCAAATCTCTCAAACTGTGGGAGAGATTCTCAAAACCAAGGCTGACATGTTTCGAGTTCCTCTCAACATTTTGGAAATCCCGCTGAAACTTTGGACATTCTCGCGAAGGGTTCCCAATCCCCGACAAGACTGGTACCCTTTCACGTCCAAATCTCTCAAACTCCGGGAGAGATTCTCAAAACCCAGGTTGAGAAGTTTCGAGTTCCTTTCAACATTTTGGAAATCCCGCTGAAACTTTGGACATTCTCGCGAAGGGTTCCCAATCCCCGACAAGACTGGTACCCTTTCACGTCCAAATCTCTCAAACTCCGGGAGAGATTCTCAAAACCAAGGTTGACATGTTTCGAGTTCCTCTCAACATTTTGGAAATCCCGCTGAAACTTTGGACATTGTCGCGAAGGGTTCCCAATCCCCGACAAGACTGGTACCCTTTCACGTCCAAATCTCTCAAACTCCGGGAGAGATTCTCAAAACCAAGGTTGACATGTTTCGAGTTCCTCTCAACATTTTGGAAATCCCGCTGAAACTTTGGACATTCTGGCGAAGGGTTCCCAATCCCTGACAAGACTGGTACCCTTTCACGTCCAAATCTCTCAAACTCCGGGAGAGATTCTCAAAACCAAGGTTGACATGTTTCGAGTTCCTCTCAACATTTTGGAAATCCCGCTGAAACTTTGGACATTCTCGCGAAGGGTTCCCAATCCCTGACAAGACTGGTACCCTTTCACGTCCAAATCTCTCAAACTCCGGGAGAGATTCTCAAAACCGAGGTTGACATGTTTCGAGTTCCTCTCAACATTTTGGAAATCCCGCTGAAACTTTGGACATTCTGGCGAAGGGTTCCCAATCCCCGACAAGACTGGTACCCTTTCACGTCCAAATCTCTCAAACTCCGGGAGAGATTCTCAAAACCAAGGTAGACATGATTCGAGTTCCTCTCAACGTTTTGGAAATCCCGCTGAAACTTTGGACATTCTCGCGAAGGGTTCCCAATCCCCGACAAGACTGGTACCCTTTCACGTCCAAATCTCTCAAACTCCGGGAGAGATTCTCAAAACCAAGGTTGACATGTTTCGAGTTCCTCTCAACATTTTGGAAATCCCGCTGAAACTTTGGACATTCTGGCGAAGGGTTCCCAATCCCCGACAAGACTGGTACCCTTTCACGTCCAAATCTCTCAAACTCCGGGAGAGATTCTCAAAACCAAGGTTGACATGTTTCGAGTTCCTTTCAACATTTTGGAAATCCCGCTGAAACTTTGAACATTCTCGCGAAAAGTTCCCAATCCCCGGCAGGACGGGTACCCTTTCACGTCCAAATCTCTCAAACTCCGGGAGAGATTCTCAAAACCAAGGTTGACATGTTTCGAGTTCCTCTCAACATTTTGGAAATCCCGCTGAAACTTTGGACATTCTCGCGAAGGGTTCCCAATCCCCGACAAGACTGGTACCCTTTCACGTCCAGATCTCTCAAACTCCGGGAGAGATTCTCAAAACCAAGGTTGACATGTTTCGAGTTCCTCTCAACATTTTGGAAATCCCGCTGAAACTTTGGACATTCTCGCGAAGGGTTCCCAATCCCTGACAAGACTGGTACCCTTTCACGTCCAGATCTCTCTAACTCCGGGAGAGATTCTCAAAACCAAGGCTGACATGTTTCGAGTTCCTTTCAACATTTTGGAAATCCCGCTGAAACTTTGGGCATTCTCGCGAAGGGTTCCCAATCCCCGACAAGACTGGTACCCTTTCACGTCCAAATCTCTCAAACTCCGGGAGAGATTCTCAAAACCAAGGTTGACATGTTTCGAGTTCCTTTCAACATTTTGGAAATCCCGCTGAAACTTTGGACATTCTGGCGAAGGGTTCCCAATCCCCGACAAGACTGGTACCCTTTCACGTCCAAATCTCTCAAACTCCGGGAGAGATTCTCAAAACCAAGGTTGACATGTTTCGAGTTCCTCTCAACATTTTGGAAATCCCGCTGAAACTTTGGACATTCTCGCGAAGGGTTCCCAATCCCCGACAAGACTGGTACCCTTTCACGTTCAAATCTCTCAAACTGTGGGAGAGATTCTCAAAACCAAGGCTGACATGTTTCGAGTTCCTCTCACCATTTTGGAAATCCCGCTGAAACTTTGGACATTCTCGCGAAGGGTTCCCAATCCCCGACAAGACTGGTACCCTTTCACGTCCAAATCTCTCAAACTCCGGGAGAGATTCTCAAAACCCAGGTTGACATGTTTCGAGTTCCTTTCAACATTTTGGAAATCCCGCTGAAACTTTGGACATTCTCGCGAAGGGTTCCCAATCCCCGACAAGACTGGTACCCTTTCACGTCCAAATCTCTCAAACTCCGGGAGAGATTCTCAAAACCAAGGTTGACATGTTTCGAGTTCCTCTCAACATTTTGGAAATCCCGCTGAAACTTTGGACATTGTCGCGAAGGGTTCCCAATCCCCGACAAGACTGGTACCCTTTCACGTCCAAATCTCTCAAACTCCAGGAGAGATTCTCAAAACCAAGGTTGACATGTTTTGAGTTCCTCTCAACATTTTGGAAATCCCGCTGAAACTTTGGACATTCTCGCGAAGGGTTCCCAATCCCCGACAAGACTGGTACCCTTTCACGTCCAAATCTCTCAAACTCCGGGAGAGATTCTCAAAACCAAGGCTGACATGTTTCGAGTTCCTCTCACCATTTTGGAAATCCCGCTGAAACTTTGGACATTCTCGCGAAGGGTTCCCAATCCCCGACAAGACTGGTACCCTTTCACGTCCAAATCTCTCAAACTCCGGGAGAGATTCTCAAAACCAAGGTTGACATGTTTCGAGTTCCTCTCAACATTTTGGAAATCCCGCTGAAACTTTGGACATTCTCGCGAAGGGTTCCCAATCCCCGACAAGACTGGTACCCTTTCACGTCCAAATCTCTCAAACTCCGGGAGAGATTCTCAAAACCAAGGTTGACATGTTTCGAGTTCCTCTCAACATTTTGGAAATCCCGCTGAAACTTTGGACATTCTCGCGAAGGGTTCCCAATCCCCGACAAGACTGGTACCCTTTCACGTCCAAATCTCTCAAACTCCGGGAGAGATTCTCAAAACCAAGGTTGACATGTTTCGAGTTCCTGTCAACATTTTGGAAATCCCGCTGAAACTTTGAACATTCTCGCGAAAAGTTCCCAATCCCCGACAGGACGGGTACCCTTTCACGTCCAAATCTCTCAAACTCCGGGAGAGATTCTCAAAACCAAGGTTGACATGTTTCGAGTTCCTCTCAACATTTTGGAAATCCCGCTGAAACTTTGGGCATTCTCGCGAAGGGTTCCCAATCCCCGACAAGACTGGTACCCTTTCACGTCCAAATCTCTCAAACTCCGGGAGAGATTCTCAAAACCAAGGTTGACATGTTTCGAGTTCCTCTCAACATTTTGGAAATCCCGCTGAAACTTTGGACATTCTCGCAAAGGGTTCCCGATCCCCGACAAGACTGGTACCCTTTCACGTCCAAATCTCTCAAACTCCGGGAGAGATTCTCAAAACCGAGGTTGACATGTTTCGAGTTCCTCTCAACATTTTGGAAATCCCGCTGAAACTTTGGACATTCTGGCGAAGGGTTCCCAATCCCCGACAAGACTGGTACCCTTTCACGTCCAAATCTCTCAAACTCCGGGAGAGATTCTCAAAACCAAGGTTGACATGATTCGAGTTCCTCTCAACATTTTGGAAATCCCGCTGAAACTTTGGACATTCTCGCGAAGGGTTCCCAATCCCCGACAAGACTGGTACCCTTTCACGTCCAAATCTCTCAAACTCCGGGAGAGATTCTCAAAACCAAGGTTGACATGTTTCGAGTTCCTCTCAACATTTTGGAAATCCCGCTGAAACTTTGGACATTCTCGCGAAGGGTTCCCAATCCCCGACAAGACTGGTAGCCTTTCACGTCCAAATCTCTCAAACTCCGGGAGAGATTGTCAAAACCAAGGTTGACATGTTTCGAGTTCCTGTCAACATTTTGGAAATCCCGCTGAAACTTTGAACATTCTCGCGAAAAGTTCCCAATCCCCGACAGGACGGGTACCCTTTCACGTCCAAATCTCTCAAACTCCGGGAGAGATTCTCAAAACCAAGGTTGACATGTTTCGAGTTCCTCTCAACATTTTGGAAATCCCGCTGAAACTTTGGACATTCTCGCGAAGGGTTCCCAATCCCCGACAAGACTGGTACCCTTTCACGTCCAAATCTCTCAAACTCCGGGAGAGATTCTCAAAACCAAGGTTGACATGTTTCGAGTTCCTCTCAACATTTTGGAAATCCCGCTGAAACTTTGGACATTCTCGCAAAGGGTTCCCGATCCCCGACAAGACTGGTACCCTTTCACGTCCAAATCTCTCAAACTCCGGGAGAGATTCTCAAAACCAAGGTTGACATGTTTCGAGTTCCTTTCAACATTTTGGAAATCCCGCTGAAACTTTGGACATTCTCGCGAAGGGTTCCCGATCCCACACAAGACTGGTACCCTTTCACGTCCAAATCTCTCAAACTCCGGGAGAGATTCTCAAAACCAAGGTTGACATGTTTCGAGTTCCTTTCAACATTTTGGAAATCCCGCTGAAACTTTGGACATTCTCGCGAAGGGTTCCCAATCCCCGACAAGACTGGTACCCTTTCACGTCCAAATCTCTCAAACTCCAGGAGAGATTCTCAAAACCAAGGTTGACATGTTTTGAGTTCCTCTCAACATTTTGGAAATCCCGCTGAAACTTTGGACATTCTGGCGAAGGGTTCCCAATCCCCGACAAGACTGGTACCCTTTCACGTCCAAATCTCTCAAACTCCAGGAGAGATTCTCAAAACCAAGGTTGACATGTTTTGAGTTCCTCTCAACATTTTGGAAATCCCGCTGAAACTTTGGACATTCTCGCGAAGGGTTCCCAATCCCCGACAAGACTGGTACCCTTTCACGTCCAAATCTCTCAAACTCCGGGAGAGATTCTCAAAACCAAGGCTGACATGTTTCGAGTTCCTCTCACCATTTTGGAAATCCCGCTGAAACTTTGGACATTCTGGCGAAGGGTTCCCAATCCCCGACAAGACTGGTACCCTTTCACGTCCAAATCTCTCAAACTCCGGGAGAGATTCTCAAAACCAAGGTTGACATGTTTCGAGTTCCTCTCAACATTTTGGAAATCCCGCTGAAACTTTGGACATTCTCGCGAAGGGTTCCCAATCCCCGACAAGACTGGTACCCTTTCACGTCCAAATCTCTCAAACTCCGGGAGAGATTCTCAAAACCAAGGTTGACATGTTTCGAGTTCCTCTCAACATTTTGGAAATCCCGCTGAAACTTTGGACATTCTGGCGAAGGGTTCCCAATCCCCGACAAGACTGGTACCCTTTCACGTCCAAATCTCTCAAACTCCGGGAGAGATTCTCAAAACCAAGGTTGACATGTTTCAAGTTCCTGTCAACATTTTGGAAATCCCGCTGAAACTTTGAACATTCTCGCGAAAAGTTCCCAATCCCCGACAGGACGGGTACCCTTTCACGTCCAAATCTCTCAAACTCCGGGAGAGATTCTCAAAACCAAGGTTGACATGTTTCGAGTTCCTCTCAACATTTTGGAAATCCCGCTGAAACTTTAGACATTCTCGCGAAGGGTTCCCAATCCCCGACAAGACTGGTACCCTTTCACGTCCAAATCTCTCAAACTCCGCGAGAGATTCTCAAAACCAAGGTTGACATGTTTCGAGTTCCTCTCAACATTTTGGAAATCCCGCTGAAACTTTGGACATTCTCGCAAAGGGTTCCCGATCCCCGACAAGACTGGTACCCTTTCACGTCCAAATCTCTCAAACTCCGGGAGAGATTCTCAAAACCAAGGTTGACATGTTTCGAGTTCCTTTCAACATTTTGGAAATCCCGCTGAAACTTTGGACATTCTCGCGAAGGGTTCCCGATCCCACACAAGACTGGTACCCTTTCACGTCCAAATCTCTCAAACTCCGGGAGAGATTCTCAAAACCAAGGTTGACATGTTTCGAGTTCCTTTCAACATTTTGGAAATCCCGCTGAAACTTTGGACATTCTCGCGAAGGGTTCCCAATCCCCGACAAGACTGGTACCCTTTCACGTCCAAATCTCTCAAACTCCGGGAGAGATTCTCAAAACCAAGGTTGACATGTTTCGAGTTCCTCTCAACATTTTGGAAATCCCGCTGAAACTTTGGACATTCTGGCGAAGGGTTCCCAATCCCCGACAAGACTGGTACCCTTTCACGTCCAAATCTCTCAAACTCCGGGAGAGATTCTCAAAACCAAGGTTGACATGTTTCAAGTTCCTGTCAACATTTTGGAAATCCCGCTGAAACTTTGAACATTCTCGCGAAAAGTTCCCAATCCCCGACAGGACGGGTACCCTTTCACGTCCAAATCTCTCAAACTCCGGGAGAGATTCTCAAAACCAAGGTTGACATGTTTCGAGTTCCTCTCAACATTTTGGAAATCCCGCTGAAACTTTAGACATTCTCGCGAAGGGTTCCCAATCCCCGACAAGACTGGTACCCTTTCACGTCCAAATCTCTCAAACTCCGCGAGAGATTCTCAAAACCAAGGTTGACATGTTTCGAGTTCCTCTCAACATTTTGGAAATCCCGCTGAAACTTTGGACATTCTCGCAAAGGGTTCCCGATCCCCGACAAGACTGGTACCCTTTCACGTCCAAATCTCTCAAACTCCGGGAGAGATTCTCAAAACCAAGGTTGACATGTTTCGAGTTCCTTTCAACATTTTGGAAATCCCGCTGAAACTTTGGACATTCTCGCGAAGGGTTCCCGATCCCACACAAGACTGGTACCCTTTCACGTCCAAATCTCTCAAACTCCGGGAGAGATTCTCAAAACCAAGGTTGACATGTTTCGAGTTCCTTTCAACATTTTGGAAATCCCGCTGAAACTTTGGACATTCTCGCGAAGGGTTCCCAATCCCCGACAAGACTGGTACCCTTTCACGTCCAAATCTCTCAAACTCCAGGAGAGATTCTCAAAACCAAGGTTGACATGTTTTGAGTTCCTCTCAACATTTTGGAAATCCCGCTGAAACTTTGGACATTCTGGCGAAGGGTTCCCAATCCCCGACAAGACTGGTACCCTTTCACGTCCAAATCTCTCAAACTCCGGGAGAGATTCTCAAAACCAAGGTTGACATGTTTTGAGTTCCTCTCAACATTTTGGAAATCCCGCTGAAACTTTGGACATTCTCGCGAAGGGTTCCCAATCCCCGACAAGACTGGTACCCTTTCACGTCCAAATCTCTCAAACTCCGGGAGAGATTCTCAAAACCAAGGCTGACATGTTTCGAGTTCCTCTCACCATTTTGGAAATCCCGCTGAAACTTTGGACATTCTGGCGAAGGGTTCCCAATCCCCGACAAGACTGGTACCCTTTCACGTCCAAATCTCTCAAACTCCGGGAGAGATTCTCAAAACCAAGGTTGACATGTTTCGAGTTCCTCTCAACATTTTGGAAATCCCGCTGAAACTTTGGACATTCTCGCGAAGGGTTCCCAATCCCCGACAAGACTGGTACCCTTTCACGTCCAAATCTCTCAAACTCTGGGAGAGATTCTCAAAACCAAGGTTGACATGTTTCGAGTTCCTCTCAACATTTTGGAAATCCCGCTGAAACTTTGGACATTCTCGCGAAGGGTTCCCAATCCCCGACAAGACTGGTACCCTTTCACGTCCAAATCTCTTAAACTCCGGGAGAGATTCTCAAAACCAAGGTTGACATGTTTCGAGTTCCTCTCAACATTTTGGAAATCCCGCTGAAACTTTGGACATTCTCGCAAAGGGTTCCCGATCCCACACAAGACTGGTACCCTTTCACGTCCAAATCTCTCAAACTCCGGGAGAGATTCTCAAAACCAAGGCTGACATGTTTCGAGTTCCTCTCACCATTTTGGAAATCCCGCTGAAACTTTGGACATTCTGGCGAAGGGTTCCCAATCCCCGACAAGACTGGTACCCTTTCACGTCCAAATCTCTCAAACTCCGGGAGAGATTCTCAAAACCAAGGTTGACATGTTTCGAGTTCCTCTCAACATTTTGGAAATCCCGCTGAAACTTTGGACATTCTCGCGAAGGGTTCCCAATCCCTGACAAGACTGGTACCCTTTCACGTCCAAATCTCTCAAACTCCGGGAGAGATTCTCAAAACCGAGGTTGACATGTTTCGAGTTCCTCTCAACATTTTGGAAATCCCGCTGAAACTTTGGACGTTCTTGCGAAGGGTTCCCAATCCCAGACAAGACTGGTACCCTTTCACGTCCAAATCTCTCAAACTCCGGGAGAGATTCTCAAAACCAAGGTTGACATGATTCGAGTTCCTCTCAACGTTTTGGAAATCCCGCTGAAACTTTGGACATTCTCGCAAAGGGTTCCCAATCCCCGACAAGACTGGTACCCTTTCACGTCCAAATCTCTCAAACTCCGGGAGAGATTCTCAAAACCAAGGTTGACATGTTTCGAGTTCCTCTCAACATTTTGGAAATCCCGCTGAAACTTTGGACATTCTGGCGAAGGGTTCCCAATCCCCGACAAGACTGGTACCCTTTCACGTCCAAATCTCTCAAACTCTGGGAGAGATTCTCAAAACCAAGGTTGACATGTTTCGAGTTCCTCTCAACATTTTGGAAATCCCGCTGAAACTTTGGACATTCTCGCGAAGGGTTCCCAATCCCCGACAAGACTGGTACCCTTTCACGTCCAAATCTCTCAAACTCCGGGAGAGATTCTCAAAACCAAGGTTGACATGTTTCGAGTTCCTGTCAACATTTTGGAAATCCCGCTGAAACTTTGAACATTCTCGCGAAAAGTTCCAAATCCCCGACAGGACGGGTACCCTTTCACGTCCAAATCTCTCAAACTCCGGGAGAGATTCTCAAAACCAAGGTTGACATGTTTCGAGTTCCTCTCAACATTTTGGAAATCCCGCTGAAACTTTGGACATTCTCGCGAAGGGTTCCCAATCCCCGACAAGACTGGTACCCTTTCACGTCCAAATCTCTCAAACTCCGGGAGAGATTATCAAAACCAAGGTTGACATGTTTCGAGTTCCTCTCAACATTTTGGAAATCCCGCTGAAACTTTGGACATTCTCGCAAAGGGTTCCCGATCCCACACAAGACTGGTACCCTTTCACGTCCAAATCTCTCAAACTCCGGGAGAGATTCTCAAAACCAAGGTTGACATGTTTCGAGTTCCTTTCAACATTTTGGAAATCCCGCTGAAACTATGGACATTCTCGCGAAGGGTTCCCAATCCCCGACAAGACTGGTACCCTTTCACGTCCAAATCTCTCAAACTCCGGGAGAGATTCTCAAAACCAAGGTTGACATGTTTCGAGTTCCTTTCAACATTTTGGAAATCCCGCTGAAACTTTGGACATTCTCGCGAAGGGTTCCCGATCCCACACAAGACTGGTACCCTTTCACGTCCAAATCTCTCAAACTCCGGGAGAGATTCTCAAAACCAAGGTTGACATGTTTCGAGTTCCTCTCAACATTTTGGAAATCCCGCTGAAACTTTGGACATTCTCGCGAAGGGTTCCCAATCCCCGACAAGACTGGTACCCTTTCACGTCCAAATCTCTCAAACTCCAGGAGAGATTCTCAAAACCAAGGTTGACATGTTTTGAGTTCCTCTCAACATTTTGGAAATCCCGCTGAAACTTTGGACATTCTGGCGAAGGGTTCCCAATCCCCGACAAGACTGGTACCCTTTCACGTCCAAATCTCTCAAACTCCAGGAGAGATTCTCAAAACCAAGGTTGACATGTTTTGAGTTCCTCTCAACATTTTGGAAATCCCGCTGAAACTTTGGACATTCTCGCGAAGGGTTCTCAATCCCCGACAAGACTGCTACCCTTTCACGTCCAAATCTCTCAAACTCCGGGAGAGATTCTCAAAACCAAGGTTGACATGTTTCGAGTTCCTCTCAACATTTTGGAAATCCCGCTGAAACTTTGGACATTCTCGCGAAGGGTTCCCAATCCCCGACAAGACTGGTACCCTTTCACGTCCAAATCTCTCAAACTCCGGGAGAGATTCTCAAAACCAAGGCTGACATGTTTCGAGTTCCTCTCACCATTTTGGAAATCCCGCTGAAACTTTGAACATTCTCGCGAAAAGTTCCAAATCCCCGACAGGACGGGTACCCTTTCACGTCCAAATCTCTCAAACTCCGGGAGAGATTCTCAAAACCAAGGTTGACATGTTTCGAGTTCCTCTCAACATTTTGGAAATCCCGCTGAAACTTTGGACATTCTCGCGAAGGGTTCCCAATCCCCGACAAGACTGGTACCCTTTCACGTCCAAATCTCTCAAACTCCGGGAGAGATTCTCAAAACCAAGGTTGACATGTTTCGAGTTCCTCTCAACATTTTGGAAATCCCGCTGAAACTTTGGACATTCTCGCAAAGGGTTCCCGATCCCACACAAGACTGGTACCCTTTCACGTCCAAATCTCTCAAACTCCGGGAGAGATTCTCAAAACCAAGGTTGACATGTTTCGAGTTCCTTTCAACATTTTGGAAATCCCGCTGAAACTATGGACATTCTCGCGAAGGGTTCCCAATCCCCGACAAGACTGGTACCCTTTCACGTCCAAATCTCTCAAACTCCGGGAGAGATTCTCAAAACCAAGGTTGACATGTTTCGAGTTCCTCTCAACATTTTGGAAATCCCGCTGAAACTTTGGACATTCTCGCGAAGGGTTCCCAATCCCCGACAAGACTGGTACCCTTTCACGTCCAAATCTCTCAAACTCCGGGAGAGATTCTCAAAACCAAGGTTGACATGTTTCGAGTTCCTTTGAACATTTTGGTAATCCCGCTGAAACTTTGGACATTCTGGCGAAGGGTTCCCAATCCCCGACAAGACTGGTACCCTTTCACGTCCAAATCTCTCAAACTCCAGGAGAGATTCTCAAAACCGAGGTTGACATGTTTCGAGTTCCTCTCAACATTTTGGAAATCCCGCTGAAACTTTGGACATTCTCGCGAAGGGTTCCCAATCCCCGACAAGACTGGTACCCTTTCACGTCCAAATCTCTCAAACTCCGGGAGAGATTCTCAAAACCAAGGTTGACATGTTTCGAGTTCCTCTCAACATTTTGGAAATCCCGCTGAAACTTTGGACATTCTCGCGAAGGGTTCCCAATCCCCGACAAGACTGGTACCCTTTCACGTCCAAATCTCTCAAACTCCGGGAGAGATTCTCAAAACCAAGGTTGACATGTTTCGAGTTCCTCTCAACATTTTGGAAATCCCGCTGAAACTTTGGACATTCTCGCAAAGGGTTCCCGATCCCACACAAGACTGGTACCCTTTCACGTCCAAATCTCTCAAACTCCAGGAGAGATTCTCAAAACCAAGGTTGACATGTTTTGAGTTCCTCTCAACATTTTGGAAATTCCGCTGAAACTTTGGACATTCTGGCGAAGGGTTCCCAATCCCCGACAAGACTGGTACCCTTTCACGTCCAAATCTCTCAAACTCCGGGAGAGATTCTCAAAACCAAGGTTGACATGTTTCGAGTTCCTCTCAACATTTTGGAGATCCCGCTGAAACTTTGGACATTCTCGCGAAGGGTTCCCGATCCCACACAAGACTGGTACCCTTTCACGTCCAAATCTCTCAAACTCCAGGAGAGATTCTCAAAACCAAGGTTGACATGTTTTGAGTTCCTCTCAACATTTTGGAAATTCCGCTGAAACTTTGGACATTCTGGCGAAGGGTTCCCAATCCCCGACAAGACTGGTACCCTTTCACGTCCAAATCTCTCAAACTCCGGGAGAGATTCTCAAAACCAAGGTTGACATGTTTCGAGTTCCTCTCAACATTTTGGAGATCCCGCTGAAACTTTGGACATTCTCGCGAAGGGTTCCCAATCCCCGACAAGACTGGTACCCTTTCACGTCCAAATCTCTCAAACTCCGGGAGAGATTCTCAAAACCAAGGTTGACATGTTTCGAGTTCCTGTCAACATTTTGGAAATCCCGCTGAAACTTTGAACATTCTCGCGAAAAGTTCCAAATCCCCGACAGGACGGGTACCCTTTCACGTCCAAATCTCTCAAACTCCGGGAGAGATTCTCAAAACCAAGGTTGACATGTTTCGAGTTCCTCTCAACATTTTGGAAATCCCGCTGAAACTTTGGACATTCTCGCGAAGGGTTCCCAATCCCCGACAAGACTGGTACCCTTTCACGTCCAAATCTCTCAAACTCCGGGAGAGATTATCAAAACCAAGGTTGACATGTTTCGAGTTCCTCTCAACATTTTGGAAATCCCGCTGAAACTTTGGACATTCTCGCAAAGGGTTCCCGATCCCACACAAGACTGGTACCCTTTCACGTCCAAATCTCTCAAACTCCGGGAGAGATTCTCAAAACCAAGGTTGACATGTTTCGAGTTCCTTTCAACATTTTGGAAATCCCGCTGAAACTATGGACATTCTCGCGAAGGGTTCCCAATCCCCGACAAGACTGGTACCCTTTCACGTCCAAATCTCTCAAACTCCGGGAGAGATTCTCAAAACCAAGGTTGACATGTTTCGAGTTCCTTTCAACATTTTGGAAATCCCGCTGAAACTTTGGACATTCTCGCGAAGGGTTCCCGATCCCACACAAGACTGGTACCCTTTCACGTCCAAATCTCTCAAACTCCGGGAGAGATTCTCAAAACCAAGGTTGACATGTTTCGAGTTCCTCTCAACATTTTAGAAATCCCGCTGAAACTTTGGACATTCTCGCGAAGGGTTCCCAATCCCCGACAAGACTGGTACCCTTTCACGTCCAAATCTCTCAAACTCCAGGAGAGATTCTCAAAACCAAGGTTGACATGTTTTGAGTTCCTCTCAACATTTTGGAAATCCCGCTGAAACTTTGGACATTCTGGCGAAGGGTTCCCAATCCCCGACAAGACTGGTACCCTTTCACGTCCAAATCTCTCAAACTCCAGGAGAGATTCTCAAAACCAAGGTTGACATGTTTTGAGTTCCTCTCAACATTTTGGAAATCCCGCTGAAACTTTGGACATTCTCGCGAAGGGTTCCCAATCCCCGACAAGACTGCTACCCTTTCACGTCCAAATCTCTCAAACTCCGGGAGAGATTCTCAAAACCAAGGTTGACATGTTTCGAGTTCCTCTCAACATTTTGGAAATCCCGCTGAAACTTTGGACATTCTCGCGAAGGGTTCCCAATCCCCGACAAGACTGGTACCCTTTCACGTCCAAATCTCTCAAACTCCGGGAGAGATTCTCAAAACCAAGGCTGACATGTTTCGAGTTCCTCTCACCATTTTGGAAATCCCGCTGAAACTTTGGACATTCTGGCGAAGGGTTCCCAATCCCCGACAAGACTGGTACCCTTTCACGTCCAAATCTCTCAAACTCCGGGAGAGATTCTCAAAACCAAGGCTGACATGTTTCGAGTTCCTTTCAACGTTTTGGAAATCCCGCTGAAACTTTGGACATTCTCGCGAAGGGTTCCCAATCCCTGACAAGACTGGTACCCTTTCACGTCCAAATCTCTCAAACTCCGGGAGAGATTCTCAAAACCGAGGTTGACATGTTTCGAGTTCCTCTCAACATTTTGGAAATCCCGCTGAAACTTTGGACATTCTCGCGAAGGGTTCCCAATCCCCGACAAGACTGGTACCCTTTCACGTCCAAATCTCTCAAACTCCGGGAGAGATTCTCAAAACCAAGGTTGACATGTTTCGAGTTCCTCTCAACATTTTGGAAATCCCGCTGAAACTTTGGACATTCTCGCGAAGGGTTCCCAATCCCCGACAAGACTGGTACCCTTTCACGTCCAAATCTCTCAAACTCCGGGAGAGATTCTCAAAACCAAGGTTGACATGTTTCGAGTTCCTCTCAGCATTTTGGAAATCCCGCTGAAACTTTGGACATTCTCGCGAAGGGTTCCCAATCCCTGACAAGACTGGTACCCTTTCACGTCCAAATCTCTCAAACTCCGGGAGAGATTCTCAAAACCGAGGTTGACATGTTTCGAGTTCCTCTCAACATTTTGGAAATCCCGCTGAAACTTTGGACATTCTCGCGAAGGGTTCCCAATCCCCGACAAGACTGGTACCCTTTCACGTCCAAATCTCTCAAACTCCGGGAGAGATTCTCAAAACCAAGGTTGACATGTTTCGAGTTCCTCTCAACATTTTGGAAATCCCGCTGAAACTTTGGACATTCTGGCGAAGGGTTCCCAATCCCCGACAAGACTGGTACCCTTTCACGTCCAAATCTCTCAAACTCCGGGAGAGATTCTCAAAACCAAGGTTGACATGTTTCGAGTTCCTGTCAACATTTTGGAAATCCCGCTGAAACTTTGAACATTCTCGCGAAAAGTTCCAAATCCCCGACAGGACGGGTACCCTTTCACGTCCAAATCTCTCAAACTCCGGGAGAGATTCTCAAAACCAAGGTTGACATGTTTCGAGTTCCTCTCAACATTTTGGAAATCCCGCTGAAACTTTGGACATTCTCGCGAAGGGTTCCCAATCCCCGACAAGACTGGTACCCTTTCACGTCCAAATCTCTCAAACTCCGGGAGAGATTCTCAAAACCAAGGTTGACATGTTTCGAGTTCCTCTCAACATTTTGGAAATCCCGCTGAAACTTTGGACATTCTCGCAAAGGGTTCCCGATCCCACACAAGACTGGTACCCTTTCACGTCCAAATCTCTCAAACTCCGGGAGAGATTCTCAAAACCAAGGTTGACATGTTTCGAGTTCCTTTCAACATTTTGGAAATCCCGCTGAAACTATGGACATTCTCGCGAAGGGTTCCCAATCCCCGACAAGACTGGTACCCTTTCACGTCCAAATCTCTCAAACTCCGGGAGAGATTCTCAAAACCAAGGTTGACATGTTTCGAGTTCCTCTCAACATTTTGGAAATCCCGCTGAAACTTTGGACATTCTCGCGAAGGGTTCCCAATCCCCGACAAGACTGGTACCCTTTCACGTCCAAATCTCTCAAACTCCGGGAGAGATTCTCAAAACCAAGGTTGACATGTTTCGAGTTCCTTTGAACATTTTGGAAATCCCGCTGAAACTTTGGACATTCTGGCGAAGGGTTCCCAATCCCCGACAAGACTGGTACCCTTTCACGTCCAAATCTCTCAAACTCCAGGAGAGATTCTCAAAACCGAGGTTGACATGTTTCGAGTTCCTCTCAACATTTTGGAAATCCCGCTGAAACTTTGGACATTCTCGCGAAGGGTTCCCAATCCCCGACAAGACTGGTACCCTTTCACGTCCAAATCTCTCAAACTCCGGGAGAGATTCTCAAAACCAAGGTTGACATGTTTCGAGTTCCTCTCAACATTTTGGAAATCCCGCTGAAACTTTGGACATTCTCGCGAAGGGTTCCCAATCCCCGACAAGACTGGTACCCTTTCACGTCCAAATCTCTCAAACTCCGGGAGAGATTCTCAAAACCAAGGTTGACATGTTTCGAGTTCCTCTCAACATTTTGGAAATCCCGCTGAAACTTTGGACATTCTCGCAAAGGGTTCCCGATCCCACACAAGACTGGTACCCTTTCACGTCCAAATCTCTCAAACTCCGGGAGAGATTCTCAAAACCAAGGTTGACATGTTTCGAGTTCCTTTCAACATTTTGGAAATCCCGCTGAAACTTTGGACATTCTCGCGAAGGGTTCCCGATCCCACACAAGACTGGTACCCTTTCACGTCCAAATCTCTCAAACTCCAGGAGAGATTCTCAAAACCAAGGTTGACATGTTTTGAGTTCCTCTCAACATTTTGGAAATTCCGCTGAAACTTTGGACATTCTGGCGAAGGGTTCCCAATCCCCGACAAGACTGGTACCCTTTCACGTCCAAATCTCTCAAACTCCGGGAGAGATTCTCAAAACCAAGGTTGACATGTTTGGAGTTCCTCTCAACATTTTGGAGATCCCGCTGAAACTTTGGACATTCTCGCGAAGGGTTCCCAAACCCCGACAAGACTGGTACCCTTTCACGTCCAAATCTCTCAAACTCCGGGAGAGATTCTCAAAACCAAGGCTGACATGTTTCGAGTTCCTCTCACCATTTTGGAAATCCCGCTGAAACTTTGGACATTCTGGCGAAGGGTTCCCAATCCCCGACAAGACTGGTACCCTTTCACGTCCAAATCTCTCAAACTCCAGGAGAGATTCTCAAAACCAAGGTTGACATGTTTTGAGTTCCTCTCAACATTTTGGAAATCCCGCTGAAACTTTGGACATTCTGGCGAAGGGTTCCCAATCCCCGACAAGACTGGTACCCTTTCACGTCCAAATCTCTCAAACTCCGGGAGAGATTCTCAAAACCAAGGTTGACATGTTTCGAGTTCCTCTCAACATTTTGGAAATCCCGCTGAAACTTTGGACATTCTCGCGAAGGGTTCCCAATCCCCGACAAGACTGGTACCCTTTCACGTCCAAATCTCTCAAACTCTGGGAGAGATTCTCAAAACCAAGGCTGACATGTTTCGAGTTCCTCTCACCATTTTGGAAATCCCGCTGAAACTTTGGACATTCTGGCGAAGGGTTCCCAATCCCCGACAAGACTGGTACCCTTTCACGTCCAAATCTCTCAAACTCCGGGAGAGATTCTCAAAACCAAGGTTAACATGTTTCGAGTTCCTTTCAACATTTTGGAAATCCCGCTGAAACTTTGGACATTCTGGCGAAGGGTTCCCAGTCCACGACAAGACTGGTACTCCTTCACGTCCAAATCTCTCAAACTCCGGGAGAGATTCTCAAAACCAAGGTTGACATGTTTCGAGTTCCTCTCAACATTTTGGAAATCCCGCTGAAACTTTGGACATTCTGGCGAAGGGTTCCCAATCCCCGACAAGACTGGTACCCTTTCACGTCCAAATCTCTCAAACTCCGGGAGAGATTCTCAAAACCAAGGTTGACATGTTTCGAGTTCCTCTCACCATTTTGGAAATCCCGCTGAAACTTTGGACATTCTGGCGAAGGGTTCCCAATCCCCGACAAGACTGGTACCCTTTCACGTCCAAATCTCTCAAACTCCGGGAGAGATTCTCAAAACCAAGGTTGACATGTTTCGAGTTCCTCTCAACATTTTGGAGATCCCGCTGAAACTTTGGACATTCTCGCGAAGGGTTCCCAAACCCCGACAAGACTGGTACCCTTTCACGTCCAAATCTCTCAAACTCCGGGAGAGATTCTCAAAACCAAGGCTGACATGTTTCGAGTTCCTCTCAACATTTTGGAAATCCCGCTGAAACTTTGGACATTCTGGCGAAGGGTTCCCAATCCCCGACAAGACTGGTACCCTTTCACGTCCAAATCTCTCAAACTCCAGGAGAGATTCTCAAAACCAAGGTTGACATGTTTTGAGTTCCTCTCAACATTTTGGAAATCCCGCTGAAACTTTGGACATTCTGGCGAAGGGTTCCCAATCCCTGACAAGACTGGTACCCTTTCACGTCCAAATCTCTCAAACTCCGGGAGAGATTCTCAAAACCAAGGTTGACATGTTTCGAGTTCCTCTCACCATTTTGGAAATCCCGCTGAAACTTTGGACATTCTCGCGAAGGATTCCCAATCCCCGACAAGACTGGTACCCTTTCACGTCCAAATCTCTCAAACTCCAGGAGAGATTCTCAAAACCAAGGCTGACATGTTTCGAGTTCCTCTCACCATTTTGGAAATCCCGCTGAAACTTTGGACATTCTGGCGAAGGGTTCCCAATCCCCGACAAGACTGGTACCCTTTCACGTCCAAATCTCTCAAACTCCGGGAGAGATTCTCAAAACCAAGGTTGACATGTTTCGAGTTCCTCTCAACATTTTGGAAATCCCGCTGAAACTTTGGACATTCTCGCGAAGGGTTCCCAATCCCCGACAAGATTGGTACCCTTTCACGTCCAAATCTCTCAAACTCCGGGAGAGATTCTCAAAACCAAGGTTGACATGTTTCGAGTTCCTGTCAACATTTTGGAAATCCCGCTGAAACTTTGAACATTCTCGCGAAAAGTTCCAAATCCCCGACAGGACGGGTACCCTTTCACGTCCAAATCTCTCAAACTCCGGGAGAGATTCTCAAAACCAAGGTTGACATGTTTCGAGTTCCTCTCAACATTTTGGAAATCCCGCTGAAACTTTGGACATTCTCGCGAAGGGTTCCCAATCCCCGACAAGACTGGTACCCTTTCACGTCCAAATCTCTCAAACTCCGGGAGAGATTCTCAAAACCAAGGTTGACATGTTTCGAGTTCCTCTCAACATTTTGGAAATCCCGCTGAAACTTTGGACATTCTCGCAAAGGGTTCCCGATCCCACACAAGACTGGTACCCTTTCACGTCCAAATCTCTCAAACTCCGGGAGAGATTCTCAAAACCAAGGTTGACATGTTTCGAGTTCCTTTCAACATTTTGGAAATCCCGCTGAAACTATGGACATTCTCGCGAAGGGTTCCCAATCCCCGACAAGACTGGTACCCTTTCACGTCCAAATCTCTCAAACTCCGGGAGAGATTCTCAAAACCAAGGTTGACATGTTTCGAGTTCCTCTCAACATTTTGGAAATCCCGCTGAAACTTTGAACATTCTCGCGAAAAGTTCCAAATCCCCGACAGGACGGGTACCCTTTCACGTCCAAATCTCTCAAACTCCGGGAGAGATTCTCAAAACCAAGGTTGACATGTTTCGAGTTCCTCTCAACATTTTGGAAATCCCGCTGAAACTTTGGACATTCTCGCGAAGGGTTCCCAATCCCCGACAAGATTGGTACCCTTTCACGTCCAAATCTCTCAAACTCCGGGAGAGATTCTCAAAACCAAGGTTGACATGTTTCGAGTTCCTGTCAACATTTTGGAAATCCCGCTGAAACTTTGAACATTCTCGCGAAAAGTTCCAAATCCCCTACAGGACGGGTACCCTTTCACGTCCAAATCTCTCAAACTCCGGGAGAGATTCTCAAAACCAAGGTTGACATGTTTCGAGTTCCTCTCAACATTTTGGAAATCCCGCTGAAACTTTGGACATTCTCGCGAAGGGTTCCCAATCCCCGACAAGATTGGTACCCTTTCACGTCCAAATCTCTCAAACTCCGGGAGAGATTCTCAAAACCAAGGTTGACATGTTTCGAGTTCCTGTCAACATTTTGGAAATCCCGCTGAAACTTTGAACATTCTCGCGAAAAGTTCCAAATCCCCGACAGGACGGGTACCCTTTCACGTCCAAATCTCTCAAACTCCGGGAGAGATTCTCAAAACCAAGGTTGACATGTTTCGAGTTCCTCTCAACATTTTGGAAATCCCGCTGAAACTTTGGACATTCTCGCGAAGGGTTCCCAATCCCCGACAAGACTGGTACCCTTTCACGTCCAAATCTCTCAAACTCCGGGAGAGATTCTCAAAACCAAGGTTGACATGTTTCGAGTTCCTCTCAACATTTTGGAAATCCCGCTGAAACTTTGGACATTCTCGCAAAGGGTTCCCGATCCCACACAAGACTGGTACCCTTTCACGTCCAAATCTCTCAAACTCCGGGAGAGATTCTCAAAACCAAGGTTGACATGTTTCGAGTTCCTTTCAACATTTTGGAAATCCCGCTGAAACTATGGACATTCTCGCGAAGGGTTCCCAATCCCCGACAAGACTGGTACCCTTTCACGTCCAAATCTCTCAAACTCCGGGAGAGATTCTCAAAACCAAGGTTGACATGTTTCGAGTTCCTCTCAACATTTTGGAAATCCCGCTGAAACTTTGGACATTCTCGCGAAGGGTTCCCAATCCCCGACAAGACTGGTACCCTTTCACGTCCAAATCTCTCAAACTCCGGGAGAGATTCTCAAAACCAAGGTTGACATGTTTCGAGTTCCTCTCAACATTTTGGAAATCCCGCTGAAACTTTGGACATTCTGGCGAAGGGTTCCCAATCCCCGACAAGACTGGTACCCTTTCACGTCCAAATCTCTCAAACTCCAGGAGAGATTCTCAAAACCGAGGTTGACATGTTTCGAGTTCCTCTCAACATTTTGGAAATCCCGCTGAAACTTTGGACATTCTCGCGAAGGGTTCCCAATCCCCGACAAGACTGGTACCCTTTCACGTCCAAATCTCTCAAACTCCGGGAGAGATTCTCAAAACCAAGGTTGACATGTTTCGAGTTCCTCTCAACATTTTGGAAATCCCGCTGAAACTTTGGACATTCTGGCGAAGGGTTCCCAATCCCCGACAAGACTGGTACCCTTTCACGTCCAAATCTCTCAAACTCCGGGAGAGATTCTCAAAACCAAGGTTGACATGTTTCGAGTTCCTCTCAACATTTTGGAAATCCCGCTGAAACTTTGGACATTCTCGCAAAGGGTTCCCGATCCCACACAAGACTGGTACCCTTTCACGTCCAAATCTCTCAAACTCCGGGAGAGATTCTCAAAACCAAGGTTGACATGTTTCGAGTTCCTTTCAACATTTTGGAAATCCCGCTGAAACTTTGGACATTCTCGCGAAGGGTTCCCGATCCCACACAAGACTGGTACCCTTTCACGTCCAAATCTCTCAAACTCCAGGAGAGATTCTCAAAACCAAGGTTGACATGTTTTGAGTTCCTCTCAACATTTTGGAAATTCCGCTGAAACTTTGGACATTCTGGCGAAGGGTTCCCAATCCCCGACAAGACTGGTACCCTTTCACGTCCAAATCTCTCAAACTCCGGGAGAGATTCTCAAAACCAAGGTTGACATGTTTCGAGTTCCTCTCAACATTTTGGAGATCCCGCTGAAACTTTGGACATTCTCGCGAAGGGTTCCCAAACCCCGACAAGACTGGTACCCTTTCACGTCCAAATCTCTCAAACTCCGGGAGAGATTCTCAAAACCAAGGCTGACATGTTTCGAGTTCCTCTCACCATTTTGGAAATCCCGCTGAAACTTTGGACATTCTGGCGAAGGGTTCCCAATCCCCGACAAGACTGGTACCCTTTCACGTCCAAATCTCTCAAACTCCAGGAGAGATTCTCAAAACCAAGGTTGACATGTTTTGAGTTCCTCTCAACATTTTGGAAATCCCGCTGAAACTTTGGACATTCTGGCGAAGGGTTCCCAATCCCCGACAAGACTGGTACCCTTTCACGTCCAAATCTCTCAAACTCCGGGAGAGATTCTCAAAACCAAGGTTGACATGTTTCGAGTTCCTCTCAACATTTTGGAAATCCCGCTGAAACTTTGGACATTCTCGCGAAGGGTTCCCAATCCCCGACAAGACTGGTACCCTTTCACGTCCAAATCTCTCAAACTCTGGGAGAGATTCTCAAAACCAAGGCTGACATGTTTCGAGTTCCTCTCACCATTTTGGAAATCCCGCTGAAACTTTGGACATTCTGGCGAAGGGTTCCCAATCCCCGACAAGACTGGTACCCTTTCACGTCCAAATCTCTCAAACTCCGGGAGAGATTCTCAAAACCAAGGTTAACATGTTTCGAGTTCCTTTCAACATTTTGGAAATCCCGCTGAAACTTTGGACATTCTGGCGAAGGGTTCCCAGTCCACGACAAGACTGGTACTCCTTCACGTCCAAATCTCTCAAACTCCGGGAGAGATTCTCAAAACCAAGGTTGACATGTTTCGAGTTCCTCTCAACATTTTGGAAATCCCGCTGAAACTTTGGACATTCTGGCGAAGGGTTCCCAATCCCCGACAAGACTGGTACCCTTTCACGTCCAAATCTCTCAAACTCCGGGAGAGATTCTCAAAACCAAGGTTGACATGTTTTGAGTTCCTCTCAACATTTTGGAAATTCCGCTGAAACTTTGGACATTCTGGCGAAGGGTTCCCAATCCCCGACAAGACTGGTACCCTTTCACGTCCAAATCTCTCAAACTCCGGGAGAGATTCTCAAAACCAAGGTTGACATGTTTCGAGTTCCTCTCAACATTTTGGAGATCCCGCTGAAACTTTGGACATTCTCGCGAAGGGTTCCCAAACCCCGACAAGACTGGTACCCTTTCACGTCCAAATCTCTCAAACTCCGGGAGAGATTCTCAAAACCAAGGCTGACATGTTTCGAGTTCCTCTCAACATTTTGGAAATCCCGCTGAAACTTTGGACATTCTGGCGAAGGGTTCCCAATCCCCGACAAGACTGGTACCCTTTCACGTCCAAATCTCTCAAACTCCAGGAGAGATTCTCAAAACCAAGGTTGACATGTTTTGAGTTCCTCTCAACATTTTGGAAATCCCGCTGAAACTTTGGACATTCTGGCGAAGGGTTCCCAATCCCTGACAAGACTGGTACCCTTTCACGTCCAAATCTCTCAAACTCCGGGAGAGATTCTCAAAACCAAGGTTGACATGTTTCGAGTTCCTCTCACCATTTTGGAAATCCCGCTGAAACTTTGGACATTCTCGCGAAGGGTTCCCAATCCCCGACAAGACTGGTACCCTTTCACGTCCAAATCTCTCAAACTCCAGGAGAGATTCTCAAAACCAAGGCTGACATGTTTCGAGTTCCTCTCACCATTTTGGAAATCCCGCTGAAACTTTGGACATTCTGGCGAAGGGTTCCCAATCCCCGACAAGACTGGTACCCTTTCACGTCCAAATCTCTCAAACTCCGGGAGAGATTCTCAAAACCAAGGTTGACATGTTTCGAGTTCCTCTCAACATTTTGGAAATCCCGCTGAAACTTTGGACATTCTCGCGAAGGGTTCCCAATCCCCGACAAGATTGGTACCCTTTCACGTCCAAATCTCTCAAACTCCGGGAGAGATTCTCAAAACCGAGGTTGACATGTTTCGAGTTCCTCTCAACATTTTGGAAATCCCGCTGAAACTTTGGACATTCTGGCGAAGGGTTCCCAATCCCCGACAAGACTGGTACCCTTTCACGTCCAAATCTCTCAAACTCCGGGAGAGATTCTCAAAACCAAGGTTGACATGTTTCGAGTTCCTCTCAACATTTTGGAAATCCCGCTGAAACTTTGGACATTCTGGCGAAGGGTTCCCAATCCCCGACAAGACTGGTACCCTTTCACGTCCAAATCTCTCAAACTCCGGGAGAGATTCTCAAAACCAAGGTTGACATGTTTCGAGATCCTCTCAACATTTTGGAAATCCCGCTGAAACTTTGGACATTCTGGCGAAGGGTTCCCAATCCCCGACAAGACTGGTACCCTTTCACGTCCAAATCTCTCAAACTCCGGGAGAGATTCTCAAAACCAAGGTTGACATGTTTCGAGTTCCTCTCAACATTTTGGAAATCCCGCTGAAACTTTGGACATTCTCGCGAAGGGTTCCCAATCCCCGACAAGACTGGTACCCTTTCACGTCCAAATCTCTCAAACTCCGGGAGAGATTCTCAAAACCAAGGCTGACATGTTTCGAGTTCCTCTCACCATTTTGGAAATCCCGCTGAAACTTTGGACATTCTGGCGAAGGGTTCCCAATCCCCGACAAGACTGGTACCCTTTCACGTCCAAATCTCTCAAACTCCGGGAGAGATTCTCAAAACCAAGGTTGACATGTTTCGAGTTCCTCTCAACATTTTGGAAATCCCGCTGAAACTTTGGACATTCTCGCAAAGGGTTCCCGATCCCACACAAGACTGGTACCCTTTCACGTCCAAATCTCTCAAACTCCGGGAGAGATTCTCAAAACCAAGGTTGACATGTTTCGAGTTCCTTTCAACATTTTGGAAATCCCGCTGAAACTTTGGACATTCTCGCGAAGGGTTCCCGATCCCACACAAGACTGGTACCCTTTCACGTCCAAATCTCTCAAACTCCGGGAGAGATTCTCAAAACCAAGGTTAACATGTTTCGAGTTCCTTTCAACATTTTGGAAATCCCGCTGAAACTTTGGACATTCTCGCGAAGGGTTCCCAATCCACGACAAGACTGGTACTCTTTCACGTCCAAATCTCTCAAACTCCGGGAGAGATTCTCAAAACCAAGGTTGACATGTTTCGAGTTCCTCTCAACATTTTGGAAATCCCGCTGAAACTTTGGACATTCTCGCGAAGGGTTCCCAATCCCCGACAAGACTGGTACCCTTTCACGTCCAAATCTCTCAAACTCCAGGAGAGATTCTCAAAACCAAGGTTGACATGTTTCGAGTTCCTCTCAACATTTTGGAAATTCCGCTGAAACTTTGGACATTCTGGCGAAGGGTTCCCAATCCCCGACAAGACTGGTACCCTTTCACGTCCAAATCTCTCAAACTCCGGGAGAGATTCTCAAAACCAAGGTTGACATGTTTCGAGTTCCTCTCAACATTTTGGAAATCCCGCTGAAACTTTGGACATTCTCGCGAAGGGTTCCCAAACCCCGACAAGACTGGTACCCTTTCACGTCCAAATCTCTCAAACTCCGGGAGAGATTCTAGAAACCAAGGCTGACATGTTTCGAGTTCCTCTCACCATTTTGGAAATCCCGCTGAAACTTTGGACATTCTGGCGAAGGGTTCCCAATCCCCGACAAGACTGGTACCCTTTCACGTCCAAATCTCTCAAACTCCGGGAGAGATTCTCAAAACCAAGGTTGACATGTTTCGAGTTCCTCTCAACATTTTGGAAATCCCGCTGAAACTTTGGACATTCTGGCGAAGGGTTCCCAATCCCCGACAAGACTGGTACCCTTTCACGTCCAAATCTCTCAAACTCCGGGAGAGATTCTCAAAACCGAGGTTGACATGTTTCGAGTTCCTCTCAACATTTTGGAAATCCCGCTGAAACTTTGGACATTCTGGCGAAGGGTTCCCAATCCCCGACAAGACTGGTACCCTTTCACGTCCAAATCTCTCAAACTCCGGGAGAGATTCTCAAAACCAAGGTTGACATGAATCGAGTTCCTCTCAACGTTTTGGAAATCCCGCTGAAACTTTTAACATTCTCGCGAAGGGTTCCCAATCCCCGACAAGACTGGTACCCTTTCACGTCCAAATCTCTCAAACTCCGGGAGAGATTCTCAAAACCAAGGTTGACATGTTTCGAGTTCCTCTCAACATTTTGGAAATCCCGCTGATACTTTGTACATTCTGGCGAAGGGTTCCCAATCCCCGACAAGACTGGTACCCTTTCACGTCCAAATCTCTCAAACTCCAGGAGAGATTCTCAAAACCAAGGTTGACATGTTTCGAGTTCCTCTCAACATTTTGGAAATCCCGCTGAAACTTTGGACATTCTCGCGAAGGGTTCCCAATCCACGACAAGACTGGTACCCTTTCACGTCCAAATCTCTCAAACTCCGGGAGAGATTCTCAAAACCAAGGTTGACATGTTTCGAGTTCCTCTCAACATTTTGGAAATCCCGCTGAAACTTTGGACATTCTCGCAAAGGGTTCCCGATCCCACACAAGACTGGTACCCTTTCACGTCCAAATCTCTCAAACTCCGGGAGAGATTCTCAAAACCAAGGTTGACATGTTTCGAGTTCCTTTCAACATTTTGGAAATCCCGCTGAAACTTTGGACATTCTCGCGAAGGATTCCCAATCCCCGACAAGACTGGTACCCTTTCACGTCTAAATCTCTCCAACTCCGGGAGAGATTCTCAAAACCAAGGTTGACATGTTTCGAGTTCCTTTCAACATTTTGGAAATCCCGCTGAAACTTTGGACATTCTCGCGAAGGGTTCCCGATCCCACACAAGACTGGTACCCTTTCACGTCCAAATCTCTCAAACTCCGGGAGAGATTCTCAAAACCAAGGTTGACATGTTTCGAGTTCCTCTCAACATTTTGGAAATCCCGCTGAAACTTTGGACATTCTCGCGAAGGGTTCCCAATCCACGACAAGACTGGTACCCTTTCACGTCCAAATCTCTCAAACTCCGGGAGAGATTCTCAAAACCGAGGTTGACATGTTTCGAGTTCCTCTCAACATTTTGGAAATCCCGCTGAAACTTTGGACATTCTTGCGAAGGGTTCCCAATCCCCGACAAGACTGGTACCCTTTCACGTCCAAATCTCTCAAACTCCAGGAGAGATTCTCAAAACCAAGGTTGACATGTTTTGAGTTCCTCTCAACATTTTGGAAATCCCGCTGAAACTTTGGACATTCTGGCGAAGGGTTCCCAATCCCCGACAAGACTGGTACCCTTTCACGTCCAAATCTCTCAAACTCCGGGAGAGATTCTCAAAACCAAGGTTGACATGTTTCGAGTTCCTCTCAACATTTTGGAAATCCCGCTGAAACTTTGGACATTCTCGCGAAGGGTTCCCAATCCCCGACAAGACTGGTACCCTTTCACGTCCAAATCTCTCAAACTCCGGGAGAGATTCTCAAAACCAAGGCTGACATGTTTCGAGTTCCTCTCACCATTTTGGAAATCCCGCTGAAACTTTGGACATTCTGGCGAAGGGTTCCCAATCCCCGACAAGACTGGTACCCTTTCACGTCCAAATCTCTCAAACTCCGGGAGAGATTCTCAAAACCAAGGTTGACATGTTTCGAGTTCCTCTCAACATTTTGGAAATCCCGCTGAAACTTTGGACATTCTGGCGAAGGGTTCCCAATCCCCGACAAGACTGGTACCCTTTCACGTCCAAATCTCTCAAACTCCGGGAGAGATTCTCAAAACCGAGGTTGACATGTTTCGAGTTCCTCTCAACATTTTGGAAATCCCGCTGAAACTTTGGACATTCTCGCGAAGGGTTCCCAATCCCCGACAAGACTGGTACCCTTTCACGTCCAAATCTCTCAAACTCCGGGAGAGATTCTCAAAACCAAGGTTGACATGAATCGAGTTCCTCTCAACGTTTTGGAAATCCCGCTGAAACTTTTAACATTCTCGTGAAGGGTTCCCAATCCCCGACAAGACTGGTACCCTTTCACGTCCAAATCTCTCAAACTCCGGGAGAGATTCTCAAAACCAAGGTCGACATGTTTCGAGTTCCTCTCAACATTTTGGAAATCCCGCTGAAACTTTGGACATTCTGGCGAAGGGTTCCCAATCCCCGACAAGACTGGTACCCTTTCACGTCCAAATCTCTCAAACTCCGGGAGAGATTCTCAAAACCAAGGTTGACATGTTTCGAGTTCCTTTCAACATTTTGGAAATCCCGCTGAAACTTTGGACATTCTCGCGAAGGGTTCCCGATCCCACACAAGACTGGTACCCTTTCACGTCCAAATCTCTCAAACTCCGGGAGAGATTCTCAAAACCAAGGTTGACATGTTTCGAGTTCCTTTCAACATTTTGGAAATCCCGCTGAAACTTTGGACATTCTCGCGAAGGGTTCCCAATCCACGACAAGACTGGTACTCTTTCACGTCCAAATCTCTCAAACTCCGGGAGAGATTCTCAAAACCGAGGTTGACATGTTTCGAGTTCCTCTCAACATTTTGGAAATCCCGCTGAAACTTTGGACATTCTCGCGAAGGGTTCCCAATCCCCGACAAGACTGGTACCCTTTCACGTCCAAATCTCTCAAACTCCAGGAGAGATTCTCAAAACCAAGGTTGATATATTTTGAGTTCCTCTCAACATTTTGGAAATCCCCCTGAAACTTTGGACATTCTCGCGAAGGGTTCCCAATCCCCGACAAGACTGGTACCCTTTCACGTCCAAATCTCTCAAACTCCGGGAGAGATTCTCAAAACCAAGGTTGACATGTTTCGAGTTCCTCTCAACATTTTGGAAATCCCGCTGAAACTTTGGACATTCTCGCGAAGGGTTCCCAATCCCCGACAAGACTGGTACCCTTTCACGTCCAAATCTCTCAAACTCCGGGAGAGATTCTCAAAACCAAGGCTGACATGTTTCGAGTTCCTCTCACCATTTTGGAAATCCCGCTGAAACTTTGGACATTCTGGCGAAGGGTTCCCAATCCCCGACAAGACTGGTACCCTTTCACGTCCAAATCTCTCAAACTCCGGGAGAGATTCTCAAAACCAAGGTTGACATGTTTCGAGTTCCTCTCAACATTTTGGAAATCCCGCTGAAACTTTGGACATTCTCGCGAAGGGTTCCCAATCCCCGACAAGACTGGTACCCTTTCACGTCCAAATCTCTCAAACTCCGGGAGAGATTCTCAAAACCAAGGTTGACATGTTTCGAGTTCCTCTCAACATTTTGGAAATCCCGCTGAAACTTTGGACATTCTGGCGAAGGGTTCCCAATCCCCGACAAGACTGGTACCCTTTCACGTCCAAATCTCTCAAACTCCGGGAGAGATTCTCAAAACCAAGGTTGACATGATTCGAGTTCCTCTCAACGTTTTGGAAATCCCGCTGAAACTTTGGACATTCTCGCGAAGGGTTCCCAATCCCCGACAAGACTGGTACCCTTTCACGTCCAAATCTCTCAAACTCCGGGAGAGATTCTCAAAACCAAGGTTGACATGTTTCGAGTTCCTCTCAACATTTTGGAAATCCCGCTGAAACTTTGGACATTCTGGCGAAGGGTTCCCAATCCCCGACAAGACTGGTACCCTTTCACGTCCAAATCTCTCAAACTCCGGGAGAGATTCTCAAAACCAAGGTTGACATGTTTCGAGTTCCTCTCAACATTTTGGAAATCCCGCTGAAACTTTGGACATTCTCGCGAAGGGTTCCCAATCCCCGACAAGACTGGTACCCTTTCACGTCCAAATCTCTCAAACTCCGGGAGAGATTCTCAAAACCGAGGTTGACATGTTTCGAGTTCCTCTCAACATTTTGGAAATCCCGCTGAAACTTTGGACATTCTGGCGAAGGGTTCCCAATCCCCGACAAGACTGGTACCCTTTCACGTCCAAATCTCTCAAACTCCGGGAGAGATTCTCAAAACCAAGGTTGACATGTTTCGAGTTCCTTTCAACATTTTGGAAATCCCGCTGAAACTTTGGACATTCTCGCGAAGGGTTCCCGATCCCACACAAGACTGGTACCCTTTCACGTCCAAATCTCTCAAACTCCGGGAGAGATTCTCAAAACCAAGGTTGACATGTTTCGAGTTCCTTTCAACATTTTGGAAATCCCGCTGAAACTTTGGACATTCTCGCGAAGGGTTCCCAATCCACGACAAGACTGGTACTCTTTCACGTCCAAATCTCTCAAACTCCGGGAGAGATTCTCAAAACCGAGGTTGACATGTTTCGAGTTCCTCTCAACATTTTGGAAATCCCGCTGAAACTTTGGACATTCTCGCGAAGGGTTCCCAATCCCCGACAAGACTGGTACCCTTTCACGTCCAAATCTCTCAAACTCCAGGAGAGATTCTCAAAACCAAGGTTGATATATTTTGAGTTCCTCTCAACATTTTGGAAATCCCCCTGAAACTTTGGACATTCTCGCGAAGGGTTCCCAATCCCCGACAAGACTGGTACCCTTTCACGTCCAAATCTCTCAAACTCCGGGAGAGATTCTCAAAACCAAGGTTGACATGTTTCGAGTTCCTCTCAACATTTTGGAAATCCCGCTGAAACTTTGGACATTCTCGCGAAGGGTTCCCAATCCCCGACAAGACTGGTACCCTTTCACGTCCAAATCTCTCAAACTCCGGGAGAGATTCTCAAAACCAAGGCTGACATGTTTCGAGTTCCTCTCACCATTTTGGAAATCCCGCTGAAACTTTGGACATTCTGGCGAAGGGTTCCCAATCCCCGACAAGACTGGTACCCTTTCACGTCCAAATCTCTCAAACTCCGGGAGAGATTCTCAAAACCAAGGTTGACATGTTTCGAGTTCCTCTCAACATTTTGGAAATCCCGCTGAAACTTTGGACATTCTCGCGAAGGGTTCCCAATCCCCGACAAGACTGGTACCCTTTCACGTCCAAATCTCTCAAACTCCGGGAGAGATTCTCAAAACCAAGGTTGACATGTTTCGAGTTCCTCTCAACATTTTGGAAATCCCGCTGAAACTTTGGACATTCTGGCGAAGGGTTCCCAATCCCCGACAAGACTGGTACCCTTTCACGTCCAAATCTCTCAAACTCCGGGAGAGATTCTCAAAACCAAGGTTGACATGATTCGAGTTCCTCTCAACGTTTTGGAAATCCCGCTGAAACTTTGGACATTCTCGCGAAGGGTTCCCAATCCCCGACAAGACTGGTACCCTTTCACGTCCAAATCTCTCAAACTCCGGGAGAGATTCTCAAAACCAAGGTTGACATGTTTCGAGTTCCTCTCAACATTTTGGAAATCCCGCTGAAACTTTGGACATTCTGGCGAAGGGTTCCCAATCCCCGACAAGACTGGTACCCTTTCACGTCCAAATCTCTCAAACTCCGGGAGAGATTCTCAAAACCAAGGTTGACATGTTTCGAGTTCCTCTCAACATTTTGGAAATCCCGCTGAAACTTTGGACATTCTCGCGAAGGGTTCCCAATCCCCGACAAGACTGGTACCCTTTCACGTCCAAATCTCTCAAACTCCGGGAGAGATTCTCAAAACCGAGGTTGACATGTTTCGAGTTCCTCTCAACATTTTGGAAATCCCGCTGAAACTTTGGACATTCTGGCGAAGGGTTCCCAATCCCCGACAAGACTGGTACCCTTTCACGTCCAAATCTCTCAAACTCCGGGAGAGATTCTCAAAACCAAGGTTGACATGATTCGAGTTCCTCTCAACGTTTTGGAAATCCCGCTGAAACTTTGGACATTCTGGCGAAGGGTTCCCAATCCCCGACAAGACTGGTACCCTTTCACGTCCAAATCTCTCAAACTCCGGGAGAGATTCTCAAAACCGAGGTTGACATGTTTCGAGTTCCTCTCAACATTTTGGAAATCCCGCTGAAACTTTGGACATTCTTGCGAAGGGTTCCCAATCCCCGACAAGACTGGTACCCTTTCACGTCCAAATCTCTCAAACTCCAGGAGAGATTCTCAAAACCAAGGTTGACATGTTTTGAGTTCCTCTCAACATTTTGGAAATCCCGCTGAAACTTTGGACATTCTGGCGAAGGGTTCCCAATCCCCGACAAGACTGGTACCCTTTCACGTCCAAATCTCTCAAACTCCGGGAGAGATTCTCAAAACCAAGGTTGACATGTTTCGAGTTCCTCTCAACATTTTGGAAATCCCGCTGAAACTTTGGACATTCTCGCGAAGGGTTCCCAATCCCCGACAAGACTGGTACCCTTTCACGTCCAAATCTCTCAAACTCCGGGAGAGATTCTCAAAACCAAGGCTGACATGTTTCGAGTTCCTCTCAACATTTTGGAAATCCCGCTGAAACTTTGGACATTCTGGCGAAGGGTTCCCAATCCCCGACAAGACTGGTACCCTTTCACGTCCAAATCTCTCAAACTCCGGGAGAGATTCTCAAAACCAAGGTTGACATGTTTCGAGTTCCTCTCAACATTTTGGAAATCCCGCTGAAACTTTGGACATTCTGGCGAAGGGTTCCCAATCCCCGACAAGACTGGTACCCTTTCACGTCCAAATCTCTCAAACTCCGGGAGAGATTCTCAAAACCAAGGTTGACATGTTTCGAGTTCCTCTCAACATTTTGGAAATCCCGCTGAAACTTTGGACATTCTGGCGAAGGGTTCCCAATCCCCGACAAGACTGGTACCCTTTCACGTCCAAATCTCTCAAACTCCGGGAGAGATTCTCAAAACCAAGGTTGACATGAATCGAGTTCCTCTCAACGTTTTGGAAATCCCGCTGAAACTTTGGACATTCTCGCGAAGGGTTCCCAATCCCCGACAAGACTGGTACCCTTTCACGTCCAAATCTCTCAAACTCCGGGAGAGATTCTCAAAACCAAGGTCGACATGTTTCGAGTTCCTCTCAACATTTTGGAAATCCCGCTGAAACTTTGGACATTCTGGCGAAGGGTTCCCAATCCCCGACAAGACTGGTACCCTTTCACGTCCAAATCTCTCAAACTCCGGGAGAGATTCTCAAAACCAAGGTTGACATGTTTCGAGTTCCTTTCAACATTTTGGAAATCCCGCTGAAACTTTGGACATTCTCGCGAAGGGTTCCCGATCCCACACAAGACTGGTACCCTTTCACGTCCAAATCTCTCAAACTCCGGGAGAGATTCTCAAAACCAAGGTTGACATGTTTCGAGTTCCTTTCAACATTTTGGAAATCCCGCTGAAACTTTGGACATTCTCGCGAAGGGTTCCCAATCCACGACAAGACTGGTACTCTTTCACGTCCAAATCTCTCAAACTCCGGGAGAGATTCTCAAAACCGAGGTTGACATGTTTCGAGTTCCTCTCAACATTTTGGAAATCCCGCTGAAACTTTGGACATTCTCGCGAAGGGTTCCCAATCCCCGACAAGACTGGTACCCTTTCACGTCCAAATCTCTCAAACTCCAGGAGAGATTCTCAAAACCAAGGTTGATATATTTTGAGTTCCTCTCAACATTTTGGAAATCCCCCTGAAACTTTGGACATTCTCGCGAAGGGTTCCCAATCCCCGACAAGACTGGTACCCTTTCACGTCCAAATCTCTCAAACTCCGGGAGAGATTCTCAAAACCAAGGTTGACATGTTTCGAGTTCCTCTCAACATTTTGGAAATCCCGCTGAAACTTTGGACATTCTCGCGAAGGGTTCCCAATCCCCGACAAGACTGGTACCCTTTCACGTCCAAATCTCTCAAACTCCGGGAGAGATTCTCAAAACCAAGGCTGACATGTTTCGAGTTCCTCTCACCATTTTGGAAATCCCGCTGAAACTTTGGACATTCTGGCGAAGGGTTCCCAATCCCCGACAAGACTGGTACCCTTTCACGTCCAAATCTCTCAAACTCCGGGAGAGATTCTCAAAACCAAGGTTGACATGTTTCGAGTTCCTCTCAACATTTTGGAAATCCCGCTGAAACTTTGGACATTCTGGCGAAGGGTTCCCAATCCCCGACAAGACTGGTACCCTTTCACGTCCAAATCTCTCAAACTCCGGGAGAGATTCTCAAAACCAAGGTTGACATGATTCGAGTTCCTCTCAACGTTTTGGAAATCCCGCTGAAACTTTGGACATTCTCGCGAAGGGTTCCCAATCCCCGACAAGACTGGTACCCTTTCACGTCCAAATCTCTCAAACTCCGGGAGAGATTCTCAAAACCAAGGTTGACATGTTTCGAGTTCCTCTCAACATTTTGGAAATCCCGCTGAAACTTTGGACATTCTGGCGAAGGGTTCCCAATCCCCGACAAGACTGGTACCCTTTCACGTCCAAATCTCTCAAACTCCGGGAGAGATTCTCAAAACCAAGGTTGACATGTTTCGAGTTCCTCTCAACATTTTGGAAATCCCGCTGAAACTTTGGATATTCTCGCGAAGGGTTCCCAATCCCCGACAAGACTGGTACCCTTTCACGTCCAAATCTCTCAAACTCCGGGAGAGATTCTCAAAACCAAGGTTGACATGTTTCGAGTTCCTTTCAACATTTTGGAAATCCTGCTGAAACTTTGGACATTCTCGCGAAGGGTTCCCAATCCACGACAAGACTGGTACTCTTTCACGTGCAAATCTCTCAAACTCCGGGAGAGATTCTCAAAACCGAGGTTGACATGTTTCGAGTTCCTCTCAACATTTTGGAAATCCCGCTGAAACTTTGGACATTCTTGCGAAGGGTTCCCAATCCCCGACAAGACTGGTACCCTTTCACGTCCAAATCTCTCAAACTCCAGGAGAGATTCTCAAAACCAAGGTTGACATGTTTTGAGTTCCTCTCAACATTTTGGAAATCCCGCTGAAACTTTGGACATTCTCGCGAAGGGTTCCCAATCCCCGACAAGACTGGTACCCTTTCACGTCCAAATCTCTCAAACTCCGGGAGAGATTCTCAAAACCAAGGTTGACATGTTTCGAGTTCCTCTCAACATTTTGGAAATCCCGCTGAAACTTTGGACATTCTCGCGAAGGGTTCCCAATCCCCGACAAGACTGGTACCCTTTCACGTCCAAATCTCTCAAACTCCGGGAGAGATTCTCAAAACCAAGGCTGACATGTTTCGAGTTCCTCTCACCATTTTGGAAATCCCGCTGAAACTTTGGACATTCTGGCGAAGGGTTCCCAATCCCCGACAAGACTGGTACCCTTTCACGTCCAAATCTCTCAAACTCCGGGAGAGATTCTCAAAACCAAGGTTGACATGTTTCGAGTTCCTCTCAACATTTTGGAAATCCCGCTGAAACTTTGGACATTCTCGCGAAGGGTTCCCAATCCCTGACAAGACTGGTACCCTTTCACGTCCAAATCTCTCAAACTCCGGGAGAGATTCTCAAAACCGAGGTTGACATGTTTCGAGTTCCTCTCAACATTTTGGAAATCCCGCTGAAACTTTTAACATTCTCGCGAAGGGTTCCCAATCCCCGACAAGACTGGTACCCTTTCACGTCCAAATCTCTCAAACTCCGGGAGAGATTCTCAAAACCAAGGTTGACATGTTTCGAGTTCCTCTCAACATTTTGGAAATCCCGCTGAAACTTTGGACATTCTCGCGAAGGGTTCCCAATCCCCGACAAGACTGGTACCCTTTCACGTCCAAATCTCTCAAACTCCGGGAGAGATTCTCAAAACCAAGGTTGACATGTTTCGAGTTCCTTTCAACATTTTGGAAATCCCGCTGAAACTTTGGACATTCTCGCGAAGGGTTCCCGATCCCACACAAGACTGGTACCCTTTCACGTCCAAATCTCTCAAACTCCGGGAGAGATTCTCAAAACCAAGGTTGACATGTTTCGAGTTCCTTTCAACATTTTGGAAATCCCGCTGAAACTTTGGACATTCTCGCGAAGGGTTCCCAATCCACGACAAGACTGGTACTCTTTCACGTCCAAATCTCTCAAACTCCGGGAGAGATTCTCAAAACCGAGGTTGACATGTTTCGAGTTCCTCTCAACATTTTGGAAATCCCGCTGAAACTTTGGACATTCTTGCGAAGGGTTCCCAATCCCCGACAAGACTGGTACCCTTTCACGTCCAAATCTCTCAAACTCCAGGAGAGATTCTCAAAACCAAGGTTGACATGTTTTGAGTTCCTCTCAACATTTTGGAAATCCCGCTGAAACTTTGGACATTCTGGCGAAGGGTTCCCAATCCCCGACAAGACTGGTACCCTTTCACGTCCAAATCTCTCAAACTCCGGGAGAGATTCTCAAAACCAAGGTTGACATGTTTCGAGTTCCTCTCAACATTTTGGAAATCCCGCTGAAACTTTGGACATTCTCGCGAAGGGTTCCCAATCCCCGACAAGACTGGTACCCTTTCACGTCCAAATCTCTCAAACTCCGGGAGAGATTCTCAAAACCAAGGCTGACATGTTTCGAGTTCCTCTCACCATTTTGGAAATCCCGCTGAAACTTTGGACATTCTCGCGAAGGGTTCCCGATCCCACACAAGACTGGTACCCTTTCACGTCCAAATCTCTCAAACTCCGGGAGAGATTCTCAAAACCAAGGTTGACATGATTCGAGTTCCTCTCAACGTTTTGGAAATCCCGCTGAAACTTTGGACATTCTCGCGAAGGGTTCCCAATCCCCGACAAGACTGGTACCCTTTCACGTCCAAATCTCTCAAACTCCGGGAGAGATTCTCAAAACCAAGGTTGACATGTTTCGAGTTCCTCTTAACATTTTGGAAATCCCGCTGAAACTTTGGACATTCTCGCGAAGGGTTCCCAATCCCCGACAAGACTGGTACCCTTTCACGTCCAAATCTCTCAAACTCCGGGAGAGATTCTCAAAACCAAGGTTGACATGTTTCGAGTTCCTCTCAACATTTTGGAAATCCCGCTGAAACTTTGGATATTCTCGCGAAGGGTTCCCAATCCCCGACAAGACTGGTACCCTTTCACGTCCAAATCTCTCAAACTCCGGGAGAGATTCTCAAAACCAAGGTTGACATGTTTCGAGTTCCTTTCAACATTTTGGAAATCCTGCTGAAACTTTGGACATTCTCGCGAAGGGTTCCCAATCCACGACAAGACTGGTACTCTTTCACGTGCAAATCTCTCAAACTCCGGGAGAGATTCTCAAAACCGAGGTTGACATGTTTCGAGTTCCTCTCAACATTTTGGAAATCCCGCTGAAACTTTGGACATTCTTGCGAAGGGTTCCCAATCCCCGACAAGACTGGTACCCTTTCACGTCCAAATCTCTCAAACTCCAGGAGAGATTCTCAAAACCAAGGTTGACATGTTTTGAGTTCCTCTCAACATTTTGGAAATCCCGCTGAAACTTTGGACATTCTCGCGAAGGGTTCCCAATCCCCGACAAGACTGGTACCCTTTCACGTCCAAATCTCTCAAACTCCGGGAGAGATTCTCAAAACCAAGGTTGACATGTTTCGAGTTCCTCTCAACATTTTGGAAATCCCGCTGAAACTTTGGACATTCTCGCGAAGGGTTCCCAATCCCCGACAAGACTGGTACCCTTTCACGTCCAAATCTCTCAAACTCCGGGAGAGATTCTCAAAACCAAGGCTGACATGTTTCGAGTTCCTCTCACCATTTTGGAAATCCCGCTGAAACTTTGGACATTCTGGCGAAGGGTTCCCAATCCCCGACAAGACTGGTACCCTTTCACGTCCAAATCTCTCAAACTCCGGGAGAGATTCTCAAAACCAAGGTTGACATGTTTCGAGTTCCTCTCAACATTTTGGAAATCCCGCTGAAACTTTGGACATTCTCGCGAAGGGTTCCCAATCCCTGACAAGACTGGTACCCTTTCACGTCCAAATCTCTCAAACTCCGGGAGAGATTCTCAAAACCGAGGTTGACATGTTTCGAGTTCCTCTCAACATTTTGGAAATCCCGCTGAAACTTTTAACATTCTCGCGAAGGGTTCCCAATCCCCGACAAGACTGGTACCCTTTCACGTCCAAATCTCTCAAACTCCGGGAGAGATTCTCAAAACCAAGGTTGACATGTTTCGAGTTCCTCTCAACATTTTGGAAATCCCGCTGAAACTTTGGACATTCTCGCGAAGGGTTCCCAATCCCCGACAAGACTGGTACCCTTTCACGTCCAAATCTCTCAAACTCCGGGAGAGATTCTCAAAACCAAGGTTGACATGTTTCGAGTTCCTTTCAACATTTTGGAAATCCCGCTGAAACTTTGGACATTCTCGCGAAGGGTTCCCGATCCCACACAAGACTGGTACCCTTTCACGTCCAAATCTCTCAAACTCCGGGAGAGATTCTCAAAACCAAGGTTGACATGTTTCGAGTTCCTTTCAACATTTTGGAAATCCCGCTGAAACTTTGGACATTCTCGCGAAGGGTTCCCAATCCACGACAAGACTGGTACTCTTTCACGTCCAAATCTCTCAAACTCCGGGAGAGATTCTCAAAACCGAGGTTGACATGTTTCGAGTTCCTCTCAACATTTTGGAAATCCCGCTGAAACTTTGGACATTCTTGCGAAGGGTTCCCAATCCCCGACAAGACTGGTACCCTTTCACGTCCAAATCTCTCAAACTCCAGGAGAGATTCTCAAAACCAAGGTTGACATGTTTTGAGTTCCTCTCAACATTTTGGAAATCCCGCTGAAACTTTGGACATTCTGGCGAAGGGTTCCCAATCCCCGACAAGACTGGTACCCTTTCACGTCCAAATCTCTCAAACTCCGGGAGAGATTCTCAAAACCAAGGTTGACATGTTTCGAGTTCCTCTCAACATTTTGGAAATCCCGCTGAAACTTTGGACATTCTCGCGAAGGGTTCCCAATCCCCGACAAGACTGGTACCCTTTCACGTCCAAATCTCTCAAACTCCGGGAGAGATTCTCAAAACCAAGGCTGACATGTTTCGAGTTCCTCTCACCATTTTGGAAATCCCGCTGAAACTTTGGACATTCTCGCGAAGGGTTCCCGATCCCACACAAGACTGGTACCCTTTCACGTCCAAATCTCTCAAACTCCGGGAGAGATTCTCAAAACCAAGGTTGACATGATTCGAGTTCCTCTCAACGTTTTGGAAATCCCGCTGAAACTTTGGACATTCTCGCGAAGGGTTCCCAATCCCCGACAAGACTGGTACCCTTTCACGTCCAAATCTCTCAAACTCCGGGAGAGATTCTCAAAACCAAGGTTGACATGTTTCGAGTTCCTCTTAACATTTTGGAAATCCCGCTGAAACTTTGGACATTCTCGCGAAGGGTTCCCAATCCCCGACAAGACTGGTACCCTTTCACGTCCAAATCTCTCAAACTCCGGGAGAGATTCTCAAAACCAAGGTTGACATGTTTCGAGTTCCTCTCAACATTTTGGAAATCCCGCTGAAACTTTGGACATTCTCGCAAAGGGTTCCCGATCCCACACAAGACTGGTACCCTTTCACGTCCAAATCTCTCAAACTCCGGGAGAGATTCTCAAAACCAAGGTTGACATGTTTCGAGTTCCTTTCAACATTTTGGAAATCCCGCTGAAACTTTGGACATTCTCGCGAAGGATTCCCAATCCCCGACAAGACTGGTACCCTTTCACGTCCAAATCTCTCAAACTCCGGGAGAGATTCTCAAAACCAAGGCTGACATGTTTCGAGTTCCTCTCAACATTTTGGAAATCCCGCTGAAACTTTGGACATTCTGGCGAAGGGTTCCCAATCCCCGACAAGACTGGTACCCTTTCACGTCCAAATCTCTCAAACTCCGGGAGAGATTCTCAAAACCAAGGTTGACATGTTTCGAGTTCCTCTCAACATTTTGGAAATCCCGCTGAAACTTTGGACATTCTGGCGAAGGGTTCCCAATCCCCGACAAGACTGGTACCCTTTCACGTCCAAATCTCTCAAACTCCGGGAGAGATTCTCAAAACCAAGGTTGACATGTTTCGAGTTCCTCTCAACATTTTGGAAATCCCGCTGAAACTTTGGACATTCTGGCGAAGGGTTCCCAATCCCCGACAAGACTGGTACCCTTTCACGTCCAAATCTCTCAAACTCCGGGAGAGATTCTCAAAACCAAGGTTGACATGAATCGAGTTCCTCTCAACGTTTTGGAAATCCCGCTGAAACTTTGGACATTCTCGCGAAGGGTTCCCAATCCCCGACAAGACTGGTACCCTTTCACGTCCAAATCTCTCAAACTCCGGGAGAGATTCTCAAAACCAAGGTCGACATGTTTCGAGTTCCTCTCAACATTTTGGAAATCCCGCTGAAACTTTGGACATTCTGGCGAAGGGTTCCCAATCCCCGACAAGACTGGTACCCTTTCACGTCCAAATCTCTCAAACTCCGGGAGAGATTCTCAAAACCAAGGTTGACATGTTTCGAGTTCCTTTCAACATTTTGGAAATCCCGCTGAAACTTTGGACATTCTCGCGAAGGGTTCCCGATCCCACACAAGACTGTTACCCTTTCACGTCCAAATCTCTCAAACTCCGGGAGAGATTCTCAAAACCAAGGTTGACATGTTTCGAGTTCCTTTCAACATTTTGGAAATCCCGCTGAAACTTTGGACATTCTCGCGAAGGGTTCCCAATCCACGACAAGACTGGTACTCTTTCACGTCCAAATCTCTCAAACTCCGGGAGAGATTCTCAAAACCGAGGTTGACATGTTTCGAGTTCCTCTCAACATTTTGGAAATCCCGCTGAAACTTTGGACATTCTCGCGAAGGGTTCCCAATCCCCGACAAGACTGGTACCCTTTCACGTCCAAATCTCTCAAACTCCGGGAGAGATTCTCAAAACCAAGGTTGATATATTTTGAGTTCCTCTCAACATTTTAGAAATCCCCCTGAAACTTTGGACATTCTCGCGAAGGGTTCCCAATCCCCGACAAGACTGGTACCCTTTCACGTCCAAATCTCTCAAACTCCGGGAGAGATTCTCAAAACCAAGGTTGACATGTTTCGAGTTCCTCTCAACATTTTGGAAATCCCGCTGAAACTTTGGACATTCTCGCGAAGGGTTCCCAATCCCCGACAAGACTGGTACCCTTTCACGTCCAAATCTCTCAAACTCCGGGAGAGATTCTCAAAACCAAGGCTGACATGTTTCGAGTTCCTCTCACCATTTTGGAAATCCCGCTGAAACTTTGGACATTCTGGCGAAGGGTTCCCAATCCCCGACAAGACTGGTACCCTTTCACGTCCAAATCTCTCAAACTCCGGGAGAGATTCTCAAAACCAAGGTTGACATGTTTCGAGTTCCTCTCAACATTTTGGAAATCCCGCTGAAACTTTGGACATTCTGGCGAAGGGTTCCCAATCCCCGACAAGACTGGTACCCTTTCACGTCCAAATCTCTCAAACTCCGGGAGAGATTCTCAAAACCAAGGTTGACATGATTCGAGTTCCTCTCAACGTTTTGGAAATCCCGCTGAAACTTTGGACATTCTCGCGAAGGGTTCCCAATCCCCGACAAGACTGGTACCCTTTCACGTCCAAATCTCTCAAACTCCGGGAGAGATTCTCAAAACCAAGGTTGACATGTTTCGAGTTCCTCTCAACATTTTGGAAATCCCGCTGAAACTTTGGACATTCTGGCGAAGGGTTCCCAATCCCCGACAAGACTGGTACCCTTTCACGTCCAAATCTCTCAAACTCCGGGAGAGATTCTCAAAACCAAGGTTGACATGTTTCGAGTTCCTCTCAACATTTTGGAAATCCCGCTGAAACTTTGGATATTCTCGCGAAGGGTTCCCAATCCCCGACAAGACTGGTACCCTTTCACGTCCAAATCTCTCAAACTCCGGGAGAGATTCTCAAAACCAAGGTTGACATGTTTCGAGTTCCTTTCAACATTTTGGAAATCCCGCTGAAACTTTGGACATTCTCGCGAAGGGTTCCCAATCCACGACAAGACTGGTACTCTTTCACGTCCAAATCTCTCAAACTCCGGGAGAGATTCTCAAAACCGAGGTTGACATGTTTCGAGTTCCTCTCAACATTTTGGAAATCCCGCTGAAACTTTGGACATTCTTGCGAAGGGTTCCCAATCCCCGACAAGACTGGTACCCTTTCACGTCCAAATCTCTCAAACTCCAGGAGAGATTCTCAAAACCAAGGTTGACATGTTTTGAGTTCCTCTCAACATTTTGGAAATCCCGCTGAAACTTTGGACATTCTCGCGAAGGGTTCCCAATCCCCGACAAGACTGGTACCCTTTCACGTCCAAATCTCTCAAACTCCGGGAGAGATTCTCAAAACCAAGGTTGACATGTTTCGAGTTCCTCTCAACATTTTGGAAATCCCGCTGAAACTTTGGACATTCTCGCGAAGGGTTCCCAATCCCCGACAAGACTGGTACCCTTTCACGTCCAAATCTCTCAAACTCCGGGAGAGATTCTCAAAACCAAGGCTGACATGTTTCGAGTTCCTCTCACCATTTTGGAAATCCCGCTGAAACTTTGGACATTCTGGCGAAGGGTTCCCAATCCCCGACAAGACTGGTACCCTTTCACGTCCAAATCTCTCAAACTCCGGGAGAGATTCTCAAAACCAAGGTTGACATGTTTCGAGTTCCTCTCAACATTTTGGAAATCCCGCTGAAACTTTGGACATTCTCGCGAAGGGTTCCCAATCCCTGACAAGACTGGTACCCTTTCACGTCCAAATCTCTCAAACTCCGGGAGAGATTCTCAAAACCGAGGTTGACATGTTTCGAGTTCCTCTCAACATTTTGGAAATCCCGCTGAAACTTTTAACATTCTCGCGAAGGGTTCCCAATCCCCGACAAGACTGGTACCCTTTCACGTCCAAATCTCTCAAACTCCGGGAGAGATTCTCAAAACCAAGGTTGACATGTTTCGAGTTCCTCTCAACATTTTGGAAATCCCGCTGAAACTTTGGACATTCTCGCGAAGGGTTCCCAATCCCCGACAAGACTGGTACCCTTTCACGTCCAAATCTCTCAAACTCCGGGAGAGATTCTCAAAACCAAGGTTGACATGTTTCGAGTTCCTTTCAACATTTTGGAAATCCCGCTGAAACTTTGGACATTCTCGCGAAGGGTTCCCGATCCCACACAAGACTGGTACCCTTTCACGTCCAAATCTCTCAAACTCCGGGAGAGATTCTCAAAACCAAGGTTGACATGTTTCGAGTTCCTTTCAACATTTTGGAAATCCCGCTGAAACTTTGGACATTCTCGCGAAGGGTTCCCAATCCACGACAAGACTGGTACTCTTTCACGTCCAAATCTCTCAAACTCCGGGAGAGATTCTCAAAACCGAGGTTGACATGTTTCGAGTTCCTCTCAACATTTTGGAAATCCCGCTGAAACTTTGGACATTCTTGCGAAGGGTTCCCAATCCCCGACAAGACTGGTACCCTTTCACGTCCAAATCTCTCAAACTCCAGGAGAGATTCTCAAAACCAAGGTTGACATGTTTTGAGTTCCTCTCAACATTTTGGAAATCCCGCTGAAACTTTGGACATTCTGGCGAAGGGTTCCCAATCCCCGACAAGACTGGTACCCTTTCACGTCCAAATCTCTCAAACTCCGGGAGAGATTCTCAAAACCAAGGTTGACATGTTTCGAGTTCCTCTCAACATTTTGGAAATCCCGCTGAAACTTTGGACATTCTCGCGAAGGGTTCCCAATCCCCGACAAGACTGGTACCCTTTCACGTCCAAATCTCTCAAACTCCGGGAGAGATTCTCAAAACCAAGGCTGACATGTTTCGAGTTCCTCTCACCATTTTGGAAATCCCGCTGAAACTTTGGACATTCTCGCGAAGGGTTCCCGATCCCACACAAGACTGGTACCCTTTCACGTCCAAATCTCTCAAACTCCGGGAGAGATTCTCAAAACCAAGGTTGACATGATTCGAGTTCCTCTCAACGTTTTGGAAATCCCGCTGAAACTTTGGACATTCTCGCGAAGGGTTCCCAATCCCCGACAAGACTGGTACCCTTTCACGTCCAAATCTCTCAAACTCCGGGAGAGATTCTCAAAACCAAGGTTGACATGTTTCGAGTTCCTCTTAACATTTTGGAAATCCCGCTGAAACTTTGGACATTCTCGCGAAGGGTTCCCAATCCCCGACAAGACTGGTACCCTTTCACGTCCAAATCTCTCAAACTCCGGGAGAGATTCTCAAAACCAAGGTTGACATGTTTCGAGTTCCTCTCAACATTTTGGAAATCCCGCTGAAACTTTGGGCATTCTCGCGAAGGGTTCCCAATCCCCGACAAGACTGGTACCCTTTCACGTCCAAATCTCTCAAACTGCGGGAGAGATTCTCAAAACCGAGGTTGACATGTTTCGAGTTCCTCTCAACATTTTGGAAATCCCGCTGAAACTTTGGACATTCTCGCGAAGGGTTCCCAATCCCCGACAAGACTGGTACCCTTTCACGTCCAAATCTCTCAAACTCCGGGAGAGATTCTCAAAACCAAGGTTGACATGAATCGAGTTCCTCTCAACGTTTTGGAAATCCCGCTGAAACTTTGGACATTCTCGCGAAGGGTTCCCAATCCCCGACAAGACTGGTACCCTTTCACGTCCAAATCTCTCAAACTCCGGGAGAGATTCTCAAAACCAAGGTTGACATGTTTCGAGTTCCTCTCAACATTTTGGAAATCCCGCTGAAACTTTGGACATTCTGGCGAAGGGTTCCCAATCCCCGACAAGACTGGTACCCTTTCACGTCCAAATCTCTCAAACTCCGGGAGAGATTCTCAAAACCAAGGTTGACATGTTTCAAGTTCCTCTCAACGTTTTGCACATCCCGCTGAAACTTTGGACATTCTGGCGAAGGGTTCCCAATCCCCGACAAGACTGGTACCCTTTCACGTCCAAATCTCTCAAACTCCGGGAGAGATTCTCAAAACCAAGGTTGACATGTTTCGAGTTCCTCTCAACATTTTGGAAATCCCGCTGAAACTTTGGACATTCTGGCGAAGGGTTCCCAATCCCCGACAAGACTGGTACCCTTTCACGTCCAAATCTCTCAAACTCCGGGAGAGATTCTCAAAACCAAGGTTGACATGTTTCGAGTTCCTCTCAACATTTTGGAAATCCCGCTGAAACTTTGGACATTCTCGTGAAGGGTTCCCAATCCCCGACAAGACTGGTACCCTTTCACGTCCAAATCTCTCAAACTCCGGGAGAGATTCTCAAAACCAAGGTTGACATGTTTCGAGTTCCTCTCAACATTTTGGAAATCCCGCTGAAACTTTGGACATTCTCGCGAAGGGTTCCCAATCCCCGACAAGACTGGTACCCTTTCACGTCCAAATCTCTCAAACTCCGGGAGAGATTCTCAAAACCAAGGTTGACATGTTTCGAGTTCCTCTCAACATTTTGGAAATCCCGCTGAAACTTTGGGCATTCTCGCGAAGGGTTCCCAATCCCCGACAAGACTGGTACCCTTTCACATCCAAATCTCTCAAACTCCGGGAGAGATTCTCAAAACCAAGGTTAACATGTTTCGAGTTCCTCTCAACATTTTGGAAATCCCGCTGAAACTTTGGACATTCTCGCGAAGGGTTCCCAATCCCCGACAAGACTGGTACCCTTTCACGTCCAAATCTCTCAAACTCCGGGAGAGATTCTCAAAACCAAGGTTGACATGTTTCGAGTTCCTTTCAACATTTTGGAAATCCCGCTGAAACTTTGAACATTCTCGCGAAAAGTTCCCAATCCCCGACAGGACGGGTACCCTTCCACGTCCAAATCTCTCAAACTTCGGGAGAGATTCTCAAAACCAAGGTTGACATGTTTCGAGTTCCTCTCAACATTTTGGAAATCCCGCTGAAACTTTGGACATTCTCGCGAAGGGTTCCCAATCCCCGACAAGACTGGTACCCTTTCACGTCCAAATCTCTCAAACTCCGGGAGAGATTCTCAAAACCAAGGTTGACATGTTTCGAGTTCCTCTCAACGTTTTGGAAATCCCGCTGAAACTTTGGACATTCTCGCAAAGGGTTCCCAATCCCCGACAAGACTGGTACCCTTTCACGTCCAAATCTCTCAAACTCCGGGAGAGATTCTCAAAACCAAGGTTGACATGTTTCGAGTTCCTCTCAACGTTTTGCACATCCCGCTGAAACTTTGGACATTCTGGCGAAGGGTTCCCAATCCCCGACAAGACTGGTACCCTTTCACGTCCAAATCTCTCAAACTCCGGGAGAGATTCTCAAAACCAAGGTTGACATGTTTCGAGTTCCTCTCAACATTTTGGAAATCCCGCTGAAACTTTGGACATTCTGGCGAAGGGTTCCCAATCCCCGACAAGACTGGTACCCTTTCACGTCCAAATCTCTCAAACTCCGGGAGAGATTCTCAAAACCAAGGTTGACATGTTTCGAGTTCCTCTCAACATTTTGGAAATCCCGCTGAAACTTTGGACATTCTGGCGAAGGGTTCCCAATCCCCGACAAGACTGGTACCCTTTCACGTCCAAATCTCTCAAACTCCGGGAGAGATTCTCAAAACCAAGGTTGACATGTTTCGAGTTCCTCTGAACATTTTGGAAATCCCGCTGAAACTTTGGACATTCTGGCGAAGGGTTCCCAATCCCCGACAAGACTGGTACCCTTTCACGTCCAAATCTCTCAAACTCCGGGAGAGATTCTCAAAACCAAGGTTGACATGTTTCGAGTTCCTCTCAACGTTTTGCACATCCCGCTGAAACTTTGGACATTCTGGCGAAGGGTTCCCAATCCCCGACAAGACTGGTACCCTTTCACGTCCAAATCTCTCAAACTCCGGGAGAGATTCTCAAAACCAAGGTTGACATGTTTCGAGTTCCTCTCAACATTTTGGAAATCCCGCTGAAACTTTGGACATTCTGGCGAAGGGTTCCCAATCCCCGACAAGACTGGTACCCTTTCACGTCCAAATCTCTCAAACTCCGGGAGAGATTCTCAAAACCAAGGTTGACATGTTTCGAGTTCCTCTCAACATTTTGGAAATCCCGCTGAAACTTTGGACATTCTGGCGAAGGGTTCCCAATCCCCGACAAGACTGGTACCCTTTCACGTCCAAATCTCTCAAACTCCGGGAGAGATTCTCAAAACCAAGGTTGAAATGTTTCGAGTTCCTCTCAACATTTTGGAAATCCCGCTGAAACTTTGGACATTCTCGCGAAGGGTTCCCAATCCCCGACAAGACTGGTACCCTTTCACGTCCAAATCTCTCAAACTCCGGGAGAGATTCTCAAAACCAAGGTTGACATGTTTCGAGTTCCTCTCAACATTTTGGAAATCCCGCTGAAACTTTGGACATTCTGGCGAAGGGTTCCCAATCCCCGACAAGACTGGTACCCTTTCACATCCAAATCTCTCAAACTCCGGGAGAGATTCTCAAAACCAAGGTTAACATGTTTCGAGTTCCTCTCAACATTTTGGAAATCCCGCTGAAACTTTGGACATTCTCGCGAAGGGTTCCCAATCCCCGACAAGACTGGTACCCTTTCACGTCCAAATCTCTCAAACTCCGGGAGAGATTCTCAAAACCAAGGTTGACATGTTTCGAGTTCCTTTCAACATTTTGGAAATCCCGCTGAAACTTTGAACATTCTCGCGAAAAGTTCCCAATCCCCGACAGGACGGGTACCCTTCCACGTCCAAATCTCTCAAACTTCGGGAGAGATTCTCAAAACCAAGGTTGACATGTTTCGAGTTCCTCTCAACATTTTGGAAATCCCGCTGAAACTTTGGACATTCTCGCGAAGGGTTCCCAATCCCCGACAAGACTGGTACCCTTTCACGTCCAAATCTCTCAAACTCCGGGAGAGATTCTCAAAACCAAGGTTGACATGTTTCGACTTCCTCTCAACATTTTGGAAATCCCGCTGAAACTTTGGACATTCTCGCGAAGGGTTCCCGATCCCACACAAGACTGGTACCCTTTCACGTCCAAATCTCTCAAACTCCGGGAGAGATTCTCAAAACCAAGGTTGACATGTTTCGAGTTCCTTTCAACATTTTGGAAATCCCGCTGAAACTTTGGACATTCTGGCGAAGGGTTCCCAATCCCCGACAAGACTGGTACTCTTTCACGTCCAAATCTCTCAAACTCCGGGAGAGATTCTCAAAACCGAGGTTGACATGTTTCGAGTTCCTCTCAACATTTTGGAAATCCCGCTGAAACTTTGGACATTCTCGCGAAGGGTTCCCAATCCACGACAAGACTGGTACTCTTTCACGTCCAAATCTCTCAAACTCCGGGAGAGATTCTCAAAACCAAGGTTGACATGTTTCGAGTTCCTCTCAACATTTTGGAAATCCCGCTGAAACTTTGGACATTCTGGCGAAGGGTTCCCAATCCCCGACAAGACTGGTACCCTTTCACGTCCAAATCTCTCAAACTCCGGGAGAGATTCTCAAAACCAAGGCTGACATGTTTCGAGTTCCTCTCACCATTTTGGAAATCCCGCTGAAACTTTGGACATTCTGGCGAAGGGTTCCCAATCCCCGACAAGACTGGTACCCTTTCACATCCAAATCTCTCAAACTCCGGGAGAGATTCTCAAAACCAAGGTTGACATGTTTCGAGTTCCTCTCAACATTTTGGAAATCCCGCTGAAACTTTGGACATTCTCGCGAAGGGTTCCCAATCCCCGACAGGACTGGTACCCTTTCACGTCCAAATCTCTCAAACTCCGGGAGAGATTCTCAAAACCGAGGTTGACATGTTTCGAGTTCCTCTCAACATTTTGGAAATCCCGCTGAAACTTTGGACATTCTGGCGAAGGGTTCCCAATCCCCGACAAGACTGGTACACTTTCACGTCCAAATCTCTCAAACTCCGGGAGAGATTCTCAAAACCAAGGTTGACATGAATCGAGTTCCTCTCAACGTTTTGGAAATCCCGCTGAAACTTTGGACATTCTCGCGAAGGGTTCCCAATCCCCGACAAGACTGGTACCCTTTCACGTCCAAATCTCTCAAACTCCGGGAGAGATTCTCAAAACCAAGGTTGACATGTTTCGAGTTCCTCTCAACATTTTGGAAATCCCGCTGAAACTTTGGACATTCTGGCGAAGGGTTCCCAATCCCCGACAAGACTGGTACCCTTTCACGTCCAAATCTCTCAAACTCCGGGAGAGATTCTCAAAACCAAGGTTGACATGTTTCGAGTTCCTTTCAACATTTTGGAAATCCCGCTGAAACTTTGGACATTCTCGCGAAGGGTTCCCGATCCCACACAAGACTGGTACCCTTTCACGTCCAAATCTCTCAAACTCCGGGAGAGATTCTCAAAACCAAGGTTGACATGTTTCGAGTTCCTCTCAACATTTTGGAAATCCCGCTGAAACTTTGGACATTCTCGCGAAGGGTTCCCAATCCACGACAAGACTGGTACTCTTTCACGTCCAAATCTCTCAAACTCCGGGAGAGATTCTCAAAACCGAGGTTGACATGTTTCGAGTTCCTCTCAACATTTTGGAAATCCCGCTGAAACTTTGGACATTCTTGCGAAGGGTTCCCAATCCCCGACAAGACTGGTACCCTTTCACGTCCAAATCTCTCAAACTCCAGGAGAGATTCTCAAAACCAAGGTTGACATGTTTTGAGTTCCTCTCAACATTTTGGAAATCCCGCTGAAACTTTGGACATTCTCGCGAAGGGTTCCCAATCCCCGACAAGACTGGTACCCTTTCACGTCCAAATCTCTCAAACTCCGGGAGAGATTCTCAAAACCAAGGTTGACATGTTTCGAGTTCCTCTCAACATTTTGGAAATCCCGCTGAAACTTTGGACATTCTCGCGAAGGGTTCCCAATCCCCGACAAGACTGGTACCCTTTCACGTCCAAATCTCTCAAACTCCGGGAGAGATTCTCAAAACCAAGGCTGACATGTTTCGAGTTCCTCTCACCATTTTGGAAATCCTGCTGAAACTTTGGACATTCTGGCGAAGGGTTCCCAATCCCCGACAAGACTGGTACCCTTTCACGTCCAAATCTCTCAAACTCCGGGAGAGATTCTCAAAACCAAGGTTGACATGTTTCGAGTTCCTCTCAACATTTTGGAAATCCCGCTGAAACTTTGGACATTCTCGCGAAGGGTTCCCAATCCCTGACAAGACTGGTACCCTTTCACGTCCAAATCTCTCAAACTCCGGGAGAGATTCTCAAAACCGAGGTTGACATGTTTCGAGTTCCTCTCAACATTTTGGAAATCCCGCTGAAACTTTGGACATTCTGGCGAAGGGTTCCCAATCCCCGACAAGACTGGTACCCTTTCACGTCCAAATCTCTCAAACTCCGGGAGAGATTCTCAAAACCAAGGTTGACATGATTCGAGTTCCTCTCAACATTTTGGAAATCCCGCTGAAACTTTGGACATTCTCGCGAAGGGTTCCCAATCCCCGACAAGACTGGTACCCTTTCACGTCCAAATCTCTCAAACTCCGGGAGAGATTCTCAAAACCAAGGTTGACATGTTTCGAGTTCCTCTCAACATTTTGGAAATCCCGCTGAAACTTTGGACATTCTGGCGAAGGGTTCCCAATCCCCGACAAGACTGGTACCCTTTCACGTCCAAATCTCTCAAACTCCGGGAGAGATTCTCAAAACCAAGGTTGACATGTTTCGAGTTCCTCTCAACATTTTGGAAATCCCGCTGAAACTTTGGACATTCTCGTGAAGGGTTCCCAATCCCCGACAAGACTGGTACCCTTTCACGTCCAAATCTCTCAAACTCCGGGAGAGATTCTCAAAACCAAGGTTGACATGTTTCGAGTTCCTTTCAACATTTTGGAAATCCCGCTGAAACTTTGAACATTCTCGCGAAAAGTTCCCAATCCCCGACAGGACGGGTACCCTTTCACGTCCAAATCTCTCAAACTTCGGGAGAGATTCTCAAAACCAAGGTTGACATGTTTCGAGTTCCTCTCAACATTTTGGAAATCCCGCTGAACTTTGGACATTCTCGCGAAGGGTTCCCAATCCCCGACAAGACTGGTACCCTTTCACGTCCAAATCTCTCAAACTCCGGGAGAGATTCTCAAAACCGAGGTTGACATGTTTCGAGTTCCTCTCAACATTTTGGAAATCCCGCTGAAACTTTGGACATTCTCGCGAAGGGTTCCCAATCCCCGACAAGACTGGTACCCTTTCACGTCCAAATCTCTCAAACTCCAGGAGAGATTCTCAAAACCAAGGTTGACATGTTTTGAGTTCCTCTCAACATTTTGGAAATCCCGCTGAAACTTTGGACATTCTGGCGAAGGGTTCCCAATCCCCGACAAGACTGGTACCCTTTCACGTCCAAATCTCTCAAACTCCGGGAGAGATTCTCAAAACCAAGGTTGACATGTTTCGAGTTCCTTTCAACATTTTGGAAATCCCGCTGAAACTTTGGACATTCTCGCGAAGGGTTCCCAATCCACGACAAGACTGGTACTCTTTCACGTCCAAATCTCTCAAACTCCGGGAGAGATTCTCAAAACCGAGGTTGACATGTTTCGAGTTCCTCTCAACATTTTGGAAATCCCGCTGAAACTTTGGACATTCTGGCGAAGGGTTCCCAATCCCCGACAAGACTGGTACCCTTTCACGTCCAAATCTCTCAAACTCCGGGAGAGATTCTCAAAACCAAGGTTGACATGTTTCGAGTTCCTTTCAACATTTTGGAAATCCCGCTGAAACTTTGGACATTCTCGCGAAGGGCTCCCAATCCACGACAAGACTGGTACTCTTTCACGTCCAAATCTCTCAAACTCCGGGAGAGATTCTCAAAACCAAGGTTGACATGTTTCGAGTTCCTCTCAACATTTTGGAAATCCCGCTGAAACTTTGGACATTCTGGCGAAGGGTTCCCAATCCCCGACAAGACTGGTACCCTTTCACGTCCAAATCTCTCAAACTCCGGGAGGGATTCTCAAAACCAAGGTTGACATGTTTCGAGTTCCTCTCAACATTTTGGAAATCCCGCTGAAACTTTGGACATTCTGGCGAAGGGTTCCCAATCCCCGACAAGACTGGTACCCTTTCACGTCCAAATCTCTCAAACTCCGGGAGAGATTCTCAAAACCAAGGTTGACATGTTTCGAGTTCCTTTCAACATTTTGGAAATCCCGCTGAAACTTTGGACATTCTCGCGAAGGGTTCCCAATCCACGACAAGACTGGTACTCTTTCACGTCCAAATCTCTCAAACTCCGGGAGAGATTCTCAAAACCGAGGTTGACATGTTTCGAGTTCCTCTCAACATTTTGGAAATCCCGCTGAAACTTTGGACATTCTTGCGAAGGGTTCCCAATCCCCGACAAGACTGGTACCCTTTCACGTCAAAATCTCTCAAACTCCAGGAGAGATTCTCAAAACCAAGGTTGACATGTTTTGAGTTCCTCTCAACATTTTGGAAATCCCCCTGAAACTTTGGACATTCTCGCGAAGGGTTCCCAATCCCCGACAAGACTGGTACCCTTTCACGTCCAAATCTCTCAAACTCTGGGAGAGATTCTCAAAACCAAGGTTGACATGTTTCGAGTTCCTCTCAACATTTTGGAAATCCCGCTGAAACTTTGGACATTCTCGCGAAGGGTTCCCAATCCCCGACAAGACTGGTACCCTTTCACGTCCAAATCTCTCAAACTCCGGGAGAGATTCTCAAAACCAAGGTTGACATGTTTCGAGTTCCTCTCAACATTTTGGAAATCCCGCTGAAACTTTGGACATTCTGGCGAAGGGTTCCCAATCCCCGACAAGACTGGTACCCTTTCACGTCCAAATCTCTCAAACTCCGGGAGAGATTCTCAAAACCAAGGTTGACATGTTTCGAGTTCCTCTCAACGTTTTGCACATCCCGCTGAAACTTTGGACATTCTGGCGAAGGGTTCCCAATCCCCGACAAGACTGGTACCCTTTCACGTCCAAATCTCTCAAACTCCGGGAGAGATTCTCAAAACCAAGGTTGACATGTTTCGAGTTCCTCTCAACATTTTGGAAATCCCGCTGAAACTTTGGACATTCTGGCGAAGGGTTCCCAATCCCCGACAAGACTGGTACCCTTTCACGTCCAAATCTCTCAAACTCCGGGAGAGATTCTCAAAACCAAGGTTGACATGTTTCGAGTTCCTCTCAACATTTTGGAAATCCCGCTGAAACTTTGGACATTCTGGCGAAGGGTTCCCAATCCCCGACAAGACTGGTACCCTTTCACGTCCAAATCTCTCAAACTCCGGGAGAGATTCTCAAAACCCAGGTTGACATGTTTCGAGTTCCTCTCAACATTTTGGAAATCCCGCTGAAACTTTGGACATTCTGGCGAAGGGTTCCCAATCCCCGACAAGACTGGTACCCTTTCACGTCCAAATCTCGCAAACTCCGGGAGAGATTCTCAAAACCAAGGTTGACATGTTTCGAGTTCCTCTCAACATTTTGGAAATCCCGCTGAAACTTTGGACATTCTCGCGAAGGGTTCCCAATCCCCGACAAGACTGGTACCCTTTCACGTCCAAATCTCTCAAACTCCGGGAGAGATCCTCAAAACCAAGGTTGACATGTTTCGAGTTCCTCTCAACATTTTGGAAATCCCGCTGAAACTTTGGGCATTCTCGCGAAGGGTTCCCAATCCCCGACAAGACTGGTACCCTTTCACGTCCAAATCTCTCAAACTCCGGGAGAGATTCTCAAAACCAAGGTTGACATGTTTCGAGTTCCTCTCAACATTTTGGAAATCCCGCTGAAACTTTGGACATTCTCGCGAAGGGTTCCCAATCCCCGACAAGACTGGTACCCTTTCACGTCCAAATCTCTCAAACTCCGGGAGAGATTCTCAAAACCAAGGTTGACATGTTTCGAGTTCCTCTCAACATTTTGGAAATCCCGCTGAAACTTTGGGCATTCTCGCGAAGGGTTCCCTATCCCCGACAAGACTGGTACCCTTTCACGTCCAAATCTCTCAAACTCCGGGAGAGATTCTCAAAACCAAGGTTGACATGTTTCGAGTTCCTCTCAACATTTTGGAAATCCCGCTGAAACTTTGGACATTCTCGCGAAGGGTTCCCAATCCCCGACAAGACTGGTACCCTTTCACGTCCAAATCTCTCAAACTCCGGGAGAGATTCTCAAAACCAAGGTTGACATGTTTCAAGTTCCTCTCAACATTTTGGAAATCCCGCTGAAACTTTGGACATTCTCGCGAAGGGTTCCCTATCCCCGACAAGACTGGTACCCTTTCACGTCCAAATCTCTCAAACTCCGGGAGAGATTCTCAAAACCAAGGTTGACATGTTTTGAGTTCCTCTCAACATTTTGGAAATCCCGCTGAAACTTTGGACATTCTCGCGAAGGGTTCCCAATCCCCGACAAGACTGGTACCCTTTCACGTCCAAATCTCTCAAACTCCGGGAGAGATTCTCAAAACCAAGGTTGACATGTTTCGAGTTCCTCTCAACATTTTGGAAATCCCGCTGAAACTTTGGGCATTCTCGCGAAGGGTTCCCAATCCCCGACAAGACTGGTACCCTTTCACGTCCAAATGTCTCAAACTCCGGGAGAGATTCTCAAAACCAAGGTTGACATGTTTCGAGTTCCTCTCAACATTTTGGAAATCCTGCTGAAACTTTGGACATTCTCGCGAGGGGTTCCCAATCCCCGACAAGACTGGTACCCTTTCACGTCCAAATCTCTCAAACTCCGGGAGAGATTCTCAAAACCAAGGTTGACATGTTTCGAGTTCCTCTCAACATTTTGGAAATCCCGCTGAAACTTTGGACATTCTCGCGAAGGGTTCCCAATCCCCGACAAGACTGGTACCCTTTCACGTCCAAATCTCTTAAACTCCGGGAGAGATTCTCAAAACCAAGGTTGACATGTTTCGAGTTCCTCTCAACATTTTGGAAATCCCGCTGAAACTTTGGGCATTCTCGCGAAGGGTTCCCAATCCCCGACAAGACTGGTACCCTTTCACGTCCAAATCTCTCAAACTCCGGGAGAGATTCTCAAAACCGAGGTTGACATGTTTCGAGTTCCTCTCAACATATTGGAAATCCCCCTGAAACTTTGGGAATTCTCGCGAAGGGTTCCCAATCCCCGACAAGACTGGTACCCTTTCACGTCCAAATCTCTCAAACTCCGGGAGAGATTCTCAAAACCAAGGTTGACATGTTTCGAGTTCCTCTCAACATTTTGGAAATCCCGCTGAAACTTTGGACATTCTGGCGAAGGGTTCCCAATCCCCGACAAGACTGGTACCCTTTCACGTCCAAATCTCTCAAACTCCGGGAGAGATTCTCAAAACCAAGGTTGACATGTTTCGAGTTCCTCTCAACATTTTGGAAATCCCGCTGAAACTTTGGGCATTCTCGCGAAGGGTTCCCAATCCCCGACAAGACTGGTACCCTTTCACGTCCAAATCTCTCAAACTCCGGGAGAGATTCTCAAAACCAAGGTTGACATGTTTCGAGTTCCTCTCAACATTTTGGAAATCCCCCTGAAACTTTGGGCATTCTCGCGAAGGGTTCCCAATCCCCGACAAGACTGGTACCCTTTTACGTCCAAATCTCTCAAACTCCGGGAGAGATTCTCAAAACCAAGGTTGACATGTTTCGAGTTCCTCTCAACATTTTGGAAATCCCGCTGAAACTTTGGGCATTCTCGCGAAGGGTTCCCAATCCCCGACAAGACTGGTACCCTTTCACGTCCAAATCTCTCAAACTCCGGGAGAGATTCTCAAAACCAAGGTTGACATGTTTCGAGTTCCTCTCAACATTTTGGAAATCCCGCTGAAACTTTGGACATTCTCGCGAAGGGTTCCCAATCCCCGACAAGACTGGTACCCTTTCACGTCCAAATCTCTCAAACTCCGGGAGAGATTCTCAAAACCAAGGTTGACATGTTTCGAGTTCCTCTCAACATTTTGGAAATCCTGCTGAAACTTTGGACATTCTCGCGAGGGGTTCCCAATCCCCGACAAGACTGGTACCCTTTCACGTCCAAATCTCTCAAACTCCGGGAGAGATTCTCAAAACCAAGGTTGACATGTTTCGAGTTCCTCTCAACATTTTGGAAATCCCGCTGAAACTTTGGACATTCTCGCGAAGGGTTCCCAATCCCCGACAAGACTGGTACCCTTTCACGTCCAAATCTCTCAAACTCCGGGAGAGATTCTCAAAACCAAGGTTGACATGTTTCGAGTTCCTCTCAACATTTTGGAAATCCCGCTGAAACTTTGGGCATTCTCGCGAAGGGTTCCCAATCCCCGACAAGACTGGTACCCTTTCACGTCCAAATCTCTCAAACTCCGGGAGAGATTCTCAAAACCGAGGTTGACATGTTTCGAGTTCCTCTCAACATATTGGAAATCCCCCTGAAACTTTGGGAATTCTCGCGAAGGGTTCCCAATCCCCGACAAGACTGGTACCCTTTCACGTCCAAATCTCTCAAACTCCGGGAGAGATTCTCAAAACCAAGGTTGACATGTTTCGAGTTCCTCTCAACATTTTGGAAATCCCGCTGAAACTTGGGACATTCTCGCGAAGGGTTCCCAATCCCCGACAAGACTGGTACCCTTTCACGTCCAAATCTCTCAAACTCCGGGAGAGATTCTCAAAACCAAGGTTGACATGTTTCGAGTTCCTCTCAACATTTTGGAAATCCCGCTGAAACTTTGGGCATTCTCGCGAAGGGTTCCCAATCCCCGACAAGACTGGTACCCTTTCACGTCCAAATCTCTCAAACTCCGGGAGAGATTCTCAAAACCAAGGTTGACATGTTTCGAGTTCCTCTCAACATTTTGGAAATCCCACTGAAACTTTGGGCATTCTCGCGAAGGGTTCCCAATCCCCGACAAGACTGGTACCCTTTCACGTCCAAATCTCTCAAACTCCGGGAGAGATTCTCAAAACCAAGGTTGACATGTTTCGAGTTCCTCTCAACATTTTGGAAATCCCGCTGAAACTTTGGACATTCTCGCGAAGGGTTCCCAATCCCCGACAAGACTGGTACCCTTTCACGTCCAAATCTCTCAAACTCCGGGAGAGATTCTCAAAACCAAGGTTGACATGTTTCGAGTTCCTCTCAACATTTTGGAAATCCCGCTGAAACTTTGGACATTCTCGCGAAGGGTTCCCAATCCCCGACAAGACTGGTACCCTTTCACGTCCAAATCTCTCAAACTCCGGGAGAGATTCTCAAAACCAAGGTTGACATGTTTCGAGTTCCTCTCAACATTTTGGAAATCCCGCTGAAACTTTGGGCATTCTCGCGAAGGGTTCCCTATCCCCGACAAGACTGGTACCCTTTCACGTCCAAATCTCTCAAACTCCGGGAGAGATTCTCAAAACCAAGGTTGACATGTTTCGAGTTCCTTTCAACATTTTAGAAATCCCGCTGAAACTTTGGACATTCTCGCGAAGGGTTCCCAATCCCCGACAAGACTGGTACCCTTTCACGTCCAAATCTCTCAAACTCCGGGAGAGATTCTCAAAACCAAGGTTGACATGTTTCAAGTTCCTCTCAACATTTTGGAAATCCCGCTGAAACTTTGGACATTCTCGCGAAGGGTTCCCAATCCCCGACAAGACTGGTACCCTTTCACGTCCAAATCTCTCAAACTCCGGGAGAGATTCTCAAAACCAAGGTTGACATGTTTCGAGTTCCTCTCAACATTTTGGAAATCCCGCTGAAACTTTGGACATTCTCGCGAAGGGTTCCCAATCCCCGACAAGACTGGTACCCTTTCACGTCCAAATCTCTCAAACTCCGGGAGAGATTCTCAAAACCAAGGTTGACATGTTTCGAGTTCCTCTCAACATTTTGGAAATCCCGCTGAAACTTTGGGCATTCTCGCGAAGGGTTCCCAATCCCCGACAAGACTGGTACCCTTTCACGTCCAAATCTCTCAAACTCCGGGAGAGATTCTCAAAACCAAGGTTGACATGTTTCGAGTTCCTCTCAACATTTTGGAAATCCTGCTGAAACTTTGGACATTCTCGCGAGGGGTTCCCAATCCCCGACAAGACTGGTACCCTTTCACGTCCAAATCTCTCAAACTCCGGGAGAGATTCTCAAAACCAAGGTTGACATGTTTCGAGTTCCTCTCAACATTTTGGAAATCCCGCTGAAACTTTGGACATTCTCGCGAAGGGTTCCCAATCCCCGACAAGACTGGTACCCTTTCACGTCCAAATCTCTTAAACTCCGGGAGAGATTCTCAAAACCAAGGTTGACATGTTTCGAGTTCCTCTCAACATTTTGGAAATCCCGCTGAAACTTTGGGCATTCTCGCGAAGGGTTCCCAATCCCCGACAAGACTGGTACCCTTTCACGTCCAAATCTCTCAAACTCCGGGAGAGATTCTCTAAACCGAGGTTGACATGTTTCGAGTTCCTCTCAACATTTTGGAAATCCCGCTGAAACTTTGGGCATTCTCGCGAAGGGTTCCCAATCCCCGACAAGACTGGTACCCTTTCACGTCCAAATCTCTCAAACTCCGGGAGAGATTCTCAAAACCAAGGTTGACATGTTTCGAGTTCCTCTCAACATTTTGGAAATCCCGCTGAAACTTTGGACATTCTCGCGAAGGGTTCCCAATCCCCGACAAGACTGGTACCCTTTCACGTCCAAATCTCTCAAACTCCGGGAGAGATTCTCAAAACCAAGGTTGACATGTTTTGAGTTCCTCTCAACATTTTGGAAATCCCGCTGAAACTTTGGGCATTCTCGCGAAGGGTTCCCAATCCCCGACAAGACTGGTACCCTTTCACGTCCAAATCTCTCAAACTCCGGGAGAGATTCTCAAAACCAAGGTTGACATGTTTCGAGTTCCTCTCAACATTTTGGAAATCCCGCTGAAACTTTGGGCATTCTCGCGAAGGGTTCCCAATCCCCGACAAGACTGGTACCCTTTCACGTCCAAATCTCTCAAACTCCGGGAGAGATTCTCAAAACCAAGGTTGACATGTTTCGAGTTCCTCTCAACATTTTGGAAATCCCGCGGGAACATTGGACATTCTCGCGAAGGGTTCCCAATCCCCGACAAGACTGGTACCCTTTCACGTCCAAATCTCTCAAACTCCGGGAGAGATTCTCAAAACCAAGGTTGACATGTTTCGAGTTCCTCTCAACATTTTGGAAATCCCGCTGAAACTTTGGGCATTCTCGCGAAGGGTTCCCAATCCCCGACAAGACTGGTACCCTTTCACGTCCAAATCTCTCAAACTCCGGGAGAGATTCTCAAAACCAAGGTTGACATGTTTCGAGTTCCTCTCAACATTTTGGAAATCCCGCTGAAACTTTGGACATTCTCGCGAAGGGTTCCCAATCCCCGACAAGACTGGTACCCTTTCACGTCCAAATCTCTTAAACTCCGGGAGAGATTCTCAAAACCGAGGTTGACATGTTTCGAGTTCCTCTCAACATTTTGGAAATCCCCCTGAAACTTTGGGCATTCTCGCGAAGGGTTCCCAATCCCCGACAAGACTGGTACCCTTTCACGTCCAAATCTCTCAAACTCCGGGAGAGATTCTCAAAACCAAGGTTGACATGTTTCGAGTTCCTCTCAACATTTTGGAAATCCCGCTGAAACTTTGGACATTCTCGCGAAGGGTTCCCAATCCCCGACAAGACTGGTACCCTTTCACGTCCAAATCTCTCAAACTCCGGGAGAGATTCTCAAAACCAAGGTTGACATGTTTCGAGTTCCTCTCAACATTTTGGAAATCCCGCTGAAACTTTGGGCATTCTCGCGAAGGCTTCCCAATCCCCGACAAGACTGGTACCCTTTCACGTCCAAATCTCTCAAACTCCGGGAGAGAATCTCAAAACCAAGGTTGACATGTTTCGAGTTCCTCTCAACATTTTGGAAATCTTGCTGAAACTTTGGACATTCTCGCGAAGGGTTCCCAATCCCCGACAAGACTGGTACCCTTTCACGTCCAAATCTCTCAAACTCCGGGAGAGATTCTCAAAACCAAGGTTGACATGTTTCGAGTTCCTCTCAACATTTTGGAAATCCCGCTGAAACTTTGGACATTCTCGCGAAGGGTTCCCAATCCCCGACAAGACTGGTACCCTTTCACGTCCAAATCTCTCAAACTCCGGGAGAGATCCTCAAAACCAAGGTTGACATGTTTCGAGTTCCTCTCAACATTTTGGAAATCCCGCTGAAACTTTGGACATTCTCGCGAAGGGTTCCCAATCCCCGACAAGACTGGTACCCTTTCACGTCCAAATCTCTCAAACTCCGGGAGAGATTCTCAAAACCAAGGTTGACATGTTTCGAGTTCCTCTCAACATTTTGGAAATCCCGCTGAAACTTTGGACATTCTCGCAAAGGGTTCCCAATCCCCGACAAGACTGGTACCCTTTCACGTCCAAATCTCTCAAACTCCGGGAGAGATTCTCAAAACCAAGGTTGACATGTTTCGAGTTCCTCTCAACATTTTGGAAATCCCGCTGAAACTTTGGACATTCTCGCGAAGGGTTCCCAATCCCCGACAAGACTGGTACCCTTTCACGTCCAAATCTCTCAAACTCCGGGAGAGATTCTCAAAACCAAGGTTGACATGTTTCGAGTTCCTCTCAACATTTTGGAAATCCCGCTGAAACTTTGGACATTCTCGCGAAGGGTTCCCAATCCCCGACAAGACTGGTACCCTTTCACGTCCAAATCTCTCAAACTCCGGGAGAGATTCTCAAAACCAAGGTTGACATGTTTCGAGTTCCTCTCAACATTTTTGAAATCCCGCTGAAACTTTGGACATTCTCGCGAAGGGTTCCCAATCCCCGACAAGACTGGTACCCTTTCACGTCCAAATCTCTCAAACTCCGGGAGAGATTCTCAAAACCAAGGTTGACATGTTTCGAGTTCCTCTCAACATTTTGGAAATCCCGCTGAAACTTTGGACATTCTCGCGAAGGGTTCCCAATCCCCGACAAGACTGGTACCCTTTCACGTCCAAATCTCTCAAACTCCGGGAGAGATTCTCAAAACCAAGGTTGACATGTTTCAAGTTCCTCTCAACATTTTGGAAATCCCGCTGAAACTTTGGGCATTCTCGCGAAGGGTTCCCAATCCCCGACAAGACTGGTACCCTTTCACGTCCAAATCTCTCAAACTCCGGGAGAGATTCTCAAAACCAAGGTTGACATGTTTCGAGTTCCTCTCAACATTTTGGAAATCCCGCTGAAACTTTGGACATTCTCGCGAAGGGTTCCCAATCCCCGACAAGACTGGTACCCTTTCACGTCCAAATCTCTCAAACTCCGGGAGAGATTCTCAAAACCAAGGTTGACATGTTTCGAGTTCCTCTCAACATTTTGGAAATCCCGCTGAAACTTTGGACATTCTCGCGAAGGGTTCCCAATCCCCGACAAGACTGGTACCCTTTCACGTCCAAATCTCTTAAACTCCGGGAGAGATTCTCAAAACCAAGGTTGACATGTTTCGAGTTCCTCTCAACATTTTGGAAATCCCGCTGAAACTTTGGACATTCTCGCGAAGGGTTCCCAATCCCCGACAAGACTGGTACCCTTTCACGTCCAAATCTCTCAAACTCCGGGAGAGATTCTCAAAACCAAGGTTGACATGTTTCGAGTTCCTCTCAACATTTTGGAAATCCCGCTGAAACTTTGGGCATTCTCGCGAAGGGTTCCCAATCCCACACAAGACTGGTACCCTTTCACGTCCAAATCTCTCAAACTCCGGGAGAGATTCTCAAAACCAAGGTTGACATGTTTCGAGTTCCTCTCAACATTTTGGAAATCCCGCTGAAACTTTGGACATTCTCGCGAAGGGTTCCCAATCCCCGACAAGACTGGTACCCTTTCACGTCCAAATCTCTCAAACTCCGGGAGAGATTCTCAAAACCAAGGTTGACATGTTTCGAGTTCCTCTCAACATTTTGGAAATCCCGCTGAAACTTTGGACATTCTCGCGAAGGGTTCCCTATCCCCGACAAGACTGGTACCCTTTCACGTCCAAATCTCTCAAACTCCGGGAGAGATTCTCAAAACCAAGGTTGACATGTTTCGAGTTCCTCTCAACATTTTGGAAATCCCGCTGAAACTTTGGACATTCTCGCGAAGGGTTCCCAATCCCCGACAAGACTGGTACCCTTTCACGTCCAAATCTCTCAAACTCCGGGAGAGATTCTCAAAACCAAGGTTGACATGTTTCGAGTTCCTCTCAACATTTTGGAAATCCCGCTGAAACTTTGGACATTCTCGCGAAGGGTTCCCAATCCCCGACAAGACTGGTACCCTTTCACGTCCAAATCTCTCAAACTCCGGGAGAGATTCTCAAAACCAAGGTTGACATGTTTCGAGTTCCTCTCAACATTTTGGAAATCCTGCTGAAACTTTGGACATTCTCGCGAGGGTTCCCAATCCCCGACAAGACTGGTACCCTTTCACGTCCAAATCTCTCAAACTCCGGGAGAGATTCTCAAAACCAAGGTTGACATGTTTCGAGTTCCTCTCAACATTTTGGAAATCCCGCTGAAACTTTGGACATTCTCGCGAAGGGTTCCCAATCCCCGACAAGACTGGTACCCTTTCACGTCCAAATCTCTCAAACTCCGGGAGAGATTCTCAAAACCAAGGTTGACATGTTTCGAGTTCCTCTCAACATTTTGGAAATCCCGCTGAAACTTTGGGCATTCTCGCGAAGGGTTCCCAATCTCCGACAAGACTGGTACCCTTTCACGTCCAAATCTCTCAAACTCCGGGAGAGATTCTCAAAACCAAGGTTGACATGTTTCGAGTTCCTCTCAACATTTTGGAAATCCTGCTGAAACTTTGGACATTCTCGCGAGGGGTTCCCAATCCCCGACAAGACTGGTACCCTTTCACGTCCAAATCTCTCAAACTCCGGGAGAGATTCTCAAAACCAAGGTTGACATGTTTCGAGTTCCTCTCAACATTTTGGAAATCCCGCTGAAACTTTGGACATTCTCGCGAAGGGTTCCCAATCCCCGACAAGACTGGTACCCTTTCACGTCCAAATCTCTCAAACTCCGGGAGAGATTCTCAAAACCAAGGTTGACATGTTTCGAGTTCCTCTCAACATTTTGGAAATCCCGCTGAAACTTTGGACATTCTCGCGAAGGGTTCCCAATCCCCGACAAGACTGGTACCCTTTCACGTCCAAATCTCTCAAACTCCGGGAGAGATTCTCAAAACCAAGGTTGACATGTTTCGAGTTCCTCTCAACATTTTGGAAATCCCGCTGAAACTTTGGGCATTCTCGCGAAGGGTTCCCAATCCCCGACAAGACTGGTACCCTTTCACGTCCAAATCTCTCAAACTCCGGGAGAGATTCTCAAAACCAAGGTTGACATGTTTCGAGTTCCTCTCAACATTTTTGAAATCCCGCTGAAACTTTGGACATTCTCGCGAAGGGTTCCCTATCCCCGACAAGACTGGTACCCTTTCACGTCCAAATCTCTCAAACTCCGGGAGAGATTCTCAAAACCAAGGTTGACATGTTTCGAGTTCCTCTCAACATTTTGGAAATCCCGCTGAAACTTTGGACATTCTCGCGAAGGGTTCCCAATCCCCGACAAGACTGGTACCCTTTCACGTCCAAATCTCTCAAACTCCGGGAGAGATTCTCAAAACCAAGGTTGACATGTTTCGAGTTCCTCTCAACATTTTGGAAATCCCGCTGAAACTTTGGGCATTCTCGCGAAGGGTTCCCAATCCCCGACAAGACTGGTACCCTTTCACGTCCAAATCTCTCAAACTCCGGGAGAGATTCTCAAAACCAAGGTTGACATGTTTCGAGTTCCTCTCAACATTTTGGAAATCCTGCTGAAACTTTGGACATTCTCGCGAGGGGTTCCCAATCCCCGACAAGACTGGTACCCTTTCACGTCCAAATCTCTCAAACTCCGGGAGAGATTCTCAAAACCAAGGTTGACATGTTTCGAGTTCCTCTCAACATTTTGGAAATCCCGCTGAAACTTTGGACATTCTCGCGAAGGGTTCCCAATCCCCGACAAGACTGGTACCCTTTCACGTCCAAATCTCTCAAACTCCGGGAGAGATTCTCAAAACCAAGGTTGACATGTTTCGAGTTCCTCTCAACATTTTGGAAATCCCGCTGAAACTTTGGACATTCTCGCAAAGGGTTCCCAATCCCCGACAAGACTGGTACCCTTTCACGTCCAAATCTCTCAAACTCCGGGAGAGATTCTCAAAACCGAGGTTGACATGTTTCGAGTTCCTCTCAACATTTTGGAAATCCCGCTGAAACTTTGGGCATTCTCGCGAAGGGTTCCCAATCCCCGACAAGACTGGTACCCTTTCACGTCCAAATCTCTCAAACTCCGGGAGAGATTCTCAAAACCAAGGTTGACATGTTTCGAGTTCCTCTCAACATTTTGGAAATCCCGCTGAAACTTTGGACATTCTCGCGAAGGGTTCCCAATCCCCGACAAGACTGGTACCCTTTCACGTCCAAATCTCTCAAACTCCGGGAGAGATTCTCAAAACCAAGGTTGACATGTTTCGAGTTCCTCTCAACATTTTGGAAATCCCGCTGAAACTTTGGGCATTCTCGCGAAGGGTTCCCAATCCCCGACAAGACTGGTACCCTTTCACGTCCAAATCTCTCAAACTCCGGGAGAGATTCTCAAAACCAAGGTTGACATGTTTCGAGTTCCTCTCAACATTTTGGAAATCCCCCTGAAACTTTGGGCATTCTCGCGAAGGGTTCCCAATCCCCGACAAGACTGGTACCCTTTCACGTCCAAATCTCTCAAACTCCGGGAGAGATTCTCAAAACCAAGGTTGACATGTTTCGAGTTCCTCTCAACATTTTGGAAATCCCCCTGAAACTTTGGGCATTCTCGCGAAGGGTTCCCAATCCCCGACAAGACTGGTACCCTTTCACGTCCAAATCTCTCAAACTCCGGGAGAGATTCTCAAAACCAAGGTTGACATGTTTCGAGTTCCTCTCAACATTTTGGAAATCCCGCTGAAACTTTGGACATTCTCGCGAAGGGTTCCCAATCCCCGACAAGACTGGTACCCTTTCACGTCCAAATCTCTCAAACTCCGGGAGAGATTCTCAAAACCAAGGTTGACATGTTTCGAGTTCCTCTCAACATTTTGGAAATCCCGCTGAAACTTTGGACATTCTCGCGAAGGGTTCCCAATCCCCGACAAGACTGGTACCCTTTCACGTCCAAATCTCTCAAACTCCGGGAGAGATTCTCAAAACCAAGGTTGACATGTTTCGAGTTCCTCTCAACATTTTGGAAATCCCCCTGAAACCTTGGGCATTCTCGCGAAGGGTTCCCAATCCCCGACAAGACTGGTACCCTTTCACGTCCAAATCTCTCAAACTCCGGGAGAGATTCTCAAAACCAAGGTTGACATGTTTCGAGTTCCTCTCAACATTTTGGAAATCCCGCTGAAACTTTGGACATTCTCGCGAAGGGTTCCCAATCCCCGACAAGACTGGTACCCTTTCACGTCCAAATCTCTCAAACTCCGGGAGAGATTCTCAAAACCAAGGTTGACATGTTTCGAGTTCCTCTCAACATTTTGGAAATCCCGCTGAAACTTTGGACATTCTCGCGAAGGGTTCCCAATCCCCGACAAGACTGGTACCCTTTCACGTCCAAATCTCTCAAACTCCGGGAGAGATTCTCAAAACCAAGGTTGACATGTTTCGAGTTCCTCTCAACATTTTGGAAATCCCGCTGAAACTTTGGGCATTCTCGCGAAGGGTTCCCAATCCCCGACAAGACTGGTACCCTTTCACGTCCAAATCTCTCAAACTCCGGGAGAGATTCTCAAAACCGAGGTTGACATGTTTCGAGTTCCTCTCAACATTTTGGAAATCCCGCTGAAACTTTGGGCATTCTCGCGAAGGGTTCCCAATCCCCGACAAGACTGGTACCCTTTCACGTCCAAATCTCTCAACTCCGGGAGAGATTCTCAAAACCAAGGTTGACATGTTTCGAGTTCCTCTCAACATTTTGGAAATCCCGCTGAAACTTTGGACATTCTCGCGAAGGGTTCCCAATCCCCGACAAGACTGGTACCCTTTCACGTCCAAATCTCTCAAACTCCGGGAGAGATTCTCAAAACCAAGGTTGACATGTTTCGAGTTCCTCTCAACATTTTGGAAATCCCGCTGAAACTTTGGGCATTCTCGCGAAGGGTTCCCAATCCCCGACAAGACTGGTACCCTTTCACGTCCAAATCTCTCAGACTCCGGGAGAGATTCTCAAAACCAAGGTTGACATGTTTCGAGTTCCTCTCAACATTTTGGAAATCCCGCTGAAACTTTGGGCATTCTCGCGAAGGGTTCCCAATCCCCGACAAGACTGGTACCCTTTCACGTCCAAATCTCTCAAACTCCGGGAGAGATTCTCAAAACCAAGGTTGACATGTTTCGAGTTCCTCTCAACATTTTGGAAATCCCGCTGAAACTTTGGACATTCTGGCGAAGGGTTCCCAATCCCCGACAAGACTGGTACCCTTTCACGTCCAAATCTCTCAAACTCCGGGAGAGATTCTCAAAACCAAGGTTGACATGTTTCGAGTTCCTCTCAACATTTTGGAAATCCCGCTGAAACTTTGGGCATTCTCGCGAAGGGTTCCCAATCCCCGACAAGACTGGTACACTTTCACGTCCAAATCTCTCAAACTCCGGGAGAGATTCTCAAAACCAAGGTTGACATGTTTCGAGTTCCTCTCAACATTTTGGAAATCCCCCTGAAACTTTGGGCATTCTCGCGAAGGGTTCCCAATCCCCGACAAGACTGGTACCCTTTCACGTCCAAATCTCTCAAACTCCGGGAGAGATTCTCAAAACCAAGGTTGACATGTTTCGAGTTCCTCTCAACATTTTGGAAATCCCGCTGAAACTTTGGGCATTCTCGCGAAGGGTTCCCAATCCCCGACAAGACTGGTACCCTTTCACGTCCAAATCTCTCAAACTCCGGGAGAGAATCTCAAAACCAAGGTTGACATGTTTCGAGTTCCTCTCAACATTTTGGAAATCTTGCTGAAACTTTGGACATTCTCGCGAAGGGTTCCCAATCCCCAACAAGACTGGTACCCTTTCACGTCCAAATCTCTCAAACTCCGGGAGAGATTCTCAAAACCAAGGTTGACATGTTTCGAGTTCCTCTCAACATTTTGGAAATCCCGCTGAAACTTTGGACATTCTCGCGAAGGGTTCCCAATCCCCGACAAGACTGGTACCCTTTCACGTCCAAATCTCTCAAACTCCGGGAGAGATTCTCAAAACCAAGGTTGACATGTTTCGAGTTCCTCTCAACATTTTGGAAATCCCGCTGAAACTTTGGACATTCTCGCGAAGGGTTCCCAATCCCCGACAAGACTGGTACCCTTTCACGTCCAAATCTCTCAAACTCCGGGAGAGATTCTCAAAACCAAGGTTGACATGTTTCGAGTTCCTCTCAACATTTTGGAAATCCCGCTGAAACTTTGGACATTCTCGCGAAGGGTTCCCAATCCCCGACAAGACTGGTACCCTTTCACGTCCAAATCTCTCAAACTCCGGGAGAGATTCTCAAAACCAAGGTTGACATGTTTCGAGTTCCTCTCAACATTTTGGAAATCCCGCTGAAACTTTGGGCATTCTCGCGAAGGGTTCCCAATCCCCGACAAGACTGGTACCCTTTCACGTCCAAATCTCTCAAACTCCGGGAGAGATTCTCAAAACCAAGGTTGACATGTTTCGAGTTCCTCTCAACATTTTGGAAATCCTGCTGAAACTTTGGACATTCTCGCGAGGGGTTCCCAATCCCCGACAAGACTGGTACCCTTTCACGTCCAAATCTCTCAAACTCCGGGAGAGATTCTCAAAACCAAGGTTGACATGTTTCGAGTTCCTCTCAACATTTTGGAAATCCCGCTGAAACTTTGGACATTCTCGCGAAGGGTTCCCAATCCCCGACAAAACTGGTACCCTTTCACGTCCAAATCTCTCAAACTCCGGGAGAGATTCTCAAAACCAAGGTTGACATGTTTCGAGTTCCTCTCAACATTTTGGAAATCCCGCTGAAACTTTGGACATTCTCGCGAAGGGTTCCCAATCCCCGACAAGACTGGTACCCTTTCACGTCCAAATCTCTCAAACTCCGGGAGAGATTCTCAAAACCAAGGTTGACATGTTTCGAGTTCCTCTCAACATTTTGGAAATCCCGCTGAAACTTTGGACATTCTCGCGAAGGGTTCCCAATCCCCGACAAGACTGGTACCCTTTCACGTCCAAATCTCTCAAACTCCGGGAGAGATTCTCAAAACCAAGGTTGACATGTTTCGAGTTCCTCTCAACATTTTGGAAATCCCGCTGAAACTTTGGACATTCTCGCGAAGGGTTCCCAATCCCCGACAAGACTGGTACCCTTTCACGTCCAAATCTCTCAAACTCCGGGAGAGATTCTCAAAACCAAGGTTGACATGTTTCGAGTTCCTCTCAACATTTTGGAAATCCCGCTGAAACTTTGGGCATTCTCGCGAAGGGTTCCCAATCCCCGACAAGACTGGTACCCTTTCACGTCCAAATCTCTCAAACTCCGGGAGAGATTCTCAAAACCAAGGTTGACATGTTTCGAGTTCCTCTCAACATTTTGGAAATCCTGCTGAAACTTTGGACATTCTCGCGAGGGGTTCCCAATCCCCGACAAGACTGGTACCCTTTCACGTCCAAATCTCTCAAACTCCGGGAGAGATTCTCAAAACCAAGGTTGACATGTTTCGAGTTCCTCTCAACATTTTGGAAATCCCGCTGAAACTTTGGACATTCTCGCGAAGGGTTCCCAATCCCCGACAAGACTGGTACCCTTTCACGTCCAAATCTCTCAAACTCCGGGAGAGATTCTCAAAACCAAGGTTGACATGTTTCGAGTTCCTCTCAACATTTTGGAAATCCCGCTGAAACTTTGGACATTCTCGCGAAGGGTTCCCAATCCCCGACAAGACTGGTACCCTTTCACGTCCAAATCTCTCAAACTCCGGGAGAGATTCTCAAAACCAAGGTTGACATGTTTCGAGTTCCTCTCAACATTTTGGAAATCCCGCTGAAACTTTGGGCATTCTCGCGAAGGGTTCCCAATCCCACACAAGACTGGTACCCTTTCACGTCCAAATCTCTCAAACTCCGGGAGAGATTCTCAAAACCAAGGTTGACATGTTTCGAGTTCCTCTCAACATTTTGGAAATCCCGCTGAAACTTTGGACATTCTCGCGAAGGGTTCCCAATCCCCAACAAGACTGGTACCCTTTCACGTCCAAATCTCTCAAACTCCGGGAGAGATTCTCAAAACCAAGGTTGACATGTTTCGAGTTCCTCTCAACATTTTTGAAATCCCGCTGAAACTTTGGACATTCTCGCGAAGGGTTCCCAATCCCCGACAAGACTGGTACCCTTTCACGTCCAAATCTCTCAAACTCCGGGAGAGATTCTCAAAACCAAGGTTGACATGTTTCGAGTTCCTCTCAACATTTTGGAAATCCCGCTGAAACTTTGGACATTCTCGCGAAGGGTTCCCAATCCCCGACAAGACTGGTACCCTTTCACGTCCAAATCTCTCAAACTCCGGGAGAGATTCTCAAAACCAAGGTTGACATGTTTCGAGTTCCTCTCAACATTTTGGAAATCCCGCTGAAACTTTGGGCATTCTCGCGAAGGGTTCCCAATCCCCGACAAGACTGGTACCCTTTCACGTCCAAATCTCTCAAACTCCGGGAGAGATTCTCAAAACCAAGGTTGACATGTTTCGAGTTCCTCTCAACATTTTGGAAATACCGCTGAAACTTTGGACATTCTCGCGAGGGGTTCCCAATCCCCGACAAGACTGGTACCCTTTCACGTCCAAATCTCTCAAACTCCGGGAGAGATTCTCAAAACCAAGGTTGACATGTTTCGAGTTCCTCTCAACATTTTGGAAATCCCGCTGAAACTTTGGACATTCTCGCGAAGGGTTCCCAATCCCCGACAAGACTGGTACCCTTTCACGTCCAAATCTCTCAAACTCCGGGAGAGATTCTCAAAACCAAGGTTGACATGTTTCGAGTTCCTCTCAACATTTTGGAAATCCCGCTGAAACTTTGGACATTCTCGCAAAGGGTTCCCAATCCCCGACAAGACTGGTACCCTTTCACGTCCAAATCTCTCAAACTCCGGGAGAGATTCTCAAAACCAAGGTTGACATGTTTCGAGTTCCTCTCAACATTTTGGAAATCCCGCTGAAACTTTGGGCATTCTCGCGAAGGGTTCCCAATCCCCGACAAGACTGGTACCCTTTCACGTCCAAATCTCTCAAACTCCGGGAGAGATTCTCAAAACCAAGGTTGACATGTTTCGAGTTCCTCTCAACATTTTGGAAATCCCGCTGAAACTTTGGACATTCTCGCGAAGGGTTCCCAATCCCCGACAAGACTGGTACCCTTTCACGTCCAAATCTCTCAAACTCCGGGAGAGATTCTCAAAACCAAGGTTGACATGTTTCGAGTTCCTCTCAACATTTTGGAAATCCCGCTGAAACTTTGGGCATTCTCGCGAAGGGTTCCCAATCCCCGACAAGACTGGTACCCTTTCACGTCCAAATCTCTCAAACTCCGGGAGAGATTCTCAAAACCAAGGTTGACATGTTTCGAGTTCCTCTCAACATTTTGGAAATCCCCCTGAAACTTTGGGCATTCTCGCGAAGGGTTCCCAATCCCCGACAAGACTGGTACCCTTTCACGTCCAAATCTCTCAAACTCCGGGAGAGATTCTCAAAACCAAGGTTGACATGTTTCGAGTTCCTCTCAACATTTTGGAAATCCCGCTGAAACTTTGGGCATTCTCGCGAAGGGTTCCCAATCCCCGACAAGACTGGTACCCTTTCACGTCCAAATCTCTCAAACTCCGGGAGAGATTCTCAAAACCAAGGTTGACATGTTTCGAGTTCCTCTCAACATTTTGGAAATCCCCCTGAAACCTTGGGCATTCTCGCGAAGGGTTCCCAATCCCCGACAAGACTGGTACCCTTTCACGTCCAAATCTCTCAAACTCCGGGAGAGATTCTCAAAACCAAGGTTGACATGTTTCGAGTTCCTCTCAACATTTTGGAAATCCCGCTGAAACTTTGGACATTCTCGCGAAGGGTTCCCAATCCCGACAAGACTGGTACCCTTTCACGTCCAAATCTCTCAAACTCCGGGAGAGATTCTCAAAACCAAGGTTGACATGTTTCGAGTTCCTCTCAACATTTTGGAAATCCCGCTGAAACTTTGGACATTCTCGCGAAGGGTTCCCAATCCCCGACAAGACTGGTACCCTTTCACGTCCAAATCTCTCAAACTCCGGGAGAGATTCTCAAAACCAAGGTTGACATGTTTCGAGTTCCTCTCAACATTTTGGAAATCCCGCTGAAACTTTGGGCATTCTCGCGAAGGGTTCCCAATCCCCGACAAGACTGGTACCCTTTCACGTCCAAATCTCTCAAACTCCGGGAGAGATTCTCAAAACCGAGGTTGACATGTTTCGAGTTCCTCTCAACATTTTGGAAATCCCGCTGAAACTTTGGGCATTCTCGCGAAGGGTTCCCAATCCCCGACAAGACTGGTACCCTTTCACGTCCAAATCTCTCAAACTCCGGGAGAGATTCTCAAAACCAAGGTTGACATGTTTCGAGTTCCTCTCAACATTTTGGAAATCCCGCTGAAACTTTGGACATTCTGGCGAAGGGTTCCCAATCCCCGACAAGACTGGTACCCTTTCACGTCCAAATATCTCAAACTCCGGGAGAGATTCTCAAAACCAAGGTTGACATGTTTCGAGTTCCTCTCAACATTTTGGAAATCCCCCTGAAACCTTGGGCATTCTCGCGAAGGGTTCCCAATCCCCGACAAGACTGGTACCCTTTCACGTCCAAATCTCTCAGACTCCGGGAGAGATTCTCAAAACCAAGGTTGACATGTTTCGAGTTCCTCTCAACATTTTGGAAATCCCGCTGAAACTTTGGGCATTCTCGCGAAGGGTTCCCAATCCCCGACAAGACTGGTACCCTTTCACGTCCAAATCTCTCAAACTCCGGGAGAGATTCTCAAAACCAAGGTTGACATGTTTCGAGTTCCTCTCAACATTTTGGAAATCCCGCTGAAACTTTGGACATTCTGGCGAAGGGTTCCCAATCCCCGACAAGACTGGTACCCTTTCACGTCCAAATCTCTCAAACTCCGGGAGAGATTCTCAAAACCAAGGTTGACATGTTTCGAGTTCCTCTCAACATTTTGGAAATCCCGCTGAAACTTTGGGCATTCTCGCGAAGGGTTCCCAATCCCCGACAAGACTGGTACCCTTTCACGTCCAAATCTCTCAAACTCCGGGAGAGATTCTCAAAACCAAGGTTGACATGTTTCGAGTTCCTCTCAACATTTTGGAAATCCCCCTGAAACTTTGGGCATTCTCGCGAAGGGTTCCCAATCCCCGACAAGACTGGTACCCTTTCACGTCCAAATCTCTCAAACTCCGGGAGAGATTCTCAAAACCAAGGTTGACATGTTTCGAGTTCCTCTCAACATTTTGGAAATCCCGCTGAAACTTTGGACATTCTCGCGAAGGGTTCCCAATCCCCGACAAGACTGGTACCCTTTCACGTCCAAATCTCTCAAACTCCGGGAGAGATTCTCAAAACCAAGGTTGACATGTTTCGAGTTCCTCTCAACATTTTGGAAATCCCGCTGAAACTTTGGGCATTCTCGCGAAGGGTTCCCAATCCCCGACAAGACTGGTACCCTTTCACGTCCAAATCTCTCAAACTCCGGGAGAGAATCTCAAAACCAAGGTTGACATGTTTCGAGTTCCTCTCAACATTTTGGAAATCTTGCTGAAACTTTGGACATTCTCGCGAAGGGTTCCCAATCCCCAACAAGACTGGTACCCTTTCACGTCCAAATCTCTCAAACTCCGGGAGAGATTCTCAAAACCAAGGTTGACATGTTTCGAGTTCCTCTCAACATTTTGGAAATCCCGCTGAAACTTTGGACATTCTCGCGAAGGGTTCCCAATCCCCGACAAGACTGGTACCCTTTCACGTCCAAATCTCTCAAACTCCGGGAGAGATTCTCAAAACCAAGGTTGACATGTTTCGAGTTCCTCTCAACATTTTGGAAATCCCGCTGAAACTTTGGGCATTCTCGCGAAGGGTTCCCAATCCCCGACAAGACTGGTACCCTTTCACGTCCAAATCTCTCAAACTCCGGGAGAGATTCTCAAAACCGAGGTTGACATGTTTCGAGTTCCTCTCAACATTTTGGAAATCCCGCTGAAACTTTGGACATTCTCGCGAAGGGTTCCCAATCCCCGACAAGACTGGTACCCTTTCACGTCCAAATCTCTCAAACTCCGGGAGAGATTCTCAAAACCAAGGTTGACATGTTTCGAGTTCCTCTCAACATTTTGGAAATCCCGCTGAAACTTTGGACATTCTGGCGAAGGGTTCCCAATCCCCGACAAGACTGGTACCCTTTCACGTCCAAATATCTCAAACTCCGGGAGAGATTCTCAAAACCAAGGTTGACATGTTTCGAGTTCCTCTCAACATTTTGGAAATCCCCCTGAAACCTTGGGCATTCTCGCGAAGGGTTCCCAATCCCCGACAAGACTGGTACCCTTTCACGTCCAAATCTCTCAAACTCCGGGAGAGATTCTCAAAACCAAGGTTGACATGTTTCGAGTTCCTCGCAACATTTTGGAAATCCCGCTGAAACTTTCGACATTCTCGCGAAGGGTTCCCAATCCCCGACAAGACTGGTACCCTTTCACGTCCAGATCTCTCAAACTCCGGGAGAGATTCTCAAAACCAAGGTTGACATGTTTCGAGTTCCTTTCAACATTTTGGAAATCCCGCTGAAACTTTGGACATTCTCGCGAAGGGTTCCCAATCCCCGACAAGACTGGTACCCTTTCACGTCCAAATCTCTCAAACTCCGGGAGAGATTCTCAAAACCAAGGTTGACATGTTTCGAGTTCCTCTCAACATTTTGGAAATCCCGGTGAAACTTTGGACATTCTCGCAAAGGGTTCCCGATCCCACACAAGACTGGTACCCTTTCACGTCCAAATCTCTCAAACTCCGGGAGAGATTCTCAAAACCAAGGTTGACATGTTTCGAGTTCCTTTCAACATTTTGGAAATCCCGCTGAAACTTTGGACATTCTCGCGAAGGGTTCCCAATCCCCGACAAGACTGGTACCCTTTCACGTCCAAATCTCTCAAACTCCGGGAGAGATTCTCAAAACCAAGGTTGACATGTTTCGAGTTCCTTTCAACATTTTGGAAATCCCGCTGAAACTTTGGACATTCTCGCGAAGGGTTCCCAATCCCCGACAAGACTGGTACCCTTTCACGTCCAAATCTCTCAAACTCCGGGAGAGATTCTCAAAACCAAGGTTGACATGTTTCGAGTTCCTCTCAACATTTTGGAAATCCCGCTGAAACTTTGGACATTCTGGCGAAGGGTTCCCAATCCCCGACAAGACTGGTACCCTTTCACGTCCAAATATCTCAAACTCCGGGAGAGATTCTCAAAACCAAGGTTGACATGTTTCGAGTTCCTCTCAACATTTTGGAAATCCCCCTGAAACCTTGGGCATTCTCGCGAAGGGTTCCCAATCCCCGACAAGACTGGTACCCTTTCACGTCCAAATCTCTCAAACTCCGGGAGAGATTCTCAAAACCAAGGTTGACATGTTTCGAGTTCCTCGCAACATTTTGGAAATCCCGCTGAAACTTTCGACATTCTCGCGAAGGGTTCCCAATCCCCGACAAGACTGGTACCCTTTCACGTCCAGATCTCTCAAACTCCGGGAGAGATTCTCAAAACCAAGGTTGACATGTTTCGAGTTCCTTTCAACATTTTGGAAATCCCGCTGAAACTTTGGACATTGTGGCGAAGGGTTCCCAATCCCCGACAAGACTGGTACCCTTTCACGTCCAAATCTCTCAAACTCCGGGAGAGATTCTCAAAACCAAGGTTGACATGTTTCGAGTTCCTCTCAACATTTTGGAAATCCCGGTGAAACTTTGGACATTCTCGCAAAGGGTTCCCGATCCCACACAAGACTGGTACCCTTTCACGTCCAAATCTCTCAAACTCCGGGAGAGATTCTCAAAACCAAGGTTGACATGTTTCGAGTTCCTTTCAACATTTTGGAAATCCCGCTGAAACTTTGGACATTCTCGCGAAGGGTTCCCAATCCCCGACAAGACTGGTACCCTTTCACGTCCAAATCTCTCAAACTCCGGGAGAGATTCTCAAAACCAAGGTTGACATGTTTCGAGTTCCTTTCAACATTTTGGAAATCCCGCTGAAACTTTGGACATTCTCGCGAAGGGTTCCCGATCCCACACAAGACTGGTACCCTTTCACATCCAAATCTCTCAAACTCCGGGAGAGATTCTCAAAACCAAGGTTGACATGTTTCGAGTTCCTTTCAACATTTTAGAAATCCCGCTGAAACTTTGGACATTCTCGCGAAGGGTTCCCAATCCACGACAAGACTGGTACTCTTTCACATCCAAATCTCTCAAACTCCGGGAGAGATTCTCAAAACCAAGGTTGACATGTTTCGAGTTCCTCTCAACATTTTGGAAATCCCGCTGAAACTTTGGACATTCTTGCGAAGGGTTCCCAATCCCCGACAAGACTGGTACCCTTTCACGTCCAAATCTCTCAAACTCCGGGAGAGATTCTCAAAACCAAGGTTGACATGTTTCGAGTTCCTCTCAACATTTTGGAAATCCCGCTGAAACTTTGGACATTCTCGCGAAGGGTTCCCAATCCCCGACAAGACTGGTACCCTTTCACGTCCAAATCTCTCAAACTCCGGGAGAGATTCTCAAAACCAAGGTTGACATGTTTCGAGTTCCTCTCAACATTTTGGAAATCCCCCTGAAACCTTGGGCATTCTCGCGAAGGGTTCCCAATCCCCGACAAGACTGGTACCCTTTCACGTCCAAATCTCTCAAACTCCGGGAGAGATTCTCAAAACCAAGGTTGACATGTTTCGAGTTCCTCTCAACATTTTGGAAATCCCCCTGAAACCTTGGGCATTCTCGCAAAGGGTTCCCAATCCCCGACAAGACTGGTACCCTTTCACGTCCAAATCTCTCAAACTCCGGGAGAGATTCTCAAAACCAAGGTTGACATGTTTCGAGTTCCTCTCAACATTTTGGAAATCCCGCTGAAACTTTGGGCATTCTCGCGAAGGGTTCCCAATCCCCGACAAGACTGGTACCCTTTCACGTCCAAATCTCTCAAAGTCCGGGAGAGATTCTCAAAACCAAGGTTGACATGTTTCGAGTTCCTCTCAACATTTTGGAAATCCCCCTGAAACTTCGGGCATTCTCGCGAAGGGTTCCCAATCCCCGACAAGACTGGTACCCTTTCACGTCCAAATCTCTCAAACTCCGGGAGAGATTCTCAAAACCAAGGTTGACATCTTTCAAGTTCCTCTCAACATTTTGGAAATCCCGCTGAAACTTTGGACATTCTCGCGAAGGGTTCCCAATCCCCGACAAGACTGGTACCCTTTCACGTCCAAATCTCTCAAACTCCGGGAGAGATTCTCAAAACCAAGGTTGACATGTTTCGAGTTCCTCTCAACATTTTGGAAATCCCGCTGAAACTTTGGGCATTCTCGCGAAGGGTTCCCAATCCCCGACAAGACTGGTACCCTTTCACGTCCAAATCTCTCAAACTCCGGGAGAGAATCTCAAAACCAAGGTTGACATGTTTCGAGTTCCTCTCAACATTTTGGAAATCTTGCTGAAACTTTGGACATTCTCGCGAAGGGTTCCCAATCCCCGACAAGACTGGTACCCTTTCACGTCCAAATCTCTAAAACTCCGGGAGAGATTCTCAAAACCAAGGTTGACATGTTTCGAGTTCCTCTCAACATTTTGGAAATCCCGCTGAAACTTTGGACATTCTCGCGAAGGGTTCCCAATCCCCGACAAGACTGGTACCCTTTCACGTCCAAATCTCTCAAACTCCGGGAGAGATTCTCAAAACCAAGGTTGACATGTTTCGAGTTCCTTTCAACATTTTGGAAATCCCACTGAAACTTTGGACATTCTCGCGAAGGGTTCCCAATCCCCGACAAGACTGGTACCCTTTCACGTCCAAATCTCTCAAACTCCGGGAGAGATTCTCAAAACCAAGGTTGACATGTTTCGAGTTCCTCTCAACATTTTGGAAATCCCGCTGAAACTTTGGACATTCTGGCGAAGGGTTCCCAATCCCCGACAAGACTGGTACCCTTTCACGTCCAAATATCTCAAACTCCGGGAGAGATTCTCAAAACCAAGGTTGACATGTTTCGAGTTCCTCTCAACATTTTGGAAATCCCCCTGAAACCTTGGGCATTCTCGCGAAGGGTTCCCAATCCCCGACAAGACTGGTACCCTTTCACGTCCAAATCTCTCAAACTCCGGGAGAGATTCTCAAAACCAAGGTTGACATGTTTCGAGTTCCTCGCAACATTTTGGAAATCCCGCTGAAACTTTCGACATTCTCGCGAAGGGTTCCCAATCCCCGACAAGACTGGTACCCTTTCACGTCCAGATCTCTCAAACTCCGGGAGAGATTCTCAAAACCAAGGTTGACATGTTTCGAGTTCCTTTCAACATTTTGGAAATCCCGCTGAAACTTTGGACATTGTGGCGAAGGGTTCCCAATCCCCGACAAGACTGGTACCCTTTCACCTCCAAATCTCTCAAACTCCGGGAGAGATTCTCAAAACCAAGGTTGACATGTTTCGAGTTCCTCTCAACATTTTGGAAATCCCGGTGAAACTTTGGACATTCTCGCAAAGGGTTCCCGATCCCACACAAGACTGGTACCCTTTCACGTCCAAATCTCTCAAACTCCGGGAGAGATTCTCAAAACCAAGGTTGACATGTTTCGAGTTCCTTTCAACATTTTGGAAATCCCGCTGAAACTTTGGACATTCTCGCGAAGGGTTCCCAATCCCACACAAGACTGGTACCCTTTCACATCCAAATCTCTCAAACTCCGGGAGAGATTCTCAAAACCAAGGTTGACATGTTTCGAGTTCCTTTCAACATTTTAGAAATCCCGCTGAAACTTTGGACATTCTCGCGAAGGGTTCCCAATCCACGACAAGACTGGTACTCTTTCACATCCAAATCTCTCAAACTCCGGGAGAGATTCTCAAAACCAAGGTTGACATGTTTCGAGTTCCTCTCAACATTTTGGAAATCCCGCTGAAACTTTGGACATTCTTGCGAAGGGTTCCCAATCCCCGACAAGACTGGTACCCTTTCACGTCCAAATCTCTCAAACTCCGGGAGAGATTCTCAAAACCAAGGTTGACATGTTTCGAGTTCCTCTCAACATTTTGGAAATCCCGCTGAAACTTTGGACATTCTCGCGAAGGGTTCCCAATCCCCGACAAGACTGGTACCCTTTCACGTCCAAATCTCTCAAACTCCGGGAGAGATTCTCAAAACCAAGGTTGACATGTTTCGAGTTCCTCTCAACATTTTGGAAAACCCCCTGAAACCTTGGGCATTCTCGCGAAGGGTTCCCAATCCCCGACAAGACTGGTACCCTTTCACGTCCAAATCTCTCAAACTCCGGGAGAGATTCTCAAAACCAAGGTTGACATGTTTCGAGTTCCTCTCAACATTTTGGAAATCCCGCTGAAACTTTGGACATTCTCGCAAAGGGTTCCCAATCCCCGACAAGACTGGTACCCTTTCACGTCCAAATCTCTCAAACTCCGGGAGAGATTCTCAAAACCAAGGTTGACATGTTTCGAGTTCCTCTCAACATTTTGGAAATCCCGCTGAAACTTTGGGCATTCTCGCGAAGGGTTCCCAATCCCCGACAAGACTGGTACCCTTTCACGTCCAAATCTCTCAAACTCCGGGAGAGATTCTCAAAACCAAGGTTGACATGTTTCGAGTTCCTCTCAACATTTTGGAAATCCCCCTGAAACTTTGGGCATTCTCGCGAAGGGTTCCCAATCCCCGACAAGACTGGTACCCTTTCACGTCCAAATCTCTCAAACTCCGGGAGAGATTCTCAAAACCAAGGTTGACATCTTTCGAGTTCCTCTCAACATTTTGGAAATCCCGCTGAAACTTTGGACATTCTCGCGAAGGGTTCCCAATCCCCGACAAGACTGGTACCCTTTCACGTCCAAATCTCTCAAACTCCGGGAGAGATTCTCAAAACCAAGGTTGACATGTTTCGAGTTCCTCTCAACATTTTGGAAATCCCGCTGAAACTTTGGGCATTCTCGCGAAGGGTTCCCAATCCCCGACAAGACTGGTACCCTTTCACGTCCAAATCTCTCAAACTCCGGGAGAGAATCTCAAAACCAAGGTTGACATGTTTCGAGTTCCTCTCAACATTTTGGAAATCTTGCTGAAACTTTGGACATTCTCGCGAAGGGTTCCCAATCCCCGACAAGACTGGTACCCTTTCACGTCCAAATCTCTCAAACTCCGGGAGAGATTCTCAAAACCAAGGTTGACATGTTTCGAGTTCCTCTCAACATTTTGGAAATCCCGCTGAAACTTTGGACATTCTCGCGAAGGGTTCCCAATCCCCGACAAGACTGGTACCCTTTCACGTCCAAATCTCTCAAACTCCGGGAGAGATTCTCAAAACCAAGGTTGACATGTTTCGAGTTCCTCTCAACATTTTGGAAATCCCGCTGAAACTTTGGACATTCTCGCGAAGGGTTCCCAATCCCCGACAAGACTGGTACCCTTTCACGTCCAAATCTCTCAAACTCCGGGAGAGATTCTCAAAACCAAGGTTGACATGTTTCGAGTTCCTCTCAACATTTTGGAAATCCCGCTGAAACTTTGGACATTCTCGCGAAGGGTTCCCAATCCCCGACAAGACTGGTACCCTTTCACGTCCAAATCTCTCAAACTCCGGGAGAGATTCTCAAAACCAAGGTTGACATGTTTCGAGTTCCTCTCAACATTTTGGAAATCCCGCTGAAACTTTGGGCATTCTCGCGAAGGGTTCCCAATCCTCGACAAGACTGGTACCCTTTCACGTCCAAATCTCTCAAACTCCGGGAGAGATTCTCAAAACCAAGGTTGACATGTTTCGAGTTCCTCTCAACATTTTGGAAATCCCGCTGAAACTTTGGGCATTCTCGCGAAGGGTTCCCAATCCCCGACAAGACTGGTACCCTTTCACGTCCAAATCTCTCAAACTCCGGGAGAGATTCTCAAAACCAAGGTTGACATGTTTCGAGTTCCTCTCAACATTTTGGAAATCCCCCTGAAACTTTGGACATTCTCGCGAAGGGTTCCCAATCCCCGACAAGACTGGTACCCTTTCACGTCCAAATCTCTCAAACTCCGGGAGAGATTCTCAAAACCAAGGTTGACATGTTTCGAGTTCCTCTCAACATTTTGGAAATCCCGCTGAAACTTTGGACATTCTCGCGAAGGGTTCCCAATCCCCGACAAGACTGGTACCCTTTCACGTCCAAATCTCTCAAACTCCGGGAGAGATTCTCAAAACCAAGGTTGACATGTTTCGAGTTCCTCTCAACATTTTTGAAATCCCGCTGAAACTTTGGACATTCTCGCGAAGGGTTCCCAATCCCCGACAAGACTGGTACCCTTTCACGTCCAAATCTCTCAAACTCCGGGAGAGATTCTCAAAACCAAGGTTGACATGTTTCGAGTTCCTCTCAACATTTTGGAAATCCCGCTGAAACTTTGGACATTCTCGCGAAGGGTTCCCAATCCCCGACAAGACTGGTACCCTTTCACGTCCAAATCTCTCAAACTCCGGGAGAGATTCTCAAAACCAAGGTTGACATGTTTCGAGTTCCTCTCAACATTTTGGAAATCCCGCTGAAACTTTGGGCATTCTCGCGAAGGGTTCCCTATCCCCGACAAGACTGGTACCCTTTCACGTCCAAATCTCTCAAACTCCGGGAGAGATTCTCAAAACCAAGGTTGACATGTTTCGAGTTCCTCTCAACATTTTGGAAATCCCGCTGAAACTTTGGACCTTCTGGCGAAGGGTTCCCAATCCCCGACAAGACTGGTACCCTTTCACGTCCAAATCTCTCAAACTCCGGGAGAGATTCTCAAAACCAAGGTTGACATGTTTCGAGTTCCTCTCAACATTTTGGAAATCCCGCTGAAACTTTGGACATTCTCGCGAAGGGTTCCCAATCCCCGACAAGACTGGTACCCTTTCACGTCCAAATCTCTCAAACTCCGGGAGAGATTCTCAAAACCAAGGTTGACATGTTTCGAGTTCCTCTCAACATTTTGGAAATCCCGCTGAAACTTTGGGCATTCTCGCGAAGGGTTCCCAATCCCCGACAAGACTGGTACTCTTTCACGTCCAAATCTCTCAAACTCCGGGAGAGATTCTCAAAACCAAGGTTGACATGTTTCGAGTTCCTCTCAACATTTTGGAAATCCTGCTGAAACTTTGGACATTCTCGCGAGGGGTTCCCAATCCCCGACAAGACTGGTACCCTTTCACGTCCAAATCTCTCAAACTCCGGGAGAGATTCTCAAAACCAAGGTTGACATGTTTCGAGTTCCTCTCAACATTTTGGAAATCCCGCTGAAACTTTGGACATTCTCGCGAAGGGTTCCCAATCCCCGACAAGACTGGTACCCTTTCACGTCCAAATCTCTCAAACTCCGGGAGAGATTCTCAAAACCAAGGTTGACATGTTTCGAGTTCCTCTCAACATTTTGGAAATCCCCCTGAAACCTTGGGCATTCTCGCGAAGGGTTCCCAATCCCCGACAAGACTGGTACCCTTTCACGTCCAAATCTCTCAAACTCCGGGAGAGATTCTCAAAACCGAGGTTGACATGTTTCGAGTTCCTCTCAACATTTTGGAAATCCCCCTGAAACTTTGGGCATTCTCGCGAAGGGTTCCCAATCCCCGACAAGACTGGTACCCTTTCACGTCCAAATCTCTCAAACTCCGGGAGAGATTCTCAAAACCAAGGTTGACATGTTTCGAGTTCCTCTCAACATTTTGGAAATCCCGCTGAAACTTTGGACATTCTCGCGAAGGGTTCCCAATCCCCGACAAGACTGGTACCCTTTCACGTCCAAATCTCTCAAACTCCGGGAGAGATTCTCAAAACCAAGGTTGACATGTTTCGAGTTCCTCTCAACATTTTGGAAATCCCGCTGAAACTCTGGACATTCTCGCGAAGGGTTCCCAATCCCCGACAAGACTGGTACCCTTTCACGTCCAAATCTCTCAAACTCCGGGAGAGATTCTCAAAACCAAGGTTGACATGTTTCGAGTTCCTCTCAACATTTTGGAAATCCCGCTGAAACTTTGGATATTCTCGCGAAGGGTTCCCAATCCCCGACAAGACTGGTACCCTTTCACGTCCAAATCTCTCAAACTCCGGGAGAGATTCTCAAAACCAAGGTTGACATGTTTCGAGTTCCTCTCAACATTTTTGAAATCCCGCTGAAACTTTGGACATTCTGGCGAAGGGTTCCCAATCCCCGACAAGACTGGTACCCTTTCACGTCCAAATCTCTCAAACTCCGGGAGAGATTCTCAAAACCAAGGTTGACATGTTTCGAGTTCCTCTCAACATTTTGGAAATCCCGCTGAAACTTTGGGCATTCTCGCGAAGGGTTCCCTATCCCCGACAAGACTGGTACCCTTTCACGTCCAAATCTCTCAAACTCCGGGAGAGATTCTCAAAACCAAGGTTGACATGTTTCGAGTTCCTCTCAACATTTTGGAAATCCCGCTGAAACTTTGGACCTTCTGGCGAAGGGTTCCCAATCCCCGACAAGACTGGTACCCTTTCACGTCCAAATCTCTCAAACTCCGGGAGAGATTCTCAAAACCAAGGTTGACATGTTTCGAGTTCCTCTCAACATTTTGGAAATCCCGCTGAAACTTTGGACATTCTCGCGAAGGGTTCCCAATCCCCGACAAGACTGGTACCCTTTCACGTCCAAATCTCTCAAACTCCGGGAGAGATTCTCAAAACCAAGGTTGACATGTTTCGAGTTCCTCTCAACATTTTGGAAATCCCGCTGAAACTTTGGGCATTCTCGCGAAGGGTTCCCAATCCCCGACAAGACTGGTACTCTTTCACGTCCAAATCTCTCAAACTCCGGGAGAGATTCTCAAAACCAAGGTTGACATGTTTCGAGTTCCTCTCAACATTTTGGAAATCCTGCTGAAACTTTGGACATTCTCGCGAGGGGTTCCCAATCCCCGACAAGACTGGTACCCTTTCACGTCCAAATCTCTCAAACTCCGGGAGAGATTCTCAAAACCAAGGTTGACATGTTTCGAGTTCCTCTCAACATTTTGGAAATCCCGCTGAAACTTTGGACATTCTCGCGAAGGGTTCCCAATCCCCGACAAGACTGGTACCCTTTCACGTCCAAATCTCTCAAACTCCGGGAGAGATTCTCAAAACCAAGGTTGACATGTTTCGAGTTCCTCTCAACATTTTGGAAATCCCGCTGAAACTTTGGGCATTCTCGCGAAGGGTTCCCAATCCCCGACAAGACTGGTACCCTTTCACGTCCAAATCTCTCAAACTCCGGGAGAGATTCTCAAAACCGAGGTTGACATGTTTCGAGTTCCTCTCAACATTTTGGAAATCCCCCTGAAACTTTGGGCATTCTCGCGAAGGGTTCCCAATCCCCGACAAGACTGGTACCCTTTCACGTCCAAATCTCTCAAACTCCGGGAGAGATTCTCAAAACCAAGGTTGACATGTTTCGAGTTCCTCTCAACATTTTGGAAATCCCGCTGAAACTTTGGACATTCTCGCGAAGGGTTCCCAATCCCCGACAAGACTGGTACCCTTTCACGTCCAAATCTCTCAAACTCCGGGAGAGATTCTCAAAACCAAGGTTGACATGTTTCGAGTTCCTCTCAACATTTTGGAAATCCCGCTGAAACTCTGGACATTCTCGCGAAGGGTTCCCAATCCCCGACAAGACTGGTACCCTTTCACGTCCAAATCTCTCAAACTCCGGGAGAGATTCTCAAAACCAAGGTTGACATGTTTCGAGTTCCTCTCAACATTTTGGAAATCCCGCTGAAACTTTGGATATTCTCGCGAAGGGTTCCCAATCCCCGACAAGACTGGTACCCTTTCACGTCCAAATCTCTCAAACTCCGGGAGAGATTCTCAAAACCAAGGTTGACATGTTTCGAGTTCCTCTCAACATTTTGGAAATCCCGCTGAAACTTTGGACATTCTCGCGAAGGGTTCCCAATCCCCGACAAGACTGGTACCCTTTCACGTCCAAATCTCTCAAACTCCGGGAGAGATTCTCAAAACCAAGGTTGACATGTTTCGAGTTCCTCTCAACATTTTGGAAATCCCGCTGAAACTTTGGACATTCTCGCGAAGGGTTCCCAATCCCCGACAAGACTGGTACCCTTTCACGTCCAAATATCTCAAACTCCGGGAGAGATTCTCAAAACCAAGGTTGACATGTTTCGAGTTCCTCTCAACATTTTGGAAATCCCGCTGAAACTTTGGACATTCTCGCGAAGGGTTCCCAATCCCCGACAAGACTGGTACCCTTTCACGTCCAAATCTCTCAAACTCCGGGAGAGATTCTCAAAACCAAGGTTGACATGTTTCGAGTTCCTCTCAACATTTTGGAAATCCCCCTGAAACCTTGGGCATTCTCGCGAAGGGTTCCCAATCCCCGACAAGACTGGTACCCTTTCACGTCCAAATCTCTCAAACTCCGGGAGAGATTCTCAAAACCAAGGTTGACATGTTTCGAGTTCCTCTCAACATTTTGGAAATCCCGCTGAAACTTTCGACATTCTCGCGAAGGGTTCCCAATCCCCGACAAGACTGGTACCCTTTCACGTCCAGATCTCTCAAACTCTGGGAGAGATTCTCAAAACCAAGGTTGACATGTTTCGAGTTCCTTTCAACATTTTGGAAATCCCGCTGAAACTTTGGACATTGTGGCGAAGGGTTCCCAATCCCCGACAAGACTGGTACCCTTTCACGTCCAAATCTCTCAAACTCCGGGAGAGATTCTCAAAACCAAGGTTGACATGTTTCGAGTTCCTCTCAACATTTTGGAAATCCCGCTGAAACTTTGGACATTCTCGCAAAGGGTTCCCAATCCCACACAAGACTGGTACCCTTTCACGTCCAAATCTCTCAAACTCCGGGAGAGATTCTCAAAACCAAGGTTGACATGTTTCGAGTTCCTTTCAACATTTTGGAAATCCCGCTGAAACTTTGGACATTCTCGCGAAGGGTTCCCAATCCCCGACAAGACTGGTACCCTTTCACGTCCAAATCTCTCAAACTCCGGGAGAGATTCTCAAAACCAAGGTTGACATGTTTCGAGTTCCTTTCAACATTTTGGAAATCCCGCTGAAACTTTGGACATTCTCGCGAAGGGTTCCCAATCCCACACAAGACTGGTACCCTTTCACGTCCAAATCTCTCAAACTCCGGGAGAGATTCTCAAAACCAAGGTTGACATGTTTCGAGTTCCTTTCAACATTTTGGAAATCCCGCTGAAACTTTGGACATTCTCGCGAAGGGTTCCCAATCCCCGACAAGACTGGTACTCTTTCACATCCAAATCTCTCAAACTCCGGGAGAGATTCTCAAAACCAAGGTTGACATGTTTCGAGTTCCTCTCAACATTTTGGAAATCCCGCTGAAACTTTGGACATTCTTGCGAAGGGTTCCCAATCCCCGACAAGACTGGTACCCTTTCACGTCCAAATCTCTCAAACTCCGGGAGAGATTCTCAAAACCAAGGTTGACATGTTTCGAGTTCCTCTCAACATTTTGGAAATCCCGCTGAAACTTTGGACATTCTCGCGAAGGGTTCCCAATCCCCGACAAGACTGGTACCCTTTCACGTCCAAATCTCTCAAACTCCGGGAGAGATTCTCAAAACCAAGGTTGACATGTTTCGAGTTCCTCTCAACATTTTGGAAATCCCCCTGAAACCTTGGGCATTCTCGTGAAGGGTTCCCAATCCCCGACAAGACTGGTACCCTTTCACGTCCAAATCTCTCAAACTCCGGGAGAGATTCTCAAAAGGAAGGCTGACATGTTTCGAGTTCCTCTCAACATTTTGGAAATCCTGCTGAAACTTTGGACATTCTCGCGAGGGGTTCCCAATCCCCGACAAGACTGGTACCCTTTCACGTCCAAATCTCTCAAACTCCGGGAGAGATTCTCAAAACCAAGGTTGACATGTTTCGAGTTCCTCTCAACATTTTTGAAATCCCGCTGAAACTTTGGACATTCTCGCGAAGGGTTCCCAATCCCCGACAAGACTGGTACCCTTTCACGTCCAAATATCTCAAACTCCGGGAGAGATTCTCAAAACCAAGGTTGACATGTTTCGAGTTCCTCTCAACATTTTGGAAATCCCCCTGAAACCGTGGGCATTCTCGCGAAGGGTTCCCAATCCCCGACAAGACTGGTACCCTTTCACGTCCAAATCTCTCAAACTCCGGGAGAGATTCTCAAAACCAAGGTTGACATGTTTCGAGTTCCTCGCAACATTTTGGAAATCCCGCTGAAACTTTCGACATTCTCGCGAAGGGTTCCCAATCCCCGACAAGACTGGTACCCTTTCACGTCCAGATCTCTCAAACTCCGGGAGAGATTCTCAAAACCAAGGTTGACATGTTTCGAGTTCCTTTCAACATTTTGGAAATCCCGCTGAAACTTTGGACATTGTAGCGAAGGGTTCCCAATCCCCGACAAGACTGGTACCCTTTCACGTCCAAATCTCTCAAACTCCGGGAGAGATTCTCAAAACCAAGGTTGACATGTTTCGAGTTCCTCTCAACATTTTGGAAATCCCGCTGAAACTTTGGACATTCTCGCAAAGGGTTCCCGATCCCACACAAGACTGGTACCCTTTCACGTCCAAATCTCTCAAACTCCGGGAGAGATTCTCAAAACCAAGGTTGACATGTTTCGAGTTCCTTTCAACATTTTGGAAATCCCGCTGAAACTTTGGACATTCTCGCGAAGGGTTCCCAATCCCCGACAAGACTGGTACCCTTTCACGTCCAAATCTCTCAAACTCCGGGAGAGATTCTCAAAACCAAGGTTGACATGTTTCGAGTTCCTTTGAACATTTTGGAAATCCCGCTGAAACTTTGGACATTCTCACGAAGGGTTCCCGATCCCACACAAGACTGGTACCCTTTCACGTCCAAATCTCTCAAACTCCGGGAGAGATTCTCAAAACCAAGGTTGACATGGTTCGAGTTCCTTTCAACATTTTGGAAATCCCGCTGAAACTTTGGACATTCTCGCGAAGGGTTCCCAATCCACGACAAGACTGGTACTCTTTCACATCCAAATCTCTCAAACTCCGGGAGAGATTCTCAAAACCAAGGTTGACATGTTTCGAGTTCCTCTCAACATTTTGGAAATCCCGCTGAAACTTTGGACATTCTTGCGAAGGGTTCCCAATCCCCGACAAGACTGGTACCCTTTCACGTCCAAATCTCTCAAACTCCGGGAGAGTATCTCAAAACCAAGGTTGACATGTTTCGAGTTCCTCTCAACATTTTGGAAATCTTGCTGAAACTTTGGACATTCTCGCGAAGGGTTCCCAATCCCCGACAAGACTGGTACCCTTTCACGTCCAAATCTCTAAAACTCCGGGAGAGATTCTCAAAACCAAGGTTGACATGTTTCGAGTTCCTCTCAACATTTTGGAAATCCCGCTGAAACTTTGGACATTCTCGCGAAGGGTTCCCAATCCCCGACAAGACTGGTACCCTTTCACGTCCAAATATCTCAAACTCCGGGAGAGATTCTCAAAACCAAGGTTGACATGTTTCGAGTTCCTCTCAACATTTTGGAAATCCCGCTGAAACTTTGGACATTCTCGCGAAGGGTTCCCAATCCCCGACAAGACTGGTACCCTTTCACGTCCAAATCTCTCAAACTCCGGGAGAGATTCTCAAAACCAAGGTTGACATGTTTCGAGTTCCTCTCAACATTTTGGAAATCCCCCTGAAACCTTGGGCATTCTCGCGAAGGGTTCCCAATCCCCGACAAGACTGGTACCCTTTCACGTCCAAATCTCTCAAACTCCGGGAGAGATTCTCAAAACCAAGGTTGACATGTTTCGAGTTCCTCTCAACATTTTGGAAATCCCGCTGAAACTTTGGACATTCTCGCAAAGGGTTCCCGATCCCACACAAGACTGGTACCCTTTCACGTCCAAATCTCTCAAACTCCGGGAGAGATTCTCAAAACCAAGGTTGACATGTTTCGAGTTCCTTTCAACATTTTGGAAATCCCGCTGAAACTTTGGACATTCTCGCGAAGGGTTCCCAATCCCCGACAAGACTGGTACCCTTTCACGTCCAAATCTCTCAAACTCCGGGAGAGATTCTCAAAACCAAGGTTGACATGTTTCGAGTTCCTTTGAACATTTTGGAAATCCCGCTGAAACTTTGGACATTCTCACGAAGGGTTCCCGATCCCACACAAGACTGGTACCCTTTCACGTCCAAATCTCTCAAACTCCGGGAGAGATTCTCAAAACCAAGGTTGACATGGTTCGAGTTCCTTTCAACATTTTGGAAATCCCGCTGAAACTTTGGACATTCTCGCGAAGCGTTCCCAATCCACGACAAGACTGGTACTCTTTCACATCCAAATCTCTCAAACTCCGGGAGAGATTCTCAAAACCAAGGTTGACATGTTTCGAGTTCCTCTCAACATTTTGGAAATCCCGCTGAAACTTTGGACATTCTTGCGAAGGGTTCCCAATCCCCGACAAGACTGGTACTCTTTCACATCCAAATCTCTCAAACTCCGGGAGAGATTCTCAAAACCAAGGTTGACATGTTTCGAGTTCCTCTCAACATTTTGGAAATCCCGCTGAAACTTTGGACATTCTTGCGAAGGGTTCCCAATCCCCGACAAGACTGGTACCCTTTCACGTCCAAATCTCTCAAACTCCGGGAGAGATTCTCAAAACCAAGGTTGACATGTTTCGAGTTCCTCTCAACATTTTGGAAATCCCGCTGAAACTTTGGACATTCTCGCGAAGGGTTCCCAATCCCCGACAAGACTGGTACCCTTTCACGTCCAAATCTCTCAAACTCCGGGAGAGATTCTCAAAACCAAGGTTGACATGTTTCGAGTTCCTCTCAACATTTTGGAAATCCCCCTGAAACCTTGGGCATTCTCGTGAAGGGTTCCCAATCCCCGACAAGACTGGTACCCTTTCACGTCCAAATCTCTCAAACTCCGGGAGAGATTCTCAAAAGGAAGGCTGACATGTTTCGAGTTCCTCTCAACATTTTGGAAATCCTGCTGAAACTTTGGACATTCTCGCGAGGGGTTCCCAATCCCCGACAAGACTGGTACCCTTTCACGTCCAAATCTCTCAAACTCCGGGAGAGATTCTCAAAACCAAGGTTGACATGTTTCGAGTTCCTCTCAACATTTTTGAAATCCCGCTGAAACTTTGGACATTCTCGCGAAGGGTTCCCAATCCCCGACAAGACTGGTACCCTTTCACGTCCAAATATCTCAAACTCCGGGAGAGATTCTCAAAACCAAGGTTGACATGTTTCGAGTTCCTCTCAACATTTTGGAAATCCCCCTGAAACCGTGGGCATTCTCGCGAAGGGTTCCCAATCCCCGACAAGACTGGTACCCTTTCACGTCCAAATCTCTCAAACTCCGGGAGAGATTCTCAAAACCAAGGTTGACATGTTTCGAGTTCCTCGCAACATTTTGGAAATCCCGCTGAAACTTTCGACATTCTCGCGAAGGGTTCCCAATCCCCGACAAGACTGGTACCCTTTCACGTCCAGATCTCTCAAACTCCGGGAGAGATTCTCAAAACCAAGGTTGACATGTTTCGAGTTCCTTTCAACATTTTGGAAATCCCGCTGAAACTTTGGACATTGTAGCGAAGGGTTCCCAATCCCCGACAAGACTGGTACCCTTTCACGTCCAAATCTCTCAAACTCCGGGAGAGATTCTCAAAACCAAGGTTGACATGTTTCGAGTTCCTCTCAACATTTTGGAAATCCCGCTGAAACTTTGGACATTCTCGCAAAGGGTTCCCGATCCCACACAAGACTGGTACCCTTTCACGTCCAAATCTCTCAAACTCCGGGAGAGATTCTCAAAACCAAGGTTGACATGTTTCGAGTTCCTTTCAACATTTTGGAAATCCCGCTGAAACTTTGGACATTCTCGCGAAGGGTTCCCAATCCCCGACAAGACTGGTACCCTTTCACGTCCAAATCTCTCAAACTCCGGGAGAGATTCTCAAAACCAAGGTTGACATGTTTCGAGTTCCTTTGAACATTTTGGAAATCCCGCTGAAACTTTGGACATTCTCACGAAGGGTTCCCGATCCCACACAAGACTGGTACCCTTTCACGTCCAAATCTCTCAAACTCCGGGAGAGATTCTCAAAACCAAGGTTGACATGGTTCGAGTTCCTTTCAACATTTTGGAAATCCCGCTGAAACTTTGGACATTCTCGCGAAGGGTTCCCAATCCACGACAAGACTGGTACTCTTTCACATCCAAATCTCTCAAACTCCGGGAGAGATTCTCAAAACCAAGGTTGACATGTTTCGAGTTCCTCTCAACATTTTGGAAATCCCGCTGAAACTTTGGACATTCTTGCGAAGGGTTCCCAATCCCCGACAAGACTGGTACCCTTTCACGTCCAAATCTCTCAAACTCCGGGAGAGTATCTCAAAACCAAGGTTGACATGTTTCGAGTTCCTCTCAACATTTTGGAAATCTTGCTGAAACTTTGGACATTCTCGCGAAGGGTTCCCAATCCCCGACAAGACTGGTACCCTTTCACGTCCAAATCTCTAAAACTCCGGGAGAGATTCTCAAAACCAAGGTTGACATGTTTCGAGTTCCTCTCAACATTTTGGAAATCCCGCTGAAACTTTGGACATTCTCGCGAAGGGTTCCCAATCCCCGACAAGACTGGTACCCTTTCACGTCCAAATATCTCAAACTCCGGGAGAGATTCTCAAAACCAAGGTTGACATGTTTCGAGTTCCTCTCAACATTTTGGAAATCCCGCTGAAACTTTGGACATTCTCGCGAAGGGTTCCCAATCCCCGACAAGACTGGTACCCTTTCACGTCCAAATCTCTCAAACTCCGGGAGAGATTCTCAAAACCAAGGTTGACATGTTTCGAGTTCCTCTCAACATTTTGGAAATCCCCCTGAAACCTTGGGCATTCTCGCGAAGGGTTCCCAATCCCCGACAAGACTGGTACCCTTTCACGTCCAAATCTCTCAAACTCCGGGAGAGATTCTCAAAACCAAGGTTGACATGTTTCGAGTTCCTCTCAACATTTTGGAAATCCCGCTGAAACTTTCGACATTCTCGCGAAGGGTTCCCAATCCCCGACAAGACTGGTACCCTTTCACGTCCAGATCTCTCAAACTCTGGGAGAGATTCTCAAAACCAAGGTTGACATGTTTCGAGTTCCTTTCAACATTTTGGAAATCCCGCTGAAACTTTGGACATTGTGGCGAAGGGTTCCCAATCCCCGACAAGACTGGTACCCTTTCACGTCCAAATCTCTCAAACTCCGGGAGAGATTCTCAAAACCAAGGTTGACATGTTTCGAGTTCCTCTCAACATTTTGGAAATCCCGCTGAAACTTTGGACATTCTCGCAAAGGGTTCCCAATCCCACACAAGACTGGTACCCTTTCACGTCCAAATCTCTCAAACTCCGGGAGAGATTCTCAAAACCAAGGTTGACATGTTTCGAGTTCCTTTCAACATTTTGGAAATCCCGCTGAAACTTTGGACATTCTCGCGAAGGGTTCCCAATCCCCGACAAGACTGGTACCCTTTCACGTCCAAATCTCTCAAACTCCGGGAGAGATTCTCAAAACCAAGGTTGACATGTTTCGAGTTCCTTTCAACATTTTGGAAATCCCGCTGAAACTTTGGACATTCTCGCGAAGGGTTCCCAATCCCACACAAGACTGGTACCCTTTCACGTCCAAATCTCTCAAACTCCGGGAGAGATTCTCAAAACCAAGGTTGACATGTTTCGAGTTCCTCTCAACATTTTGGAAATCCCGCTGAAACTTTGGACATTCTCGCGAAGGGTTCCCAATCCCCGACAAGACTGGTACCCTTTCACGTCCAAATATCTCAAACTCCGGGAGAGATTCTCAAAACCAAGGTTGACATGTTTCGAGTTCCTCTCAACATTTTGGAAATCCCGCTGAAACTTTGGACATTCTCGCGAAGGGTTCCCAATCCCCGACAAGACTGGTACCCTTTCACGTCCAAATCTCTCAAACTCCGGGAGAGATTCTCAAAACCAAGGTTGACATGTTTCGAGTTCCTCTCAACATTTTGGAAATCCCCCTGAAACCTTGGGCATTCTCGCGAAGGGTTCCCAATCCCCGACAAGACTGGTACCCTTTCACGTCCAAATCTCTCAAACTCCGGGAGAGATTCTCAAAACCAAGGTTGACATGTTTCGAGTTCCTCTCAACATTTTGGAAATCCCGCTGAAACTTTCGACATTCTCGCGAAGGGTTCCCAATCCCCGACAAGACTGGTACCCTTTCACGTCCAGATCTCTCAAACTCTGGGAGAGATTCTCAAAACCAAGGTTGACATGTTTCGAGTTCCTTTCAACATTTTGGAAATCCCGCTGAAACTTTGGACATTGTGGCGAAGGGTTCCCAATCCCCGACAAGACTGGTACCCTTTCACGTCCAAATCTCTCAAACTCCGGGAGAGATTCTCAAAACCAAGGTTGACATGTTTCGAGTTCCTCTCAACATTTTGGAAATCCCGCTGAAACTTTGGACATTCTCGCAAAGGGTTCCCAATCCCACACAAGACTGGTACCCTTTCACGTCCAAATCTCTCAAACTCCGGGAGAGATTCTCAAAACCAAGGTTGACATGTTTCGAGTTCCTTTCAACATTTTGGAAATCCCGCTGAAACTTTGGACATTCTCGCGAAGGGTTCCCAATCCCCGACAAGACTGGTACCCTTTCACGTCCAAATCTCTCAAACTCCGGGAGAGATTCTCAAAACCAAGGTTGACATGTTTCGAGTTCCTTTCAACATTTTGGAAATCCCGCTGAAACTTTGGACATTCTCGCGAAGGGTTCCCAATCCCACACAAGACTGGTACCCTTTCACGTCCAAATCTCTCAAACTCCGGGAGAGATTCTCAAAACCAAGGTTGACATGTTTCGAGTTCCTCTCAACATTTTGGAAATCCCGCTGAAACTTTGGACATTCTCGCGAAGGGTTCCCAATCCACGACAAGACTGGTACTCTTTCACATCCAAATCTCTCAAACTCCGGGAGAGATTCTCAAAACCAAGGTTGACATGTTTCGAGTTCCTCTCAACATTTTTGAAATCCCGCTGAAACTTTGGACATTCTCGCGAAGGGTTCCCAATCCCCGACAAGACTGGTACCCTTTCACGTCCAAATCTCTCAAACTCCGGGAGAGATTCTCAAAACCAAGGTTGACATGTTTCGAGTTCCTCTCAACATTTTGGAAATCCCCCTGAAACCGTGGGCATTCTCGCGAAGGGTTCCCAATCCCCGACAAGACTGGTACCCTTTCACGTCCAAATCTCTCAAACTCCGGGAGAGATTCTCAAAACCAAGGTTGACATGTTTCGAGTTCCTCGCAACATTTTGGAAATCCCGCTGAAACTTTCGACATTCTCGCGAAGGGTTCCCAATCCCCGACAAGACTGGTACCCTTTCACGTCCAGATCTCTCAAACTCCGGGAGAGATTCTCAAAACCAAGGTTGACATGTTTCGAGTTCCTTTCAACATTTTGGAAATCCCGCTGAAACTTTGGACATTGTAGCGAAGGGTTCCCAATCCCCGACAAGACTGGTACCCTTTCACGTCCAAATCTCTCAAACTCCGGGAGAGATTCTCAAAACCAAGGTTGACATGTTTCGAGTTCCTCTCAACATTTTGGAAATCCCGCTGAAACTTTGGACATTCTCGCAAAGGGTTCCCAATCCCACACAAGACTGGTACCCTTTCACGTCCAAATCTCTCAAACTCCGGGAGAGATTCTCAAAACCAAGGTTGACATGTTTCGAGTTCCTTTCAACATTTTGGAAATCCCGCTGAAACTTTGGACATTCTCGCGAAGGGTTCCCAATCCCCGACAAGACTGGTACCCTTTCACGTCCAAATCTCTCAAACTCCGGGAGAGATTCTCAAAACCAAGGTTGACATGTTTCGAGTTCCTTTGAACATTTTGGAAATCCCGCTGAAACTTTGGACATTCTCACGAAGGGTTCCCGATCCCACACAAGACTGGTACCCTTTCACGTCCAAATCTCTTAAACTCCGGGAGAGATTCTCAAAACCAAGGTTGACATGTTTCGAGTTCCTCTCAACATTTTGGAAATCCCGCTGAAACTTTGGACATTCTCGCGAAGGGTTCCCAATCCACGACAAGACTGGTACTCTTTCACATCCAAATCTCTCAAACTCCGGGAGAGATTCTCAAAACCAAGGTTGACATGTTTCGAGTTCCTCTCAACATTTTGGAAATCCCGCTGAAACTTTGGACATTCTTGCGAAGGGTTCCCAATCCCCGACAAGACTGGTACCCTTTCACGTCCAAATCTCTGAAACTCCGGGAGAGATTCTCAAAACCAAGGTTGACATGTTTCGAGTTCCTCTCAACATTTTGGAAATCCCGCTGAAACTTTGGACATTCTCGCGAAGGGTTCCCAATCCCCGACAAGACTGGTACCCTTTCACGTCCAAATCTCTCAAACTCCGGGAGAGATTCTCAAAACCAAGGTTGATATGTTTCGAGTTCCTCTCAACATTTTGGAAATCCCCCTGAAACCTTGGGCATTCCCGTGAAGGGTTCCCAATCCCCGACAAGACTGGTACCCTTTCACGTCCAAATCTCTCAAACTCCGGGAGAGATTCTCAAAAGCAAGGCTGACATGTTTCGAGTTCCTCTCAACATTTTGGAAATCCTGCTGAAACTTTGGACATTCTCGCGAGGGGTTCCCAATCCCCGACAAGACTGGTACCCTTTCACGTCCAAATCTCTCAAACTCCGGGAGAGATTCTCAAAACCAAGGTTGACATGTTTTGAGTTCCTCTCAACATTTTGGAAATCCCGCTGAAACTTTGGACATTCTCGCGAAGGGTTCCCAATCCCCGACAAGACTGGTACCCTTTCACGTCCAAATATCTCAAACTCCGGGAGAGATTCTCAAAACCAAGGTTGACATGTTTCGAGTTCCTCTTAACATTTTGGAAATCCCCCTGAAACCTTGGGCATTCTCGCGAAGGGTTCCCAATCCCCGACAAGACTGGTACCCTTTCACGTCCAAATCTCTCAAACTCCGGGAGAGATTCTCAAAACCAAGGTTGACATGTTTCGAGTTCCTCGCAACATTTTGGAAATCCCGCTGAAACTTTCGACATTCTCGCGAAGGGTTCCCAATCCCCGACAAGACTGGTACCCTTTCACGTCCAAATCTCTCAAACTCCGGGAGAGATTCTCAAAACCAAGGTTGACATGTTTCGAGTTCCTTTCAACATTTTGGAAATCCCGCTGAAACTTTGGACATTGTGGCGAAGGGTTCCCAATCCCCGACAAGACTGGTACCCTTTCACGTCCAAATCTCTCAAACTCCGGGAGAGATTCTCAAAACCAAGGTTGACATGTTTCGAGTTCCTTTCAACATTTTGGAAATCCCACTGAAACTTTGGACATTCTCGCGAAGGGTTCCCGATCCCACACAAGACTGGTACCCTTTCACGTCCAAATCTCTCAAACTCCGGGAGAGATTCTCAAAACCAAGGTTAACATGTTTCGAGTTCCTTTCAACATTTTGGAAATCCCGCTGAAACTTTGGACATTCTCGCGAAGGGTTCCCAATCCCCGACAAGACTGGTACCCTTTCACGTCCAAATCTCTCAAACTCCGGGAGAGATTCTCAAAACCAAGGTTGACATGTTTCGAGTTCCTCTCAACATTTTGGAAATCCCGCTGAAACTTTGGACATTCTCGCAAAGGGTTCCCAATCCCCGACAAGACTGGTACCCTTTCACGTCCAAATCTCTCAAACTCCAGGAGAGATTCTCAAAACCAAGGTTGACATGTTTCGAGTTCCTCTCAACATTTTGGAAATCCCGCTGAAACTTTGGACATTCTCGCGAAGGGTTCCCAATCCCCGACAAGACTGGTACCCTTTCACGTCCAAATCTCTCAAACTCCGGGAGAGATTCTCAAAACCAAGGTAGACATGTTTCGAGTTCCTCTCAACATTTTGGAAATCCCGCTGAAACTTTGGACATTCTTTTGAGGGGTTCCCAATCCCCGACAAGACTGGTACCCTTTCACGTCCAAATCTCTCAAACTCCGGGAGAGATTCTCAAAACCAAGGTTGACATGTTTCGAGTTCCTCTCAACATTTTGGAAATCCCGCTGAAACTTTGGGCATTCTCGCGAAGGGTTCCCAATCCCCGACAAGACTGGTACCCTTTCACGTCCAAATCTCTAAAACTCCGGGAGAGATTCTCAAAACCAAGGTTGACATGTTTCGAGTTCCTCTCAACATTTTGGAAATCCCGCTGAAACTTTGGACATTCTCGCGAAGGGTTCCCAATCCCCGACAAGACTGGTACCCTTTCACGTCCAAATATCTCAAACTCCGGGAGAGATTCTCAAAACCAAGGTTGACATGTTTCGAGTTCCTCTCAACATTTTGGAAATCCCGCTGAAACTTTGGACATTCTCGCGAAGGGTTCCCAATCCCCGACAAGACTGGTACCCTTTCACGTCCAAATCTCTCAAACTCCGGGAGAGATTCTCAAAACCAAGGTTGACATGTTTCGAGTTCCTCTCAACATTTTGGAAATCCCCCTGAAACCTTGGGCATTCTCGCGAAGGGTTCCCAATCCCCGACAAGACTGGTACCCTTTCACGTCCAAATCTCTCAAACTCCGGGAGAGATTCTCAAAACCAAGGTTGACATGTTTCGAGTTCCTCTCAACATTTTGGAAATCCCGCTGAAACTTTGGACATTCTCGCAAAGGGTTCCCGATCCCACACAAGACTGGTACCCTTTCACGTCCAAATCTCTCAAACTCCGGGAGAGATTCTCAAAACCAAGGTTGACATGTTTCGAGTTCCTTTCAACATTTTGGAAATCCCGCTGAAACTTTGGACATTCTCGCGAAGGGTTCCCAATCCCCGACAAGACTGGTACCCTTTCACGTCCAAATCTCTCAAACTCCGGGAGAGATTCTCAAAACCAAGGTTGACATGTTTCGAGTTCCTTTGAACATTTTGGAAATCCCGCTGAAACTTTGGACATTCTCACGAAGGGTTCCCGATCCCACACAAGACTGGTACCCTTTCACGTCCAAATCTCTCAAACTCCGGGAGAGATTCTCAAAACCAAGGTTGACATGGTTCGAGTTCCTTTCAACATTTTGGAAATCCCGCTGAAACTTTGGACATTCTCGCGAAGGGTTCCCAATCCACGACAAGACTGGTACTCTTTCACATCCAAATCTCTCAAACTCCGGGAGAGATTCTCAAAACCAAGGTTGACATGTTTCGAGTTCCTCTCAACATTTTGGAAATCCCGCTGAAACTTTGGACATTCTTGCGAAGGGTTCCCAATCCCCGACAAGACTGGTACTCTTTCACATCCAAATCTCTCAAACTCCGGGAGAGATTCTCAAAACCAAGGTTGACATGTTTCGAGTTCCTCTCAACATTTTGGAAATCCCGCTGAAACTTTGGACATTCTTGCGAAGGGTTCCCAATCCCCGACAAGACTGGTACCCTTTCACGTCCAAATCTCTCAAACTCCGGGAGAGATTCTCAAAACCAAGGTTGACATGTTTCGAGTTCCTCTCAACATTTTGGAAATCCCGCTGAAACTTTGGACATTCTCGCGAAGGGTTCCCAATCCCCGACAAGACTGGTACCCTTTCACGTCCAAATCTCTCAAACTCCGGGAGAGATTCTCAAAACCAAGGTTGACATGTTTCGAGTTCCTCTCAACATTTTGGAAATCCCCCTGAAACCTTGGGCATTCTCGTGAAGGGTTCCCAATCCCCGACAAGACTGGTACCCTTTCACGTCCAAATCTCTCAAACTCCGGGAGAGATTCTCAAAAGGAAGGCTGACATGTTTCGAGTTCCTCTCAACATTTTGGAAATCCTGCTGAAACTTTGGACATTCTCGCGAGGGGTTCCCAATCCCCGACAAGACTGGTACCCTTTCACGTCCAAATCTCTCAAACTCCGGGAGAGATTCTCAAAACCAAGGTTGACATGTTTCGAGTTCCTCTCAACATTTTTGAAATCCCGCTGAAACTTTGGACATTCTCGCGAAGGGTTCCCAATCCCCGACAAGACTGGTACCCTTTCACGTCCAAATATCTCAAACTCCGGGAGAGATTCTCAAAACCAAGGTTGACATGTTTCGAGTTCCTCTCAACATTTTGGAAATCCCCCTGAAACCGTGGGCATTCTCGCGAAGGGTTCCCAATCCCCGACAAGACTGGTACCCTTTCACGTCCAAATCTCTCAAACTCCGGGAGAGATTCTCAAAACCAAGGTTGACATGTTTCGAGTTCCTCGCAACATTTTGGAAATCCCGCTGAAACTTTCGACATTCTCGCGAAGGGTTCCCAATCCCCGACAAGACTGGTACCCTTTCACGTCCAGATCTCTCAAACTCCGGGAGAGATTCTCAAAACCAAGGTTGACATGTTTCGAGTTCCTTTCAACATTTTGGAAATCCCGCTGAAACTTTGGACATTGTAGCGAAGGGTTCCCAATCCCCGACAAGACTGGTACCCTTTCACGTCCAAATCTCTCAAACTCCGGGAGAGATTCTCAAAACCAAGGTTGACATGTTTCGAGTTCCTCTCAACATTTTGGAAATCCCGCTGAAACTTTGGACATTCTCGCAAAGGGTTCCCGATCCCACACAAGACTGGTACCCTTTCACGTCCAAATCTCTCAAACTCCGGGAGAGATTCTCAAAACCAAGGTTGACATGTTTCGAGTTCCTTTCAACATTTTGGAAATCCCGCTGAAACTTTGGACATTCTCGCGAAGGGTTCCCAATCCCCGACAAGACTGGTACCCTTTCACGTCCAAATCTCTCAAACTCCGGGAGAGATTCTCAAAACCAAGGTTGACATGTTTCGAGTTCCTTTGAACATTTTGGAAATCCCGCTGAAACTTTGGACATTCTCACGAAGGGTTCCCGATCCCACACAAGACTGGTACCCTTTCACGTCCAAATCTCTCAAACTCCGGGAGAGATTCTCAAAACCAAGGTTGACATGGTTCGAGTTCCTTTCAACATTTTGGAAATCCCGCTGAAACTTTGGACATTCTCGCGAAGGGTTCCCAATCCACGACAAGACTGGTACTCTTTCACATCCAAATCTCTCAAACTCCGGGAGAGATTCTCAAAACCAAGGTTGACATGTTTCGAGTTCCTCTCAACATTTTGGAAATCCCGCTGAAACTTTGGACATTCTTGCGAAGGGTTCCCAATCCCCGACAAGACTGGTACCCTTTCACGTCCAAATCTCTCAAACTCCGGGAGAGTATCTCAAAACCAAGGTTGACATGTTTCGAGTTCCTCTCAACATTTTGGAAATCTTGCTGAAACTTTGGACATTCTCGCGAAGGGTTCCCAATCCCCGACAAGACTGGTACCCTTTCACGTCCAAATCTCTAAAACTCCGGGAGAGATTCTCAAAACCAAGGTTGACATGTTTCGAGTTCCTCTCAACATTTTGGAAATCCCGCTGAAACTTTGGACATTCTCGCGAAGGGTTCCCAATCCCCGACAAGACTGGTACCCTTTCACGTCCAAATATCTCAAACTCCGGGAGAGATTCTCAAAACCAAGGTTGACATGTTTCGAGTTCCTCTCAACATTTTGGAAATCCCGCTGAAACTTTGGACATTCTCGCGAAGGGTTCCCAATCCCCGACAAGACTGGTACCCTTTCACGTCCAAATCTCTCAAACTCCGGGAGAGATTCTCAAAACCAAGGTTGACATGTTTCGAGTTCCTCTCAACATTTTGGAAATCCCCCTGAAACCTTGGGCATTCTCGCGAAGGGTTCCCAATCCCCGACAAGACTGGTACCCTTTCACGTCCAAATCTCTCAAACTCCGGGAGAGATTCTCAAAACCAAGGTTGACATGTTTCGAGTTCCTCTCAACATTTTGGAAATCCCGCTGAAACTTTCGACATTCTCGCGAAGGGTTCCCAATCCCCGACAAGACTGGTACCCTTTCACGTCCAGATCTCTCAAACTCTGGGAGAGATTCTCAAAACCAAGGTTGACATGTTTCGAGTTCCTTTCAACATTTTGGAAATCCCGCTGAAACTTTGGACATTGTGGCGAAGGGTTCCCAATCCCCGACAAGACTGGTACCCTTTCACGTCCAAATCTCTCAAACTCCGGGAGAGATTCTCAAAACCAAGGTTGACATGTTTCGAGTTCCTCTCAACATTTTGGAAATCCCGCTGAAACTTTGGACATTCTCGCAAAGGGTTCCCAATCCCACACAAGACTGGTACCCTTTCACGTCCAAATCTCTCAAACTCCGGGAGAGATTCTCAAAACCAAGGTTGACATGTTTCGAGTTCCTTTCAACATTTTGGAAATCCCGCTGAAACTTTGGACATTCTCGCGAAGGGTTCCCAATCCCCGACAAGACTGGTACCCTTTCACGTCCAAATCTCTCAAACTCCGGGAGAGATTCTCAAAACCAAGGTTGACATGTTTCGAGTTCCTTTCAACATTTTGGAAATCCCGCTGAAACTTTGGACATTCTCGCGAAGGGTTCCCAATCCCACACAAGACTGGTACCCTTTCACGTCCAAATCTCTCAAACTCCGGGAGAGATTCTCAAAACCAAGGTTGACATGTTTCGAGTTCCTCTCAACATTTTGGAAATCCCGCTGAAACTTTGGACATTCTCGCGAAGGGTTCCCAATCCCCGACAAGACTGGTACCCTTTCACGTCCAAATATCTCAAACTCCGGGAGAGATTCTCAAAACCAAGGTTGACATGTTTCGAGTTCCTCTCAACATTTTGGAAATCCCGCTGAAACTTTGGACATTCTCGCGAAGGGTTCCCAATCCCCGACAAGACTGGTACCCTTTCACGTCCAAATCTCTCAAACTCCGGGAGAGATTCTCAAAACCAAGGTTGACATGTTTCGAGTTCCTCTCAACATTTTGGAAATCCCCCTGAAACCTTGGGCATTCTCGCGAAGGGTTCCCAATCCCCGACAAGACTGGTACCCTTTCACGTCCAAATCTCTCAAACTCCGGGAGAGATTCTCAAAACCAAGGTTGACATGTTTCGAGTTCCTCTCAACATTTTGGAAATCCCGCTGAAACTTTCGACATTCTCGCGAAGGGTTCCCAATCCCCGACAAGACTGGTACCCTTTCACGTCCAGATCTCTCAAACTCTGGGAGAGATTCTCAAAACCAAGGTTGACATGTTTCGAGTTCCTTTCAACATTTTGGAAATCCCGCTGAAACTTTGGACATTGTGGCGAAGGGTTCCCAATCCCCGACAAGACTGGTACCCTTTCACGTCCAAATCTCTCAAACTCCGGGAGAGATTCTCAAAACCAAGGTTGACATGTTTCGAGTTCCTCTCAACATTTTGGAAATCCCGCTGAAACTTTGGACATTCTCGCAAAGGGTTCCCAATCCCACACAAGACTGGTACCCTTTCACGTCCAAATCTCTCAAACTCCGGGAGAGATTCTCAAAACCAAGGTTGACATGTTTCGAGTTCCTTTCAACATTTTGGAAATCCCGCTGAAACTTTGGACATTCTCGCGAAGGGTTCCCAATCCCCGACAAGACTGGTACCCTTTCACGTCCAAATCTCTCAAACTCCGGGAGAGATTCTCAAAACCAAGGTTGACATGTTTCGAGTTCCTTTCAACATTTTGGAAATCCCGCTGAAACTTTGGACATTCTCGCGAAGGGTTCCCAATCCCACACAAGACTGGTACCCTTTCACGTCCAAATCTCTCAAACTCCGGGAGAGATTCTCAAAACCAAGGTTGACATGTTTCGAGTTCCTCTCAACATTTTGGAAATCCCGCTGAAACTTTGGACATTCTCGCGAAGGGTTCCCAATCCACGACAAGACTGGTACTCTTTCACATCCAAATCTCTCAAACTCCGGGAGAGATTCTCAAAACCAAGGTTGACATGTTTCGAGTTCCTCTCAACATTTTTGAAATCCCGCTGAAACTTTGGACATTCTCGCGAAGGGTTCCCAATCCCCGACAAGACTGGTACCCTTTCACGTCCAAATCTCTCAAACTCCGGGAGAGATTCTCAAAACCAAGGTTGACATGTTTCGAGTTCCTCTCAACATTTTGGAAATCCCCCTGAAACCGTGGGCATTCTCGCGAAGGGTTCCCAATCCCCGACAAGACTGGTACCCTTTCACGTCCAAATCTCTCAAACTCCGGGAGAGATTCTCAAAACCAAGGTTGACATGTTTCGAGTTCCTCGCAACATTTTGGAAATCCCGCTGAAACTTTCGACATTCTCGCGAAGGGTTCCCAATCCCCGACAAGACTGGTACCCTTTCACGTCCAGATCTCTCAAACTCCGGGAGAGATTCTCAAAACCAAGGTTGACATGTTTCGAGTTCCTTTCAACATTTTGGAAATCCCGCTGAAACTTTGGACATTGTAGCGAAGGGTTCCCAATCCCCGACAAGACTGGTACCCTTTCACGTCCAAATCTCTCAAACTCCGGGAGAGATTCTCAAAACCAAGGTTGACATGTTTCGAGTTCCTCTCAACATTTTGGAAATCCCGCTGAAACTTTGGACATTCTCGCAAAGGGTTCCCAATCCCACACAAGACTGGTACCCTTTCACGTCCAAATCTCTCAAACTCCGGGAGAGATTCTCAAAACCAAGGTTGACATGTTTCGAGTTCCTTTCAACATTTTGGAAATCCCGCTGAAACTTTGGACATTCTCGCGAAGGGTTCCCAATCCCCGACAAGACTGGTACCCTTTCACGTCCAAATCTCTCAAACTCCGGGAGAGATTCTCAAAACCAAGGTTGACATGTTTCGAGTTCCTTTGAACATTTTGGAAATCCCGCTGAAACTTTGGACATTCTCACGAAGGGTTCCCGATCCCACACAAGACTGGTACCCTTTCACGTCCAAATCTCTTAAACTCCGGGAGAGATTCTCAAAACCAAGGTTGACATGTTTCGAGTTCCTCTCAACATTTTGGAAATCCCGCTGAAACTTTGGACATTCTCGCGAAGGGTTCCCAATCCACGACAAGACTGGTACTCTTTCACATCCAAATCTCTCAAACTCCGGGAGAGATTCTCAAAACCAAGGTTGACATGTTTCGAGTTCCTCTCAACATTTTGGAAATCCCGCTGAAACTTTGGACATTCTTGCGAAGGGTTCCCAATCCCCGACAAGACTGGTACCCTTTCACGTCCAAATCTCTGAAACTCCGGGAGAGATTCTCAAAACCAAGGTTGACATGTTTCGAGTTCCTCTCAACATTTTGGAAATCCCGCTGAAACTTTGGACATTCTCGCGAAGGGTTCCCAATCCCCGACAAGACTGGTACCCTTTCACGTCCAAATCTCTCAAACTCCGGGAGAGATTCTCAAAACCAAGGTTGATATGTTTCGAGTTCCTCTCAACATTTTGGAAATCCCCCTGAAACCTTGGGCATTCCCGTGAAGGGTTCCCAATCCCCGACAAGACTGGTACCCTTTCACGTCCAAATCTCTCAAACTCCGGGAGAGATTCTCAAAAGCAAGGCTGACATGTTTCGAGTTCCTCTCAACATTTTGGAAATCCTGCTGAAACTTTGGACATTCTCGCGAGGGGTTCCCAATCCCCGACAAGACTGGTACCCTTTCACGTCCAAATCTCTCAAACTCCGGGAGAGATTCTCAAAACCAAGGTTGACATGTTTTGAGTTCCTCTCAACATTTTGGAAATCCCGCTGAAACTTTGGACATTCTCGCGAAGGGTTCCCAATCCCCGACAAGACTGGTACCCTTTCACGTCCAAATATCTCAAACTCCGGGAGAGATTCTCAAAACCAAGGTTGACATGTTTCGAGTTCCTCTTAACATTTTGGAAATCCCCCTGAAACCTTGGGCATTCTCGCGAAGGGTTCCCAATCCCCGACAAGACTGGTACCCTTTCACGTCCAAATCTCTCAAACTCCGGGAGAGATTCTCAAAACCAAGGTTGACATGTTTCGAGTTCCTCGCAACATTTTGGAAATCCCGCTGAAACTTTCGACATTCTCGCGAAGGGTTCCCAATCCCCGACAAGACTGGTACCCTTTCACGTCCAAATCTCTCAAACTCCGGGAGAGATTCTCAAAACCAAGGTTGACATGTTTCGAGTTCCTTTCAACATTTTGGAAATCCCGCTGAAACTTTGGACATTGTGGCGAAGGGTTCCCAATCCCCGACAAGACTGGTACCCTTTCACGTCCAAATCTCTCAAACTCCGGGAGAGATTCTCAAAACCAAGGTTGACATGTTTCGAGTTCCTTTCAACATTTTGGAAATCCCACTGAAACTTTGGACATTCTCGCGAAGGGTTCCCGATCCCACACAAGACTGGTACCCTTTCACGTCCAAATCTCTCAAACTCCGGGAGAGATTCTCAAAACCAAGGTTAACATGTTTCGAGTTCCTTTCAACATTTTGGAAATCCCGCTGAAACTTTGGACATTCTCGCGAAGGGTTCCCAATCCCCGACAAGACTGGTACCCTTTCACGTCCAAATCTCTCAAACTCCGGGAGAGATTCTCAAAACCAAGGTTGACATGTTTCGAGTTCCTCTCAACATTTTGGAAATCCCGCTGAAACTTTGGACATTCTCGCAAAGGGTTCCCAATCCCCGACAAGACTGGTACCCTTTCACGTCCAAATCTCTCAAACTCCAGGAGAGATTCTCAAAACCAAGGTTGACATGTTTCGAGTTCCTCTCAACATTTTGGAAATCCCGCTGAAACTTTGGACATTCTCGCGAAGGGTTCCCAATCCCCGACAAGACTGGTACCCTTTCACGTCCAAATCTCTCAAACTCCGGGAGAGATTCTCAAAACCAAGGTAGACATGTTTCGAGTTCCTCTCAACATTTTGGAAATCCCGCTGAAACTTTGGACATTCTTTTGAGGGGTTCCCAATCCCCGACAAGACTGGTACCCTTTCACGTCCAAATCTCTCAAACTCCGGGAGAGATTCTCAAAACCAAGGTTGACATGTTTCGAGTTCCTCTCAACATTTTGGAAATCCCGCTGAAACTTTGGGCATTCTCGCGAAGGGTTCCCAATCCCCGACAAGACTGGTACCCTTTCACGTCCAAATCTCTCAAACTCCAGGAGAGATTCTCAAAACCAAGGTTGACATGTTTCGAGTTCCTCTCAACATTTTGGAAATCCCGCTGAAACTTTGGACATTCTCGCGAAGGGTTCCCAATCCCCGACAAGACTGGTACCCTTTCACGTCCAAATCTCTCAAACTCCGGGAGAGATTCTCAAAACCAAGGTTGACATGTTTCGAGTTCCTCTCAACATTTTGGAAATCCCGCTGAAACTTTGGACATTCTCGCAAAGGGTTCCCAATCCCCGACAAGACTGGTACCCTTTCACGTCCAAATCTCTCAAACTCCGGGAGAGATTCTCAAAACCAAGGTTGACATGTTTCGAGTTCCTCTCAACATTTTGGAAATCCCGCTGAAACTTTGGGCATTCTCGCGAAGGGTTCCCAATCTCCGACAAGACTGGTACCCTTTCACGTCCAAATCTCTCAAACTCCGGGAGAGATTCTCAAAACCAAGGTTGACATGTTTCGAGTTCCTCTCAACATTTTGGAAATCCCGCTGAAACTTTGGACATTCTGGCGAAGGGTTCCCAATCCCCGACAAGACTGTTACCCTTTCACGTCCAAATCTCTCAAACTCCGGGAGAGATTCTCAAAACCAAGGTTGACATGTTTCGAGTTCCTCTCAACATTTTGGAAATCCCGCTGAAACTTTGGACATTCTCGCGAAGGGTTCCCAATCCCCGACAAGACTGGTACCCTTTCACATCCAAATCTCTCAAACTCCGGGAGAGATTCTCAAAACCAAGGTTGACATGTTTCGAGTTCCTCTCAATATTTTGGAAATCCCGCTGAAACTTTGGACATTCTCCAGAAGGGTTCCCAATCCCCGACAAGACTGGTACCCTTTCACGTCCAAATCTCTCAAACTCCGGGAGAGATTCTCAAAACCAAGGTTGACATGTTTCGAGTTCCTCTCAACATTTTGGAAATCCCGCTGAAACTTTGGACATTCTCGCAAAGGGTTCCCAATCCCCGACAAGACTGGTACCCTTTCACGTCCAAATCTCTCAAACTCCGGGTGAGATTCTCAAATCCAAGGTTGACATGTTTCGAGTTCCTCTCAACATTTTGGAAATCCCGCTGAAACTTTGGACATTCTCGCAAAGGGTTCCCAATCCCTGACAAGACTGATACACTTTCACGTCCAAATCTCTCAAACTCCGGGAGAGATTCTCAAAACCAAGGTTGACATGTTTCGAGTTCCTCTCAACATTTTGGAAATCCCGCTGAAACTTTGGACATTCTCGCGAAGGGTTCCCAATCCCCGACAAGACTGGTACCCTTTCACGTCCAAATCTCTCAAACTCCGGGAGAGATTCTCAAAACCAAGGTTGACATGTTTCGAGTTCCTCTCAACATTTTGGAAATCCCGCTGAAACTTTGGACATTCTCGCAAAGGGTTCCCAATCCCCGACAAGACTGGTACCCTTTCACGTCCAAATCTCTCAAACTCCGGGAGAGATTCTCAAAACCAAGGTTGACATGTTTCGAGTTCCTCTCAACATTTTGGAAATCCCGCTGAAACTTTGGGCATTCTCGCGAAGGGTTCCCAATCTCCGACAAGACTGGTACCCTTTCACGTCCAAATCTCTCAAACTCCGGGAGAGATTCTCAAAACCAAGGTTGACATGTTTCGAGTTCCTCTCAACATTTTGGAAATCCCGCTGAAACTTTGGACATTCTGGCGAAGGGTTCCCAATCCCCGACAAGACTGGTACCCTTTCACGTCCAAATCTCTCAAACTCCGGGAGAGATTCTCAAAACCAAGGTTGACATGTTTCGAGTTCCTCTCAACATTTTGGAAATCCCGCTGAAACTTTGGACATTCTCGCGAAGGGTTCCCAATCCCCGACAAGACTGGTACCCTTTCACATCCAAATCTCTCAAACTCCGGGAGAGATTCTCAAAACCAAGGTTGACATGTTTCGAGTTCCTCTCAATATTTTGGAAATCCCGCTGAAACTTTGGACATTCTCCAGAAGGGTTCCCAATCCCCGACAAGACTGGTACCCTTTCACGTCCAAATCTCTCAAACTCCGGGAGAGATTCTCAAAACCAAGGTTGACATGTTTCGAGTTCCTCTCAACATTTTGGAAATCCCGCTGAAACTTTGGACATTCTCGCAAAGGGTTCCCAATCCCCGACAAGACTGGTACCCTTTCACGTCCAAATCTCTCAAACTCCGGGTGAGATTCTCAAATCCAAGGTTGACATGTTTCGAGTTCCTCTCAACATTTTGGAAATCCCGCTGAAACTTTGGACATTCTCGCAAAGGGTTCCCAATCCCTGACAAGACTGATACACTTTCACGTCCAAATCTCTCAAACTCCGGGAGAGATTCTCAAAACCGAGGTTGACATGTTTCGAGTTCCTCTCAACATTTTGGAAATCCCGCTGAAACTTTGGACATTCTCGCGAAGGGTTCCCAATCCCTGACAAGACTGGTACCCTTTCACGTCCAAATCTCTCAAACTCCGGGAGAGATTCTCAAAACCAAGGTTGACATGTTTCGAGTTCCTCTCAACATTTTGGAAATCCCGCTGAAACTTTGGACATTCTCGCGAAGGGTTCCCAATCTCCGACAAGACTGGTACCCTTTCACGTCCAAATCTCTCAAACTCCGGGAGAGATTCTCAAAACCAAGGTTGGCATGTTTCGAGTTCCTCTCAACATTTTGGAAATCCCGCTGAAACTTTGGACATTCTGGCGAAGGGTTCCCAATCCCCGACAAGACTGGTACCCTTTCACGTCCAAATCTCTCAAACTCCGGGAGAGATTCTCAAAACCAAGGTTGACATGTTTCGAGTTCCTCTCAACATTTTGGAAATCCCGCTGAAACTTTGGACATTCTGGCGAAGGGTTCCCAATCCCCGACAAGACTGGTACCCTTTCACGTCCAAATCTCTCAAACTCCGGGAGAGATTCTCAAAACCAAGGTTGACATGTTTCGAGTTCCTCTCAACATTTTGGAAATCCCGCTGAAACTTTGGACATTCTCGCGAAGGGTTCCCAATCCCCGACAAGACTGGTAGCCTTTCACGTCCAAATCTCTCAAACTCCGGGAGAGATTCTCAAAACCAAGGTTGACATGTTTCGAGTTCCTCTCAACATTTTGGAAATCCCGCTGAAACTTTGGACATTCTCGCGAAGGGTTCCCAATCCCCGACAAGACTGGTACCCTTTCACGTCCAAATCTCTCAAACTCCGGGAGAGATTCTCAAAACCAAGTTTGACATGTTTCGAGTTCCTCTCAACATTTTGGAAATCCCGCTGAAACTTTGGACATTCTCGCGAAGGGTTCCCAATCCCCGACAAGACTGGTACCCTTTCACGTCCAAATCTCTCAAACTCCGGGAGAGATTCTCAAAACCAAGGTTGACATGTTTCGAGTTCCTCTCAACATTTTGGAAATCCCGCTGAAACTTTGGGCATTCTCGCGAAGGGTTCCCAATCCCCGACAAGACTGGTACCCTTTCACGTCCAAATCTCTCAAACTCCGGGAGAGATTCTCAAAACCAAGGTTGACATGTTTCGAGTTCCTCTCAATATTTTGGAAATCCCCCTGAAACTTTGGGCATTCTCGCGAAGGGTTCCCAATCCCCGACAAGACTGGTACCCTTTCACGTCCAAATCTCTCAAACTCCGGGAGAGATTCTCAAAACCAAGGTTGACATGTTTCGAGTTCCTCTCAACATTTTGGAAATCCCGCTGAAACTTTGGACATTCTCGCAAAGGGTTCCCAATCCCCGACAAGACTGGTACCCTTTCACGTCCAAATCTCTAAAACTCCGGGAGAGATTCTCAAAACCAAGGTTGACATGTTTCGAGTTCCTCTCAACATTTTGGAAATCCCGCTGAAACTTTGGGCATTCTCGCGAAGGGTTCCCAATCCCCGACAAGACTGGTACCCTTTCACGTCCAAATCTCTCAAACTCCGGGAGAGATTCTCAAAACCAAGGTTGACATGTTTCGAGTTCCTCTCAACATTTTGGAAATCCCGCTGAAACTTTGGACATTCTCGCGAAGGGTTCCCAATCCCCGACAAGACTGGTACCCTTTCACGTCCAAATCTCTCAAACTCCGGGAGAGATTCTCAAAACCAAGGTTGACATGTTTCGAGTTCCTCTCAACATTTTGGAAATCCCGCTGAAACTTTGGACATTCTCGCGAAGGGTTCCCAATCCCCGACAAGACTGGTACCCTTTCACGTCCAAATCTCTCAAACTCCGGGAGAGATTCTCAAAACCAAGGTTGACATGTTTCGAGTTCCTCTCAACATTTTGGAAATCCCGCTGAAACTTTGGACATTCTCGCGAAGGGTTCCCAATCCCCGACAAGACTGGTACCCTTTCACGTCCAAATCTCTCAAACTCCGGGAGAGATTCTCAAAACCAAGGTTGACATGTTTCGAGTTCCTCTCAACATTTTGGAAATCCCGCTGAAACTTTGGACATTCTCGCAAAGGGTTCCCAATCCCCGACAAGACTGGTACCCTTTCACGTCCAAATCTCTCAAACTCCGGGAGAGATTCTCAAAACCAAGGTTGACATGTTTCGAGTTCCTCTCAATATTTTGGAAATCCCGCTGAAACTTTGGACATTCTCCAGAAGGGTTCCCAATCCCCGACAAGACTGGTACCCTTTCACGTCCAAATCTCTCAAACTCCGGGAGAGATTCTCAAAACCAAGGTTGACATGTTTCGAGTTCCTCTCAACATTTTGGAAATCCCGCTGAAACTTTGGACATTCTCGCAAAGGGTTCCCAATCCCCGACAAGACTGGTACCCTTTCACGTCCAAATCTCTCAAACTCCGGGTGAGATTCTCAAAACCAAGGCTGACATGTTTCGAGTTCCTCTCAACATTTTGGAAATCCCGCTGAAACTTTGGACATTCTCGCAAAGGGTTCCCAATCCCTGACAAGACTGATACACTTTCACGTCCAAATCTCTCAAACTCCGGGAGAGATTCTCAAAACCGAGGTTGACATGTTTCGAGTTCCTCTCAACATTTTGGAAATCCCGCTGAAACTTTGGACATTCTCGCGAAGGGTTCCCAATCCCTGACAAGACTGGTACCCTTTCACGTCCAAATCTCTCAAACTCCGGGAGAGATTCTCAAAACCAAGGTTGACATGTTTCGAGTTCCTCTCAACATTTTGGAAATCCCGCTGAAACTTTGGACATTCTCGCGAAGGGTTCCCAATCCCCGACAAGACTGGTACCCTTTCACGTCCAAATCTCTCAAACTCCGGGAGAGATTCTCAAAACCAAGGTTGACATGTTTCGAGTTCCTCTCAACATTTTGGAAATCCCGCTGAAACTTTGGACATTCTCGCAAAGGGTTCCCAATCCCCGACAAGACTGGTACCCTTTCACGTCCAAATCTCTCAAACTCCGGGAGAGATTCTCAAAACCAAGGTTGACATGTTTCGAGTTCCTCTCAACATTTTGGAAATCCCGCTGAAACTTTGGACATTCTGGCGAAGGGTTCCCAATCCCCGACAAGACTGGTACCCTTTCACGTCCAAATCTCTCAAACTCCGGGAGAGATTCTCAAAACCAAGGTTGACATGTTTCGAGTTCCTCTCAACATTTTGGAAATCCCGCTGAAACTTTGGACATTCTCGCGAAGGGTTCCCAATCCCCGACAAGACTGGTAGCCTTTCACGTCCAAATCTCTCAAACTCCGGGAGAGATTCTCAAAACCAAGGTTGACATGTTTCGAGTTCCTCTCAACATTTTGGAAATCCCGCTGAAACTTTGGACATTCTCGCGAAGGGTTCCCAATCCCCGACAAGACTGGTACCCTTTCACGTCCAAATCTCTCAAACTCCGGGAGAGATTCTCAAAACCAAGGTTGACATGTTTCGAGTTCCTCTCAACATTTTGGAAATCCCGCTGAAACTTTGGACATTCTGGCGAAGGGTTCCCAATCCCCGACAAGACTGGTACCCTTTCACGTCCAAATCTCTCAAACTCCGGGAGAGATTCTCAAAACCAAGGTTGACATGTTTCGAGTTCCTCTCAACATTTTGGAAATCCCGCTGAAACTTTGGACATTCTGGCGAAGGGTTCCCAATCCCCGACAAGACTGGTACCCTTTCACGTCCAAATCTCTCAAACTCCGGGAGAGATTCTCAAAACCAAGGTTGACATGTTTCGAGTTCCTCTCAACATTTTGGAAATCCCGCTGAAACTTTGGACATTCTGGCGAAGGGTTCCCAATCCCCGACAAGACTGGTACCCTTTCATGTCCAAATCTCTCAAACTCCGGGAGAGATTCTCAAAACCAAGGTTGACATGTTTCGAGTTCCTCTCAACATTTTGGAAATCCCGCTGAAACTTTGGACATTCTCGCGAAGGGTTCCCTATCCCCGACAAGACTGGTACCCTTTCACGTCCAAATCTCTCAAACTCCGGGAGAGATTCTCAAAACCAAGGTTGACATGTTTCGAGTTCCTCTCAACATTTTGGAAATCCTGCTGAAACTTTGGGCATTCTGGCGAAGGGTTCCCAATCTCCGACAAGACTGGTACCCTTTCACGTCCAAATCTCTCAAACTCCGGGAGAGATTCTCAAAACCAAGGTTGACATGTTTCGAGTTCCTCTCAACATTTTGGAAATCCCGCTGAAACTTTGGACATTCTCGCGAAGGGTTCCCAATCCCCGACAAGACTGGTACCCTTTCACGTCCAAATCTCTCAAACTCCGGGAGAGATTCTCAAAACCAAGGTTGACATGTTTCGAGTTCCTCTCAACATTTTGGAAATCCCGCTGAAACTTTGGACATTCTGGCGAAGGGTTCCCAATCCCCGACAAGACTGGTACCCTTTCACGTCCAAATCTCTCAAACTCCGGGAGAGATTCTCAAAACCAAGGTTGACATGTTTCGAGTTCCTTTCAACATTTTGGAAATCCCGCTGAAACTTTGGACATTCTGGCGAAGGGTTCCCAATCCCCGACAAGACTGGTACCCTTTCACATCCAAATCTCTCAAACTCCGGGAGAGATTCTCAAAACCAAGGTTGACATGTTTCGAGTTCCTCTCAACATTTTGGAAATCCCGCTGAAACTTTGGACATTCTCGCGAAGGGTTCCCAATCCCCGACAAGACTGGTACCCTTTCACGTCCAAATCTCTCAAACTCCGGGAGAGATTCTCAAAACCAAGGCTGACATGTTTCGAGTTCCTCTCAACATTTTGGAAATCCCGCTGAAACTTTGGACATTCTCGCAAAGGGTTCCCAATCCCTGACAAGACTGATACCCTTTCACGTCCAAATCTCTCAAACTCCGGGAGAGATTCTCAAAACCGAGGTTGACATGTTTCGAGTTCCTTTCAACATTTTGGAAATCCCGCTGAAACTTTGGACATTCTCGCGAAGGGTTCCCAATCCCTGACAAGACTGGTACCCTTTCACGTCCAAATCTCTCAAACTCCGGGAGAGATTCTCAAAACCAAGGTTGACATGTTTCGAGTTCCTCTCAACATTTTGGAAATCCCGCTGAAACTTTGGACATTCTCGCGAAGGGTTCCCAATCCCCGACAAGACTGGTACCCTTTCACGTCCAAATCTCTCAAACTCCGGGAGAGATTCTCAAAACCAAGGTTGACATGTTTCGAGTTCCTCTCAACATTTTGGAAATCCCGCTGAAACTTTGGACATTCTCGCGAAGGGTTCCCAATCCCCGACAAGACTGGTACCCTTTCACGTCCAAATCTCTCAAACTCCGGGAGAGATTCTCAAAACCAAGGTTGACATGTTTCGAGTTCCTCTCAACATTTTGGAAATCCCGCTGAAACTTTGGACATTCTCGCGAAGGGTTCCCAATCCCCGACAAGACTGGTACCCTTTCACGTCCAAATCTCTCAAACTCCGGGAGAGATTCTCAAAACCAAGGTTGACATGTTTCGAGTTCCTCTCAACATTTTGGAAATCCCGCTGAAACTTTGGACATTCTCGCGAAGGGTTCCCAATCCCCGACAAGAATGGTACCCTTTCACGTCCAAATCTCTCAAACTCCGGGAGAGATTCTCAAAACCAAGGTTGACATGTTTCGAGTTCCTCTCAACATTTTGGAAATCCCGCTGAAACTTTGGACATTCTCGCGAAGGGTTCCCAATCCCCGACAAGACTGGTACCCTTTCACGTCCAAATCTCTCAAACTCCGGGAGAGATTCTCAAAACCCAGGTTGACATGTTTCGAGTTCCTCTCAACATTTTGGAAATCCCGCTGAAACTTTGGGCATTCTCGCGAAGGGTTCCCAATCCCCGACAAGACTGGTACCCTTTCACGTCCAAATCTCTCAAACTCCGGGAGAGATTCTCAAAACCAAGGTTGACATGTTTCGAGTTCCTCTCAACATTTTGGAAATCCCGCTGAAACTTTGGACATTCTCGCAAAGGGTTCCCAATCCCCGACAAGACTGGTACCCTTTCACGTCCAAATCTCTAAAACTCCGGGAGAGATTCTCAAATCCAAGGTTGACATGTTTCGAGTTCCTCTCAACATTTTGGAAATCCCGCTGAAACTTTGGACATTCTCGCGAAGGGTTCCCAATCCCCGACAAGACTGGTACCCTTTCACGTCCAAATCTCTCAAACTCCGGGAGAGATTCTCAAAACCAAGGTTGACATGTTTCGAGTTCCTCTCAACATTTTGGAAATCCCGCTGAAACTTTGGACATTCTCGCGAAGGGTTCCCAATCCCCGACAAGACTGGTACCCTTTCACGTCCAAATCTCTCAAACTCCGGGAGAGATTCTCAAAACCAAGGTTGACATGTTTCGAGTTCCTCTCAACATTTTGGAAATCCCGCTGAAACTTTGGACATTCTCGCAAAGGGTTCCCAATCCCTGACAAGACTGATACCCTTTCACGTCCAAATCTCTCAAACTCCGGGAGAGATTCTCAAAACCGAGGTTGACATGTTTCGAGTTCCTTTCAACATTTTGGAAATCCCGCTGAAACTTTGGACATTCTCGCGAAGGGTTCCCAATCCCTGACAAGACTGGTACCCTTTCACGTCCAAATCTCTCAAACTCTGGGAGAGATTCTCAAAACCAAGGTTGACATGTTTCGAGTTCCTCTCAACATTTTGGAAATCCCGCTGAAACTTTGGACATTCTCGCGAAGGGTTCCCAATCCCCGACAAGACTGGTACCCTTTCACGTCCAAATCTCTCAAACTCCGGGAGAGATTCTCAAAACCAAGGTTGACATGTTTCGAGTTCCTCTCAACATTTTGGAAATCCCGCTGAAACTTTGGACATTCTCGCGAAGGGTTCCCAATCCCCGACAAGACTGGTACCCTTTCACGTCCAAATCTCTCAAACTCCGGGAGAGATTCTCAAAACCAAGGTTGACATGTTTCGAGTTCCTCTCAACATTTTGGAAATCCCCCTGAAACCTTGGGCATTCTCGCGAAGGGTTCCCAATCCCCGACAAGACTGGTACCCTTTCACGTCCAAATCTCTCAAACTCCGGGAGAGATTCTCAAAACCAAGGTTGACATGTTTCGAGTTCCTCTCAACATTTTGGAAATCCCGCTGAAACTTTGGACATTCTCGCGAAGGGTTCCCAATCCCCGACAAGACTGGTACCCTTTCACGTCCAAATCTCTCAAACTCCGGGAGAGATTCTCAAAACCAAGGTTGACATGTTTCGAGTTCCTCTCAACATTTTGGAAATCCCGCTGAAACTTTGGACATTCTCGCGAAGGGTTCCCAATCCCCGACAAGACTGGTACCCTTTCACGTCCAAATCTCTCAAACTCCGGGAGAGATTCTCAAAACCCAGGTTGACATGTTTCGAGTTCCTCTCAACATTTTGGAAATCCCGCTGAAACTTTGGGCATTCTCGCGAAGGGTTCCCAATCCCCGACAAGACTGGTACCCTTTCACGTCCAAATCTCTCAAACTCCGGGAGAGATTCTCAAAACCAAGGTTGACATGTTTCGAGTTCCTCTCAACATTTTGGAAATCCCGCTGAAACTTTGGACATTCTCGCGAAGGGTTCCCAATCCCCAACAAGACTGGTACCCTTTCACGTCCAAATCTCTCAAACTCCGGGAGAGATTCTCAAAACCAAGGTTGACATGTTTCGAGTTCCTCTCAACATTTTGGAAATCCCGCTGAAACTTTGGACATTCTCGCGAAGGGTTCCCAATCCCCGACAAGACTGGTACCCTTTCACGTCCAAATCTCTCAAACTCCGGGAGAGATTCTCAAAACCAAGGTTGACATGTTTCGAGTTCCTCTCAACATTTTGGAAATCCCGCTGAAACTTTGGACATTCTCGCGAAGGGTTCCCAATCCCCGACAAGACTGGTACCCTTTCACGTCCAAATCTCTCAAACTCCGGGAGAGATTCTCAAAACCAAGGTTGACATGTTTCGAGTTCCTCTCAACATTTTGGAAATCCCGCTGAAACTTTGGACATTCTGGCGAAGGGTTCCCAATCCCCGACAAGACTGGTACCCTTTCACGTCCAAATCTCTCAAACTCCGGGAGAGATTCTCAAAACCAAGGTTGACATGTTTCGAGTTCCTCTCAACATTTTGGAAATCCCGCTGAAACTTTGGACATTCTCGCGAAGGGTTCCCAATCCCCGACAAGACTGGTACCCTTTCACGTCCAAATCTCTCAAACGCCGGGAGAGATTCTCAAAACCCAGGTTGACATGTTTCGAGTTCCTCTCAACATTTTGGAAATCCCGCTGAAACTTTGGGCATTCTCGCGAAGGGTTCCCAATCCCCGACAAGACTGGTACCCTTTCACGTCCAAATCTCTCAAACTCCGGGAGAGATTCTCAAAACCAAGGTTGACATGTTTCGAGTTCCTCTCAACATTTTGGAAATCCCGCTGAAACTTTGGACATTCTCGCGAAGGGTTCCCAATCCCCGACAAGACTGGTACCCTTTCACGTCCAAATCTCTCAAACTCCGGGAGAGATTCTCAAAACCAAGGTTGACATGTTTCGAGTTCCTCTCAACATTTTGGAAATCCCGCTGAAACTTTGGACATTCTCGCGAAGGGTTCCCAATCCCCGACAAGACTGGTACCCTTTCACGTCCAAATCTCTCAAACTCCGGGAGAGATTCTCAAAACCAAGGTTGACATGTTTCGAGTTCCTCTGAACATTTTGGAAATCCCGCTGAAACTTTGGACATTCTCGCGAAGGGTTCCCAATCCCCGACAAGACTGGTACCCTTTCACGTCCAAATCTCTCAAACTCCGGGAGAGATTCTCAAAACCAAGGTTGACATGTTTCGAGTTCCTCTGAACATTTTGGAAATCCCGCTGAAACTTTGGACATTCTCGCGAAGGGTTCCCAATCCCCGACAAGACTGGTACCCTTTCACGTCCAAATCTCTCAAACTCCGGGAGAGATTCTCAAAACCAAGGTTGACATGTTTCGAGTTCCTCTCAACATTTTGGAAATCCCGCTGAAACTTTGGGCATTCTCGCGAAGGGTTCCCAATCCCCGACAAGACTGGTACCCTTTCACGTCCAAATCTCTCAAAGTCCGGGAGAGATTCTCAAAACCAAGGTTGACATGTTTCGAGTTCCTCTCAACATTTTGGAAATCCCGCTGAAACTTTGGGCATTCTCGCGAAGGGTTCCCAATCCCCGACAAGACTGGTACCCTTTCACATCCAAATCTCTCAAACTCCGGGAGAGATTCTCAAAACCAAGGTTGACATGTTTCGAGTTCCTCTCAACATTTTGGAAATCCCGCTGAAACTTTGGACATTCTCGCGAAGGGTTCCCAATCCCCGACAAGACTGGTACCCTTTCACGTCCAAATCTCTCAAACTCCGGGAGAGATTCTCAACACCAAGGTTGACATGTTTCGAGTTCCTCTCAACATTTTGGAAATCCCGCTGAAACTTTGGACATTCTCGCGAAGGGTTCCCAATCCCCGACAAGACTGGTACCCTTTCACGTCCAAATCTCTCAAACTCCGGGAGAGATTCTCAAAACCAAGGTTGACATGTTTCGAGTTCCTCTCAACATTTTGGAAATCCCGCTGAAACTTTGGACATTCTCGCGAAGGGTTCCCAATCCCCGACAAGACTGGTACCCTTTCACGTCCAAATCTCTCAAACTCCGGGAGAGATTCTCAAAACCAAGGTTGACATGTTTCGAGTTCCTCTCAACATTTTGGAAATCCCGCTGAAACTTTGGACATTCTGGCGAAGGGTTCCCAATCCCCGACAAGACTGGTACCCTTTCACGTCCAAATCTCTCAAACTCCGGGAGAGATACTCAAAACCAAGGTTGACATGTTTCGAGTTCCTCTCAACATTTTGGAAATCCCGCTGAAACTTTGGACATTCTCGCAAAGGGTTCCCAATCCCCGACAAGATTCTTACTCTTTCACGTCCAAATCTCTCAAACTCCGGGAGAGATTCTCAAAACCAAGGCTGACATGTTTCGAGTTCCTCTCAACATTTTGGAAATCCCGCTGAAACTTTGGACATTCTCGCAAAGGGTTCCCAATCCCTGACAAGACTGATACCCTTTCACGTCCAAATCTCTCAAACTCCGGGAGAGATTCTCAAAACCAAGGTTGACATGTTTCGAGTTCCTTTCAACATTTTGGAAATCCCGCTGAAACTTTGGACATTCTCGCAAAGGGTTCCCAATCCCCAGCAAGACTGGTACCCTTTCACGTCCAAATCTCTCAAACTCCGGGAGAGATTCTCAAAACCGAGGTTGACATGTTTCGAGTTCCTCTCAACATTTTGGAAATCCCGCTGAAACTTTGGACATTCTCGCGAAGGGTTCCCAATCCCCGACAAGACTGGTACCCTTTCACGTCCAAATCTCTCAAACTCCGGGAGAGATTCTCAAAACCAAGGTTGACATGTTTCGAGTTCCTTTCAACATTTTGGAAATCCCGCTGAAACTTTGGACATTCTCGCGAAGGGTTCCCAGTCCCCGACAAGACTGGTACCCTTTCACGTCCAAATCTCTCAAACTCCGGGAGAGATTCTCAAAACCAAGGTTGACATGTTTCGAGTTCCTCTCAACATTTTGGAAATCCCGCTGAAACTTTGGACATTCTCGCAAAGGGTTCCCAATCCCCGACAAGACTGGTACCCTTTCACGTCCAAATCTCTCAAACTCCGGGAGAGATTCTCAAAACCAAGGTTGACATGTTTCGAGTTCCTCTCAACATTTTGGAAATCCCGCTGAAACTTTGGACATTCTCGCGAAGGGTTCCCAGTCCCTGACAAGACTGGTACCCTTTCACGTCCAAATCTCTCAAACTCCGGGAGAGATTCTCAAAACCAAGGTTGACATGTTTCGAGTTCCTCTCAACATTTTGGAAATCCCGCTGAAACTTTGGACATTCTCGCGAAGGGTTCCCAATCCCCGACAAGACTGGTACCCTTTCACGTCCAAATCTCTCAAACTCCGGGAGAGATTCTCAAAACCAAGGTTGACATGTTTCGAGTTCCTCTCAACATTTTGGAAATCCCGCTGAAACTTTGGACATTCTCGCGAAGGGTTCCCAATCCCCGACAAGACTGGTACCCTTTCACGTCCAAATCTCTCAAACTCCGGGAGAGATTCTCAAAACCAAGGTTGACATGTTTCGAGTTCCTCTCAATATTTTGGAAATCCCGCTGAAACTTTGGGCATTCTCGCGAAGGGTTCCCAATCCCCGACAAGATGGGTACCCTTTCACGTCCAAATCTCTCAAAGTCCGGGAGAGATTCTCAAAACCAAGGTTGACATGTTTCGAGTTCCTCTCAACATTTTGGAAATCCCGCTGAAACTTTGGGCATTCTCGCGAAGGGTTCCCAATCCCCGACAAGACTGGTACCCTTTCACATCCAAATCTCTCAAACTCCGGGAGAGATTCTCAAAACCAAGGTTGACATGTTTCGAGTTCCTCTCAACATTTTGGAAATCCCGCTGAAACTTTGGACATTCTCGCGAAGGGTTCCCAATCCCCGACAAGACTGGTACCCTTTCACGTCCAAATCTCTCAAACTCCGGGAGAGATTCTCAAAACCAAGGTTGACATGTTTCGAGTTCCTTTCAACATTTTGGAAATCCCGCTGAAACTTTGGACATTCTCGCGAAGGGTTCCCAATCCCCGACAAGACTGGTACCCTTTCACGTCCAAATCTCTCAAACTCCGGGAGAGATTCTCAAAACCAAGGTTGACATGTTTCGAGTTCCTCTCAACATTTTGGAAATCCCGCTGAAACTTTGGACATTCTCGCGAAGGGTTCCCAATCCCCGACAAGACTGGTACCCTTTCACGTCCAAATCTCTCAAACTCCGGGAGAGATTCTCAAAACCAAGGTTGACATGTTTCGAGTTCCTCTCAACATTTTGGAAATCCCGCTGAAACTTTGGACATTCTCGCGAAGGGTTCCCAGTCCCTGACAAGACTGGTACCCTTTCACGTCCAAATCTCTCAAACTCCGGGAGAGATTCTCAAAACCAAGGTTGACATGTTTCGAGTTCCTCTCAACATTTTGGAAATCCCGCTGAAACTTTGGACATTCTCGCGAAGGGTTCCCAATCCCCGACAAGACTGGTACCCTTTCACGTCCAAATCTCTCAAACTCCGGGAGAGATTCTCAAAACCAAGGTTGACATGTTTCGAGTTCCTCTCAACATTTTGGAAATCCCGCTGAAACTTTGGACATTCTCGCGAAGGGTTCCCAATCCCCGACAAGACTGGTACCCTTTCACGTCCAAATCTCTCAAACTCCGGGAGAGATTCTCAAAACCAAGGTTGACATGTTTCGAGTTCCTCTCAACATTTTGGAAATCCCGCTGAAACTTTGGGCATTCTCGCGAAGGGTTCCCAATCCCCGACAAGATGGGTACCCTTTCACGTCCAAATCTCTCAAAGTCCGGGAGAGATTCTCAAAACCAAGGTTGACATGTTTCGAGTTCCTCTCAACATTTTGGAAATCCCGCTGAAACTTTGGGCATTCTCGCGAAGGGTTCCCAATCCCCGACAAGACTGGTACCCTTTCACATCCAAATCTCTCAAACTCCGGGAGAGATTCTCAAAACCAAGGTTGACATGTTTCGAGTTCCTCTCAACATTTTGGAAATCCCGCTGAAACTTTGGACATTCTCGCGAAGGGTTCCCAATCCCCGACAAGACTGGTACCCTTTCACGTCCAAATCTCTCAAACTCCGGGAGAGATTCTCAACACCAAGGTTGACATGTTTCGAGTTCCTCTCAACATTTTGGAAATCCCGCTGAAACTTTGGACATTCTCGCGAAGGGTTCCCAGTCCCCGACAAGACTGGTACCCTTTCACGTCCAAATCTCTCAAACTCCGGGAGAGATTCTCAAAACCAAGGTTGACATGTTTCGAGTTCCTCTCAACATTTTGGAAATCCCGCTGAAACTTTGGACATTCTCGCGAAGGGTTCCCAATCCCCGACAAGACTGGTACCCTTTCACGTCCAAATCTCTCAAACTCCGGGAGAGATTCTCAAAACCAAGGTTGACATGTTTCGAGTTCCTCTCAACATTTTGGAAATCCCGCTGAAACTTTGGACATTCTGGCGAAGGGTTCCCAATCCCCGACAAGACTGGTACCCTTTCACGTCCAAATCTCTCAAACTCCGGGAGAGATACTCAAAACCAAGGTTGACATGTTTCGAGTTCCTCTCAACATTTTGGAAATCCCGCTGAAACTTTGGACATTCTCGCAAAGGGTTCCCAATCCCCGACAAGATTCTTACTCTTTCACGTCCAAATCTCTCAAACTCCGGGAGAGATTCTCAAAACCAAGGCTGACATGTTTCGAGTTCCTCTCAACATTTTGGAAATCCCGCTGAAACTTTGGACATTCTCGCAAAGGGTTCCCAATCCCTGACAAGACTGATACCCTTTCACGTCCAAATCTCTCAAACTCCGGGAGAGATTCTCAAAACCGAAGTTGACATGTTTCGAGTTCCTTTCAACATTTTGGAAATCCCGCTGAAACTTTGGACATTCTCGCAAAGGGTTCCCAATCCCCAGCAAGACTGGTACCCTTTCACGTCCAAATCTCTCAAACTCCGGGAGAGATTCTCAAAACCGAGGTTGACATGTTTCGAGTTCCTCTCAACATTTTGGAAATCCCGCTGAAACTTTGGACATTCTCGCGAAGGGTTCCCAATCCCCGACAAGACTGGTACCCTTTCACGTCCAAATCTCTCAAACTCCGGGAGAGATTCTCAAAACCAAGGTTGACATGTTTCGAGTTCCTCTCAACATTTTGGAAATCCCGCTGAAACTTTGGACATTCTCGCGAAGGGTTCCCAGTCCCCGACAAGACTGGTACCCTTTCACGTCCAAATCTCTCAAACTCCGGGAGAGATTCTCAAAACCAAGGTTGACATGTTTCGAGTTCCTCTCAACATTTTGGAAATCCCGCTGAAACTTTGGACATTCTCGCAAAGGGTTCCCAATCCCCGACAAGACTGGTACCCTTTCACGTCCAAATCTCTCAAACTCCGGGAGAGATTCTCAAAACCAAGGTTGACATGTTTCGAGTTCCTCTCAACATTTTGGAAATCCCGCTGAAACTTTGGACATTCTCGCGAAGGGTTCCCAATCCCCGACAAGACTGGTACCCTTTCACGTCACAATCTCTCAAACTCCGGGAGAGATTCTCAAAACCAAGGTTGACATGTTTCGAGTTCCTCTCAACATTTTGGAAATCCCGCTGAAACTTTGGACATTCTCGCGAAGGGTTCCCAATCCCCGACAAGACTGGTACCCTTTCACGTCCAAATCTCTCAAACTCCGGGAGAGATTCTCAAAACCAAGGTTGACATGTTTCGAGTTCCTCTCAACATTTTGGAAATCCCGCTGAAACTTTGGACATTCTCGCGAAGGGTTCCCAGTCCCTGACAAGACTGGTACCCTTTCACGTCCAAATCTCTCAAACTCCGGGAGAGATTCTCAAAACCAAGGTTGACATGTTTCGAGTTCCTCTCAACATTTTGGAAATCCCGCTGAAACTTTGGACATTCTCGCGAAGGGTTCCCAATCCCCGACAAGACTGGTACCCTTTCACGTCCAAATCTCTCAAACTCCGGGAGAGATTCTCAAAACCAAGGTTGACATGTTTCGAGTTCCTCTCAACATTTTGGAAATCCCGCTGAAACTTTGGACATTCTCGCGAAGGGTTCCCAATCCCCGACAAGACTGGTACCCTTTCACGTCCAAATCTCTCAAACTCCGGGAGAGATTCTCAAAACCAAGGTTGACATGTTTCGAGTTCCTCTCAATATTTTGGAAATCCCGCTGAAACTTTGGGCATTCTCGCGAAGGGTTCCCAATCCCCGACAAGACTGGTACCCTTTCACGTCCAAATCTCTCAAACTCCGGGAGAGATTCTCAAAACCAAGGTTGACATGTTTCGAGTTCCTCTCAACATTTTGGAAATCCCGCTGAAACTTTGGACATTCTCGCGAAGGGTTCCCAATCCCCGACAAGACTGGTACCCTTTAACGTCCAAATCTCTCAAACTCCGGGAGAGATTCTCAAAACCAAGGTTGACATGTTTCGAGTTCCTCTCAACATTTTGGAAATCCCGATGAAACTTTGGACATTCTCGTGAAGGGTTCCCAATCCCCGACAAGACTGGTACCCTTTCACGTCCAAATCTCTCAAACTCCGGGAGAGATTCTCAAAACCAAGGTTGACATGTTTCCAGTTCCTCTCAACATTTTGGAAATCCCGCTGAAACTTTGGACATTCTCGCGAAGGGTTCCCAGTCCCCGACAAGACTGGTACCCTTTCACGTCCAAATCTCTTAAACTCCGGGAGAGATTCTCAAAACCAAGGTTGACATGTTTCGAGTTCCTCTCAACATTTTGGAAATCCCGCTGAAACTTTGGACATTCTCGCGAAGGGTTCCCAATCCCCGACAAGACTGGTACCCTTTCACGTCCAAATCTCTCAAACTCCGGGAGAGATTCTCAAAACCAAGGTTGACATGTTTCGAGTTCCTCTCAACATTTTGGAAATCCCGCTGAAACTTTGGACATTCTCGCGAAGGGTTCCCAATCCCCGACAAGACTGGTACCCTTTCACGTCCAAATCTCTCAAACTCCGGGAGAGATTCTCAAAACCAAGGTTGACATGTTTCGAGTTCCTCTCAACATTTTGGAAATCCCGCTGAAACTTTGGACATTCTCGCAAAGGGTTCCCAATCCCCGACAAGATTCTTACTCTTTCACGTCCAAATCTCTCAAACTCCGGGAGAGATTCTCAAAACCAAGGTTGACATGTTTCGAGTTCCTCTCAATATTTTGGAAATCCCGCTGAAACTTTGGGCATTCTCGCGAAGGGTTCCCAATCCCCGACAAGATGGGTACCCTTTCACGTCCAAATCTCTCAAAGTCCGGGAGAGATTCTCAAAACCAAGGTTGACATGTTTCGAGTTCCTCTCAACATTTTGGAAATCCCGCTGAAACTTTGGGCATTCTCGCGAAGGGTTCCCAATCCCCGACAAGACTGGTACCCTTTCACATCCAAATCTCTCAAACTCCGGGAGAGATTCTCAAAACCAAGGTTGACATGTTTCGAGTTCCTCTCAACATTTTGGAAATCCCGCTGAAACTTTGGACATTCTCGCGAAGGGTTCCCAATCCCCGACAAGACTGGTACCCTTTCACGTCCAAATCTCTCAAACTCCGGGAGAGATTCTCAACACCAAGGTTGACATGTTTCGAGTTCCTCTCAACATTTTGGAAATCCCGCTGAAACTTTGGACATTCTGGCGAAGGGTTCCCAATCCCCGACAAGACTGGTACCCTTTCACGTCCAAATCTCTCAAACTCCGGGAGAGGTTCTCAAAACCAAGGTTGACATGTTTCGAGTTCCTCTCAACATTTTGGAAATCCCGCTGAAACTTTGGACATTCTCGCGAAGCGTTCCCAATCCCCGACAAGACTGGTACCCTTTCACGTCCAAATCTCTCAAACTCCGGGAGAGATTCTCAAAACCAAGGCTGACATGTTTCGAGTTCCTCTCAACATTTTGGAAATCCCGCTGAAACTTTGGACATTCTCGCAAAGGGTTCCCAATCCCTGACAAGACTGGTACCCTTTCACGTCCAAATCTCTCAAACTCCGGGAGAGATTCTCAAAACCGAAGTTGACATGTTTCGAGTTCCTTTCAACATTTTGGAAATCCCGCTGAAACTTTGGACATTCTCGCAAAGGGTTCCCAATCCCCAGCAAGACTGGTACCCTTTCACGTCCAAATCTCTCAAACTCCGGGAGAGATTCTCAAAACCGAGGTTGACATGTTTCGAGTTCCTCTCAACATTTTGGAAATCCCGCTGAAACTTTGGACATTCTCGCGAAGGGTTCCCAATCCCCGACAAGACTGGTACCCTTTCACGTCCAAATCTCTCAAACTCCGGGAGAGATTCTCAAAACCAAGGTTGACATGTTTCGAGTTCCTCTCAACATTTTGGAAATCCCGCTGAAACTTTGGACATTCTCGCGAAGGGTTCCCAGTCCCCGACAAGACTGGTACCCTTTCACGTCCAAATCTCTCAAACTCCGGGAGAGATTCTCAAAACCAAGGTTGACATGTTTCGAGTTCCTCTCAACATTTTGGAAATCCCGCTGAAACTTTGGACATTCTCGCAAAGGGTTCCCAATCCCCGACAAGACTGGTACCCTTTCACGTCCAAATCTCTCAAACTCCGGGAGAGATTCTCAAAACCAAGGTTGACATGTTTCGAGTTCCTCTCAACATTTTGGAAATCCCGCTGAAACTTTGGACATTCTCGCGAAGGGTTCCCAATCCCCGACAAGACTGGTACCCTTTCACGTCCAAATCTCTCAAACTCCGGGAGAGATACTCAAAACCAAGGTTGACATGTTTCGAGTTCCTCTCAACATTTTGGAAATCCCGCTGAAACTTTGGACATTCTCGCAAAGGGTTCCCAATCCCCGACAAGATTCTTACTCTTTCACATCCAAATCTCTCAAACTCCGGGAGAGATTCTCAACACCAAGGTTGACATGTTTCGAGTTCCTCTCAACATTTTGGAAATCCCGCTGAAACTTTGGACATTCTCGCGAAGGGTTCCCAATCCCCGACAAGACTGGTACCCTTTCACGTCCAAATCTCTCAAACTCCGGGAGAGATTCTCAAAACCAAGGTTGACATGTTTCGAGTTCCTCTCAACATTTTGGAAATCCCGCTGAAACTTTGGGCATTCTCGCGAAGTGTTCCCAATCCCCGACAAGACTGGTACCCTTTCACGTCCAAATCTCTCAAACTCCGGGAGAGATTCTCAAAACCAAGGTTGACATGTTTCGAGTTCCTCTCAACATTTTGGAAATCCCGCTGAAACTTTGGACATTCTCGCGAAGGGTTCCCAATCCCCGACAAGACTGGTACCCTTTCACGTCACAATCTCTCAAACTCCGGGAGAGATTCTCAAAACCAAGGTTGACATGTTTCGAGTTCCTCTCAACATTTTGGAAATCCCGCTGAAACTTTGGACATTCTCGCGAAGGGTTCCCAATCCCCGACAAGACTGGTACCCTTTCACGTCCAAATCTCTCAAACTCCGGGAGAGATTCTCAAAACCAAGGTTGACATGTTTCGAGTTCCTCTCAACATTTTGGAAATCCCGCTGAAACTTTGGACATTCTCGCGAAGGGTTCCCAGTCCCTGACAAGACTGGTACCCTTTCACGTCCAAATCTCTCAAACTCCGGGAGAGATTCTCAAAACCAAGGTTGACATGTTTCGAGTTCCTCTCAACATTTTGGAAATCCCGCTGAAACTTTGGACATTCTCGCGAAGGGTTCCCAATCCCCGACAAGACTGGTACCCTTTCACGTCCAAATCTCTCAAACTCCGGGAGAGATTCTCAAAACCAAGGTTGACATGTTTCGAGTTCCTCTCAACATTTTGGAAATCCCGCTGAAACTTTGGACATTCTCGCGAAGGGTTCCCAATCCCCGACAAGATTGGCACCCTTTCACGTCCAAATCTCTCAAACTCCGGGAGAGATTCTCAAAACCAAGGTTGACATGTTTCGAGTTCCTCTCAATATTTTGGAAATCCCGCTGAAACTTTGGGCATTCTGGCGAAGGGTTCCCAATCCCCGACAAGACTGGTACCCTTTCACGTCCAAATCTCTCAAACTCCGGGAGAGATTCTCAAAACCAAGGTTGACATGTTTCGAGTTCCTCTCAACATTTTGGAAATCCCGCTGAAACTTTGGACATTCTCACGAAGGGTTCCCAATCCCCGACAAGACTGGTACCCTTTCACGTCCAAATCTCTCAAACTCCGGGAGAGATTCTCAAAACCAAGGTTGACATGTTTCGAGTTCCTCTCAACATTTTGGAAATCCCGATGAAACTTTGGACATTCTCGTGAAGGGTTCCCAATCCCCGACAAGACTGGTACCCTTTCACGTCCAAATCTCTCAAACTCCGGGAGAGATTCTCAAAACCAAGGTTGACATGTTTCCAGTTCCTCTCAACATTTTGGAAATCCCGCTGAAACTTTGGACATTCTCGCGAAGGGTTCCCAGTCCCCGACAAGACTGGTACTCTTTCACGTCCAAATCTCTTAAACTCCGGGAGAGATTCTCAAAACCAAGGTTGACATGTTTCGAGTTCCTCTCAACATTTTGGAAATCCCGCTGAAACTTTGGACATTCTCGCGAAGGGTTCCCAATCCCCGACAAGACTGGTACCCTTTCACGTCCAAATCTCTCAAACTCCGGGAGAGATTCTCAAAACCAAGGTTGACATGTTTCGAGTTCCTCTCAACATTTTGGAAATCCCGCTGAAACTTTGGACATTCTCGCGAAGGGTTCCCAATCCCCGACAAGACTGGTACCCTTTCACGTCCAAATCTCTCAAACTCCGGGAGAGATTCTCAAAACCAAGGTTGACATGTTTCGAGTTCCTCTCAACATTTTGGAAATCCCGCTGAAACTTTGGACATTCTCGCAAAGGGTTCCCAATCCCCGACAAGATTCTTACTCTTTCACGTCCAAATCTCTCAAACTCCGGGAGAGATTCTCAAAACCAAGGTTGACATGTTTCGAGTTCCTCTCAACATTTTGGAAATCCCGCTGAAACTTTGGGCATTCTCGCGAAGTGTTCCCAATCCCCGACAAGACTGGTACCCTTTCACGTCCAAATCTCTCAAACTCCGGGAGAGATTCTCAAAACCAAGTTTGACATGTTTTGAGTTCCTCTCAACATTTTGAAATCCCGCTGAAACTTTGGACATTCTCGCGAAGGGTTCCCAATCCCCGATAAGACTGGTACCCTTTCACGTCCAAATCTCTCAAACTCCGGGAGAGGTTCTCAAAACCAAGGTTGACATGTTTCGAGTTCCTCTCAACATTTTGGAAATCCCGCTGAAACTTTGGACATTCTGGCGAAGGGTTCCCAATCCCCGACAAGACTGGTACCCTTTCACGTCCAAATCTCTCAAACTCCGGGAGAGATTCTCAAAACCAAGGCTGACATGTTTCGAGTTCCTCTCAACATTTTGGAAATCCCGCTGAAACTTTGGACATTCTCGCAAAGGGTTCCCAATCCCTGACAAGACTGGTACCCTTTCACGTCCAAATCTCTCAAACTCCGGGAGAGATTCTCAAAACCAAGGCTGACATGTTTCGAGTTCCTTTCAACATTTTGGAAATCCCGCTGAAACTTTGGACATTCTCGCAAAGGGTTCCCAATCCCCGACAAGACTGGTACCCTTTCACGTCCAAATCCCTCAAACTCCGGGAGAGATTCTCAAAACCGAGGTTGACATGTTTCGAGTTCCTCTCAACATTTTGGAAATCCCGCTGAAACTTTGGACATTCTCGCGAAGGGTTCCCAATCCCCGACAAGACTGGTACCCTTTCACGTCCAAATCTCTCAAACTCCGGGAGAGATTCTCAAAACCAAGGTTGACATGTTTCGAGTTCCTCTCAACATTTTGGAAATCCCGCTGAAACTTTGGACATTCTCGCAAAGGGTTCCCAGTCCCCGACAAGACTGGTACCCTTTCACGTCCAAATCTCTCAAACTCCGGGAGAGATTCTCAAAACCAAGGTTGACATGTTTCGAGTTCCTCTCAACATTTTGGAAATCCCGCTGAAACTTTGGACATTCTCGCAAAGGGTTCCCAATCCCCGACAAGACTGGTACCCTTTCACGTCCAAATCTCTCAAACTCCGGGAGAGATTCTCAAAACCAAGGTTGACATGTTTCGAGTTCCTCTCAACATTTTGGAAATCCCGCTGAAACTTTGGACATTCTGGCGAAGGGTTCCCAATCCCCGACAAGACTGGTACCCTTTCACGTCCAAATCTCTCAAACTCCGGGAGAGATTCTCAAAACCAAGGTTGACATGTTTCGAGTTCCTCTCAACATTTTGGAAATCCCGCTGAAACTTTGGACATTCTCGCAAAGGGTTCCCAATCCCCGGCAAGATTCTTACTCTTTCACGTCCAAATCTCTCAAACTCCGGGAGAGATTCTCAAAACCAAGGTTGACATGTTTCGAGTTCCTCTCAACATTTTGGAAATCCCGCTGAAACTTTGGACATTCTCGCGAAGGGTTCCCAGTCCCCGACAAGACTGGTACCCTTTCACGTCCAAATCTCTCAAACTCCGAGAGAGATTCTCAAAACCAAGGTTGACATGTTTCGAGTTCCTTTCAACATTTTGGAAATCCCGCTGAAACTTTGGACATTCTCGCGAAGGGTTCCCAGTCCCCGACAAGACTGGTACCCTTTCACGTCCAAATCTCTCAAACTCCGGGAGAGATTCTCAAAACCAAGGTTGACATGTTTCGAGTTCCTCTCAACATTTTGGAAATCCCGCTGAAACTTTGGACATTCTGGCGAAGGGTTCCCAATCCCCGACAAGACTGGTACCCTTTCACGTCCAAATCTCTCATATTCCGGGAGAGATTCTCAAAACCAAGGTTGACATGTTTCGAGTTCCTCTCAACATTTTGGAAATCCCGCTGAAACTTTGGACATTCTCGCGAAGGGTTCCCAATCCCCGACAAGACTGGTACCCTTTCACGTCCAAATCTCTCAAACTCCGGGAGAGATTCTCAAAACCAAGGTTGACATGTTTCGAGTTCCTCTCAACATTTTGGAAATCCCGATGAAACTTTGGGCATTCTCACGAAGGGTTCCCAATCCCCGACAAGACTGGTACCCTTTCACGTCCAAATCTCTCAAACTCCGGGAGAGATTCTCAAAACCAAGGTTGACATGTTTTGAGTTCCTCTCAACATTTTGGAAATCCCGCTGAAACTTTGGACATTCTGGCGAAGGGTTCCCAATCCCCGACAAGACTGGTACCCTTTCACGTCCAAATCTCTCAAACTCCGGGAGAGATTCTCAAAACCAAGGTTGACATGTTTCGAGTTCCTCTCAACATTTTGGAAATCCCGCTGAAACTTTGGACATTCTCGCGAAGGGTTCCCAATCCCCGACAAGACTGGTACCCTTTCACGTCCAAATCTCTCAAACTCCGGGAGAGATTCTCAAAACCAAGGTTGACATGTTTCGAGTTCCTCTCAACATTTTGGAAATCCTGCTGAAACTTTGGACATTCTCGCGAAGGGTTCCCAATCCCCGACAAGACTGGTACCCTTTCACGTCCAAATCTCTCAAACTCCGGGAGAGATTCTCAAAACCAAGGTTGACATGTTTCGAGTTCCTCTCAACATTTTGGAAATCCCGCTGAAACTTTGGACATTCTCGCGAAGGGTTCCCAGTCCCCGACAAGACTGGTACCCTTTCACGTCCAAATCTCTCAAACTCCGGGAGAGATTCTCAAAACCAAGGTTGACATGTTTCGAGTTCCTTTCAACATTTTGGAAATCCCGCTGAAACTTTGGACATTCTGGCGAAGGGTTCCCAGTCCCCGACAAGACTGGTACCCTTTCACGTCCAAATCTCTCAAACTCCGGGAGAGATTCTCAAAACCAAGGTTGACATGTTTCGAGTTCCTCTCAACATTTTGGAAATCCCGCTGAAACTTTGGACATTCTCGCGAAGGGTTCCCAATCCCCGACAAGACTGGTACCCTTTCACGTCCAAATCTCTCAAACTCCGGGAGAGATTCTCAAAACCAAGGTTGACATGTTTCGAGTTCCTCTCAACATTTTGGAAATCCTGCTGAAACTTTGGACATTCTCGCGAAGGGTTCCCAATCCCCGACAAGACTGGTACCCTTTCACGTCCAAATCTCTCAAACTCCGGGAGAGATTCTCAAAACCAAGGTTGACATGTTTCGAGTTCCTCTCAACATTTTGGAAATCCCGCTGAAACTTTGGACATTCTCGCGAAGGGTTCCCAATCCCCGACAAGACTGGTACCCTTTCACGTCCAAATCTCTCAAACTCCGGGAGAGATTCTCAAAACCAAGGTTGACATGTTTCGAGTTCCTCTCAACATTTTGGAAATCCCGCTGAAACTTTGGACATTCTGGCGAAGGGTTCCCAATCCCCGACAAGACTGGTACCCTTTCACGTCCAAATCTCTCAAACTCCGGGAGAGATTCTCAAAACCAAGGTTGACATGTTTCGAGTTCCTCTCAACATTTTGGAAATCCCGCTGAAACTTTGGACATTCTCGCGAAGGGTTCCCAATCCTCGACAAGACTGGTACCCTTTCACGTCCAAATCTCTCAAACTCCGGGAGAGATTCTCAAAACCAAGGTTGACATGTTTCGAGTTCCTTTCAACATTTTGGAAATCCCGCTGAAACTTTGGACATTCTGGCGAAGGGTTCCCAGTCCCCGACAAGACTGGTACCCTTTCACGTCCAAATCTCTCAAACTCCGGGAGAGATTCTCAAAACCAAGGTTGACATGTTTCGAGTTCCTCTCAACATTTTGGAAATCCCGCTGAAACTTTGGACATTCTCGCGAAGGGTTCCCAATCCCCGACAAGACTGGTACCCTTTCACGTCCAAATCTCTCAAACTCCGGGAGAGATTCTCAAAACCAAGGTTGACATGTTTCGAGTTCCTCTCAACATTTTGGAAATCCCGCTGAAACTTTGGACATTCTCGCGAAGGGTTCCCAATCCCCGACAAGACTGGTACCCTTTCACGTCCAAATCTCTCAAACTCCGGGAGAGATTCTCAAAACCAAGGTTGACATGTTTCGAGTTCCTCTCAACATTTTGGAAATCCTGCTGAAACTTTGGACATTCTCGCGAAGGGTTCCCAATCCCCGACAAGACTGGTACCCTTTCACGTCCAAATCTCTCAAACTCCGGGAGAGATTCTCAAAACCAAGGTTGACATGTTTCGAGTTCCTCTCAACATTTTGGAAATCCCGCTGAAACTTTGGACATTCTCGCGAAGGGTTCCCAATCCCCGACAAGACTGGTACCCTTTCACGTCCAAATCTCTCAAACTCCGGGAGAGATTCTCAAAACCAAGGTTGACATGTTTCGAGTTCCTCTCAACATTTTGGAAATCCCGCTGAAACTTTGGACATTCTCGCGAAGGGTTCCCAATCCTCGACAAGACTGGTACCCTTTCACGTCCAAATCTCTCAAACTCCGGGAGAGATTCTCAAAACCAAGGTTGACATGTTTCGAGTTCCTTTCAACATTTTGGAAATCCCGCTGAAACTTTGGACATTCTGGCGAAGGGTTCCCAGTCCCCGACAAGACTGGTACCCTTTCACGTCCAAATCTCTCAAACTCCGGGAGAGATTCTCAAAACCAAGGTTGACATGTTTCGAGTTCCTCTCAACATTTTGGAAATCCCGCTGAAACTTTGGACATTCTCGCGAAGGGTTCCCAATCCCCGACAAGACTGGTACCCTTTCACGTCCAAATCTCTCAAACTCCGGGAGAGATTCTCAAAACCAAGGTTGACATGTTTCGAGTTCCTCTCAACATTTTGGAAATCCCGCTGAAACTTTGGACATTCTCGCGAAGGGTTCCCAATCCCCGACAAGACTGGTACCCTTTCACGTCCAAATCTCTCAAACTCCGGGAGAGATTCTCAAAACCAAGGTTGACATGTTTCGAGTTCCTCTCAACATTTTGGAAATCCTGCTGAAACTTTGGACATTCTCGCGAAGGGTTCCCAATCCCCGACAAGACTGGTACCCTTTCACGTCCAAATCTCTCAAACTCCGGGAGAGATTCTCAAAACCAAGGTTGACATGTTTCGAGTTCCTCTCAACATTTTGGAAATCCCGCTGAAACTTTGGACATTCTCGCGAAGGGTTCCCAATCCCCGACAAGACTGGTACCCTTTCACGTCCAAATCTCTCAAACTCCGGGAGAGATTCTCAAAACCAAGGTTGACATGTTTCGAGTTCCTTTCAACATTTTGGAAATCCCGCTGAAACTTTGGACATTCTGGCGAAGGGTTCCCAATCCCCGACAAGACTGGTATCCTTTCACGTCCAAATCTCTCAAACTCCGGGAGAGATTCTCAAAACCAAGGTTGACATGTTTCGAGTTCCTCTCAACATTTTGGAAATCCCGCTGAAACTTTGGACATTCTCGCGAAGGGTTCCCAATCCTCGACAAGACTGGTACCCTTTCACGTCACAATCTCTCAAACTCCGGGAGAGATTCTCAAAACCAAGGTTGACATGTTTCGAGTTCCTCTCAACATTTTGGAAATCCCGCTGAAACTTTGGGCATTCTCGCGAAGGGTTCCCAATCCCCGACAAGACTGGTACCCTTTCACGTCCAAATCTCTCAAACTCCGGGAGAGATTCTCAAAAGCAAGGCTGACATGTTTCGAGTTCCTCTCAACATTTTGGAAATCCCGCTGAAACTTTGGACATTCTCGCGAAGGGTTCCCAATCCCCGACAAGACTGGTACCCTTTCACGTCCAAATCTCTTAAACTCCGGGAGAGATTCTCAAAACCAAGGTTGACATGTTTCGAGTTCCTCTCAACATTTTGGAAATCCCGCTGAAACTCTGGACATTCTCGCGAAGGGTTCCCAATCCCCGACAAGACTGGTACCCATTCACGTCCAAATCTCTCAAACTCCGGGAGAGATTCTCAAAACCAAGGTTGACATGTTTCGAGTTCCTCTCAACATTTTGGAAATCCCGCTGAAACTTTGGATATTCTCGCGAAGGGTTCCCAATCCCCGACAAGACTGGTACCCTTTCACGTCCAAATCTCTCAAACTCCGGGAGAGATTCTCAAAACCAAGGTTGACATGTTTCGAGTTCCTCTCAACATTTTGGAAATCCCGCTGAAACTTTGGACATTCTCGCGAAGGGTTCCCAATCCCCGACAAGACTGGTACCCTTTCACGTCCAAATCTCTCAAACTCCGGGAGAGATTCTCAAAACCAAGGTTGACATGTTTCGAGTTCCTCTCAACATTTTGGAAATCCCGCTGAAACTTTGGACATTCTCGCGAAGGGTTCCCAGTCCCCGACAAGACTGGTACCCTTTCACGTCCAGATCTCTCAAACTCCGGGAGAGATTCTCAAAACCAAGGTTGACATGTTTCGAGTTCCTCTCAACATTTTGGAAATCCCGCTGAAACTTTGGACCTTCTCGCGAAGGGTTCCCAATCCCCGACAAGACTGGTACCCTTTCACGTCCAAATCTCTCAAACTCCGGGAGAGATTCTCAAAACCAAGGTTGACATGTTTCGAGTTCCTCTCAACATTTTGGAAATCCCGCTGAAACTTTGGACATTCTCGCGAAGGGTTCCCTATCCCCGACAAGACTGGTACCCTCTCACGTCCAAATCTCTCAAACTCCGGGAAAGATTCTCAAAACCAAGGTTGACATGTTTTGAGTTCCTCTCAACATTTTGGAAATCCCGCTGAAACTTTGGACATTCTGGCGAAGGGTTCCCAATCCCCGACAAGACTGGTACCCTTTCACGTCCAAATCTCTCAAACTCCGGGAGAGATTCTCAAAACCAAGGTTGACATGTTTCGAGTTCCTCTCAACATTTTGGAAATCCCGCTGAAACTTTGGACATTCTCGCGAAGGGTTCCCAATCCCCGACAAGACTCGTACCCTTTCACGTCCAAATCTCTCAAACTCCGGGAGAGATTCTCAAAACCAAGGTTGACATGTTTCGAGTTCCTCTCAACATTTTGGAAATCCCGCTGAAACTTTGGACATTCTCGCGAAGGGTTCCCAATCCCCGACAAGACTGGTACCCTTTCACGTCCAAATCTCTCAAACTCCGGGAGAGATTCTCAAAACCAAGGTTGACATGTTTTGAGTTCCTCTCAACATTTTGGAAATCCCGCTGAAACTTTGGACATTCTCGCGAAGGGTTCCCAATCCCCGACAAGACTGGTACCCTTTCACGTCCAAATCTCTCAAACTCCGGGAGAGATTCTCAAAACCAAGGTTGACATGTTTCGAGTTCCTCTCAACATTTTGGAAATCCCGCTGAAACTTTGGACATTCTCGCGAAGGGTTCCCAATCCCCGACAAGACTGGTACCCTTTCACGTCCAAATCTCTCAAACTCCGGGAGAGATTCTCAAAACCAAGGTTGACATGTTTCGAGTTCCTCTCAACATTTTGGAAATCCCGCTGAAACTTTGGACATTCTCGCAAAGGGTTCCCAATCCCCGACAAGACTGGTACCCTTTCACGTCCAAATCTCTCAAACTCCGGGAGAGATTCTCAAAACCAAGGTTGACATGTTTCGAGTTCCTCTCAACATTTTGGAAATCCCGCTGAAACTTTGGACATTCTCGCGAAGGGTTCCCAATCCCCGACAAGACTGGTACCCTTTCACGTCCAAATCTCTCAAACTCCGGGAGAGATTCTCAAAACCAAGGTTGACATGTTTCGAGTTCCTCTCAACATTTTGGAAATCCCGCTGAAACTTTGGACATTCTCGCGAAGGGTTCCCAGTCCCCGACAAGACTGGTACCCTTTCACGTCCAAATCTCTCAAACTCCGGGAGAGATTCTCAAAACCAAGGTTGACATGTTTCGAGTTCCTTTCAACATTTTGGAAATCCCGCTGAAACTTTGGACATTCTGGCGAAGGGTTCCCAGTCCCCGACAAGACTGGTACCCTTTCACGTCCAAATCTCTCAAACTCCGGGAGAGATTCTCAAAACCAAGGTTGACATGTTTCGAGTTCCTCTCAACATTTTGGAAATCCCGCTGAAACTTTGGACATTCTCGCGAAGGGTTCCCAATCCCCGACAAGACTGGTACCCTTTCACGTCCAAATCTCTCAAACTCCGGGAGAGATTCTCAAAACCAAGGTTGACATGTTTCGAGTTCCTCTCAACATTTTGGAAATCCCGCTGAAACTTTGGACATTCTCGCGAAGGGTTCCCAATCCCCGACAAGACTGGTACCCTTTCACGTCCAAATCTCTCAAACTCCGGGAGAGATTCTCAAAACCAAGGTTGACATGTTTCGAGTTCCTCTCAACATTTTGGAAATCCTGCTGAAACTTTGGACATTCTCGCGAAGGGTTCCCAATCCCCGACAAGACTGGTACCCTTTCACGTCCAAATCTCTCAAACTCCGGGAAAGATTCTCAAAACCAAGGATGACATGTTTCGAGTTCCTCTCAACATTTTGGAAATCCCGCTGAAACTTTGGACATTCTCGCGAAGGGTTCCCAATCCCCGACAAGACTGGTACCCTTTCACGTCCAAATCTCTCAAACTCCGGGAGAGATTCTCAAAACCAAGGTTGACATGTTTCGAGTTCCTTTCAACATTTTGGAAATCCCGCTGAAACTTTGGACATTCTGGCGAAGGGTTCCCAATCCCCGACAAGACTGGTACCCTTTCACGTCCAAATCTCTCAAACTCCGGGAGAGATTCTCAAAACCAAGGTTGACATGTTTCGAGTTCCTCTCAACATTTTGGAAATCCCGCTGAAACTTTGGACATTCTCGCGAAGGGTTCCCAATCCTCGACAAGACTGGTACCCTTTCACGTCCAAATCTCTCAAACTCCGGGAGAGATTCTCAAAACCAAGGTTGACATGTTTCGAGTTCCTCTCAACATTTTGGAAATCCCGCTGAAACTTTGGACATTCTGGCGAAGGGTTCCCAATCCCCGACAAGACTGGTACCCTTTAACGTCCAAATCTCTCAAACTCCGGGAGAGATTCTCAAAAGCAAGGCTGACATGTTTCGAGTTCCTCTCAACATTTTGGAAATCCCGCTGAAACTTTGGGCATTCTCGCGAAGGGTTCCCAATCCCCGACAAGACTGGTACCCTTTCACGTCCAAATCTCTCAAACTCCGGGAGAGATTCTCAAAACCAAGGTTGACATGTTTCGAGTTCCTCTCAACATTTTGGAAATCCCGCTGAAACTCTGGACATTCTCGCGAAGGGTTCCCAATCCCCGACAAGACTGGTACCCTTTCACGTCCAAATCTCTCAAACTCCGGGAGAGATTCTCAAAACCAAGGTTGACATGTTTCGAGTTCCTCTCAACATTTTGGAAATCCCGCTGAAACTTTGGATATTCTCGCGAAGGGTTCCCAATCCCCGACAAGACTGGTACCCTTTCACGTCGAAATCTCTCAAACTCCGGGAGAGATTCTCAAAACCAAGGTTGACATGTTTCGAGTTCCTCTCAACATTTTGGAAATCCCGCTGAAACTTTGGACATTCTCGCGAAGGGTTCCCAATCCCCGACAAGACTGGTACCCTTTCACGTCCAAATCTCTCAAACTCCGGGAGAGATTCTCAAAACCAAGGTTGACATGTTTCGAGTTCCTCTCAACATTTTGGAAATCCCGCTGAAACTTTGGACATTCTCGCGAAGGGTTCCCAGTCCCCGACAAGACTGGTACCCTTTCACGTCCAAATCTCTCAAACTCCGGGAGAGATTCTCAAAACCAAGGTTGACATGTTTCGAGTTCCTCTCAACATTTTGGAAATCCCGCTGAAACTTTGGACATTCTCGCGAAGGGTTCCCAATCCCCGACAAGACTGGTACCCTTTCACGTCCAAATCTCTCAAACTCCGGGAGAGATTCTCAAAACCAAGGTTGACATGTTTCGTGTTCCTCTCAACATTTTGGAAATCCCGCTGAAACTTTGGACATTCTCGCGAAGGGTTCCCTATCCCCGACAAGACTGGTACCCTTTCACGTCCAAATCTCTCAAACTCCGGGAGAGATTCTCAAAACCAAGGTTGACATGTTTTGAGTTCCTCTCAACATTTTGGAAATCCTGCTGAAACTTTGGACATTCTCGCGAAGGGTTCCCAATCCCCGACAAGACTGGTACCCTTTCACGTCCAAATCTCTCAAACTCCGGGAGAGATTCTCAAAACCAAGGTTGACATGTTTCGAGTTCCTTTCAACATTTTGGAAATCCCGCTGAAACTTTGGACATTCTGGCGAAGGGTTCCCAATCCCCGACAAGACTGGTACCCTTTCACATCCAAATCTCTCAAACTCCGGGAGAGATTCTCAAAACCAAGGTTGACATGTTTCGAGTTCCTCTCAACATTTTGGATATCCTGCTGAAACTTTGGACATTCTCGCGAAGGGTTCCCAATCCCCGACAAGACTGGTACCCTTTCACGTCCAAATCTCTCAAACTCCGGGAGAGATTCTCAAAACCAAGGTTGACATGTTTCGAGTTCCTCTCAACATTTTGGAAATCCCGCTGAAACTTTGGACATTCTGGCGAAGGGTTCCCAATCCCCGACAAGACTGGTACCCTTTCACGTCCAAATCTCTCAAACTCCGGGAGAGATTCTCAAAAGCAAGGCTGACATGTTTCGAGTTCCTCTCAACATTTTGGAAATCCCGCTGAAACTTTGGGCATTCTCGCGAAGGGTTCCCAATCCCCGACAAGACTGGTACCCTTTCACGTCCAAATCTCTCAAACTCCGGGAGAGATTCTCAAAACCAAGGTTGACATGTTTCGAGTTCCTCTCAACATTTTGGAAATCCCGCTGAAACTTTGGACATTCTGGCGAAGGGTTCCCAATCCCCGACAAGACTGGTACCCTTTCACGTCCAAATCTCTCAAACTCCGGGAGAGATTCTCAAAAGCAAGGCTGACATGTTTCGAGTTCCTCTCAACATTTTGGAAATCCCGCTGAAACTTTGGGCATTCTCGCGAAGGGTTCCCAATCCCCGACAAGACTGGTACCCTTTCACGTCCAAATCTCTCAAACTCCGGGAGAGATTCTCAAAACCAAGGTTGACATGTTTCGAGTTCCTCTCAACATTTTGGAAATCCCGCTGAAACTTTGGACATTCTCGCGAAGGGTTCCCAATCCCCGACAAGACTGGTACCCTTTCACGTCCAAATCTCTCAAACTCCGGGAAAGATTCTCAAAACCAAGGTTGACATGTTTCGAGTTCCTCTCAACATTTTGGAAATCCCGCTGAAACTTTGGACATTCTGGCGAAGGGTTCCCAATCCCCGACAAGACTGGTACCCTTTCACGTCCAAATCTCTCAAACTCCGGGAGAGATTCTCAAAACCAAGGTTGACATGTTTCGAGTTCCTTTCAACATTTTGGAAATCCCGCTGAAACTTTGGACATTCTGACGAAGGGTTCCCAATCCCCAACAAGACTGGTACCCTTTCACGTCCAAATCTCTCATACTCCGGGAAAGATTCTCAAAACCAAGGTTGACATGTTTCGAGTTCCTCTCAACATTTTGGAAATCCCGCTGAAACTTTGGACATTCTCGCGAAGGGTTCCCAATCCCCGACAAGACTGGTACCCTTTCACGTCCAAATCTCTCAAACTCCGGGAGAGATTCTCAAAACCAAGGTTGACATGTTTCGAGTTCCTTTCAACATTTTGGAAATCCTGCTGAAACTTTGGACATTCTGGCGAAGGGTTCCCAATCCCCGACAAGACTGGTACCCTTTCACGTCCAAATCTCTCAAACTCCGGGAGAGATTCTCAAAACCAAGGTTGACATGTTTCGAGTTCCTCTCAACATTTTGGAAATCCCGCTGAAACTTTGGACATTCTCGCGAAGGGTTCCCAATCCCCGACAAGACTGGTACCCTTTCACGTCCAAATCTCTCAAACTCCGGGAGAGATTCTCAAAACCAAGGTTGACATGTTTCGAGTTCCTCTCAACATTTTGGAAATCCCGCTGAAACTTTGGACATTCTCGCGAAGGGTTCCCAATCCCCGACAAGACTGGTACCCTTTCACGTCCAAATCTCTCAAACTCCGGGAGAGATTCTCAAAACCAAGGTTGACATGTTTCGAGTTCCTCTCAACATTTTGGAAATCCCGCTGAAACTTTGGACATTCTGGCGAAGGGTTCCCAATCCCCGACAAGACTGGTACCCTTTCACGTCCAAATCTCTCAAACTCCGGGAGAGATTCTCAAAACCAAGGTTGACATGTTTCGAGTTCCTTTCAACATTTTGGAAATCTTGCTGAAACTTTGGACATTCTGGCGAAGGGTTCCCAATCCCCAACAAGACTGGTACCCTTTCACGTCCAAATCTCTCAAACTCCGGGAGAGATTCTCAAAACCAAGGTTGACATGTTTCGAGTTCCTCTCAACATTTTGGAAATCCCGCTGAAACTTTGGACATTCTCGCGAAGGGTTCCCAATCCCCGACAAGACTGGTACCCTTTCACGTCCAAATCTCTCAAACTCCGGGAGAGATTCTCAAAACCAAGGTTGACATGTTTCGAGTTCCTCTCAACATTTTGGAAATCCCGCTGAAACTTTGGACATTCTGGCGAAGGGTTCCCAATCCCCGACAAGACTGGTACCCTTTCACGTCCAAATCTCTCAAACTCCGGGAGAGATTCTCAAAACCAAGGTTGACATGTTTCGAGTTCCTCTCAACATTTTGGAAATCCTGCTGAAACTTTGGACATTCTCGCGAAGGGTTCCCAATCCCCGACAAGACTGGTACCCTTTCACGTCCAAATCTCTCAAACTCCGGGAAAGATTCTCAAAACCAAGGTTGACATGTTTCGAGTTCCTCTCAACATTTTGGAAATCCCGCTGAAACTTTGGACATTCTCGCGAAGGGTTCCCAATCCCCGACAAGACTGGTACCCTTTCACGTCCAAATCTCTCAAACTCCGGGAGAGATTCTCAAAACCAAGGTTGACATGTTTCGAGTTCCTTTCAACATTTTGGAAATCCTGCTGAAACTTTGGACATTCTGGCGAAGGGTTCCCAATCCCCGACAAGACTGGTACCCTTTCACGTCCAAATCTCTCAAACTCCGGGAGAGATTCTCAAAACCAAGGTTGACATGTTTCGAGTTCCTCTCAACATTTTGGAAATCCCGCTGAAACTTTGGACATTCTCGCGAAGGGTTCCCAATCCCCGACAAGACTGGTACCCTTTCACGTCCAAATCTCTCAAACTCCGGGAGAGATTCTCAAAACCAAGGTTGACATGTTTCGAGTTCCTCTCAACATTTTGGAAATCCCGCTGAAACTTTGGACATTCTGGCGAAGGGTTCCCAATCCCCGACAAGACTGGTACCCTTTCACGTCCAAATCTCTCAAACTCCGGGAGAGATTCTCAAAACCAAGGTTGACATGTTTCGAGTTCCTCTCAACATTTTGGAAATCCTGCTGAAACTTTGGACATTCTCGCGAAGGGTTCCCAATCCCCGACAAGACTGGTACCCTTTCACGTCCAAATCTCTCAAACTCCGGGAAAGATTCTCAAAACCAAGGTTGACATGTTTCGAGTTCCTCTCAACATTTTGGAAATCCCGCTGAAACTTTGGACATTCTCGCGAAGGGTTCCCAATCCCCGACAAGACTGGTACCCTTTCACGTCCAAATCTCTCAAACTCCGGGAGAGATTCTCAAAACCAAGGTTGACATGTTTCGAGTTCCTTTCAACATTTTGGAAATCCTGCTGAAACTTTGGACATTCTGGCGAAGGGTTCCCAATCCCCGACAAGACTGGTACCCTTTCACGTCCAAATCTCTCAAACTCCGGGAGAGATTCTCAAAACCAAGGTTGACATGTTTCGAGTTCCTCTCAACATTTTGGAAATCCCGCTGAAACTTTGGACATTCTCGCGAAGGGTTCCCAATCCCCGACAAGACTGGTACCCTTTCACGTCCAAATCTCTCAAACTCCGGGAGAGATTCTCAAAACCAAGGTTGACATGTTTCGAGTTCCTCTCAACATTTTGGAAATCCCGCTGAAACGTTGGACATTCTGGCGAAGGGTTCCCAATCCCCGACAAGACTGGTACCCTTTCACGTCCAAATCTCTCAAACTCCGGGAGAGATTCTCAAAACCAAGGTTGACATGTTTCGAGTTCCTCTCAACATTTTGGAAATCCCGCTGAAACTTTGGACATTCTCGCGAAGGGTTCCCAATCCCCGACAAGACTGGTACCCTTTCACGTCCAAATCTCTCAAACTCCGGGAGAGATTCTCAAAACCAAGGTTGACATGTTTCGAGTTCCTCTCAACATTTTGGAAATCCCGCTGAAACTTTGGACATTCTGGCGAAGGGTTCCCAATCCCCGACAAGACTGGTACCCTTTCACGTCCAAATCTCTCAAACTCCGGGAGAGATTCTCAAAACCAAGGTTGACATGTTTTGAGTTCCTCTCAACATTTTGGAAATCCCGCTGAAACTTTGGACATTCTGGCGAAGGGTTCCCAATCCCCGACAAGACTGGTACCCTTTCACGTCCAAATCTCTCAAACTCCGGGAGAGATTCTCAAAACCAAGGTTGACATGTTTCGAGTTCCTCTCAACATTTTGGAAATCCCGCTGAAACTTTGGACATTCTGGCGAAGGGTTCCCAATCCCCGACAAGACTGGTACCCTTTCACGTCCAAATCTCTCAAACTCCGGGAGAGATTCTCAAAACCAAGGTTGACATGTTTCGAGTTCCTCTCAACATTTTGGAAATCCCGCTGAAACTTTGGACATTCTCGCGAAGGGTTCCCAGTCCCCGACAAGACTGGTACCCTTTCACGTCCAAATCTCTCAAACTCCGGGAGAGATTCTCAAAACCAAGGCTGACATGTTTCGAGTTCCTTTCAACATTTTGGAAATCCCGCTGAAACTTTGGACATTCTGGCGAAGGGTTCCCAGTCCCCGACAAGACTGGTACCCTTTCACGTCCAAATCTCTCAAACTCCGGGAGAGATTCTCAAAACCAAGGTTGACATGTTTCGAGTTCCTCTCAACATTTTGGAAATCCCGCTGAAACTTTGGACATTCTCGCGAAGGGTTCCCAATCCCCGACAAGACTGGTACCCTTTCACGTCCAAATCTCTCAAACTCCGGGAGAGATTCTCAAAACCAAGGTTGACATGTTTCGAGTTCCTCTCAACATTTTGGAAATCCCGCTGAAACTTTGGACATTCTGGCGAAGGGTTCCCAATCCCCGACAAGACTGGTACCCTTTCACGTCCAAATCTCTCAAACTCCGGGAGAGATTCTCAAAACCAAGGTTGACATGTTTCGAGTTCCTCTCAACATTTTGGAAATCCTGCTGAAACTTTGGACATTCTCGCGAAGGGTTCCCAATCCCCGACAAGACTGGTACCCTTTCACGTCCAAATCTCTCAAACTCCGGGAGAGATTCTCAAAACCAAGGTTGACATGTTTCGAGTTCCTCTCAACATTTTGGAAATCCCGCTGAAACTTTGGACATTCTCGCGAAGGGTTCCCAATCCCCGACAAGACTGGTACCCTTTCACGTCCAAATCTCTCAAACTCCGGGAGAGATTCTCAAAACCAAGCTTGACATGTTTCGAGTTCCTTTCAACATTTTGGAAATCCCGCTGAAACTTTGGACATTCTGGCGAAGGGTTCCCAATCCCCGACAAGACTGGTACCCTTTCACGTCCAAATCTCTCAAACTCCGGGAGAGATTCTCAAAACCAAGGTTGACATGTTTCGAGTTCCTCTCAACATTTTGGAAATCCCGCTGAAACTTTGGACATTCTCGCGAAGGGTTCCCAATCCTCGACAAGACTGGTACCCTTTCACGTCCAAATCTCTCAAACTCCGGGAGGGATTCTCAAAACCAAGGTTGACATGTTTCGAGTTCCTCTCAACATTTTGGAAATCCCGCTGAAACTTTGGACATTCTCGCGAAGGGTTCCCAATCCCCGACAAGACTGGTACCCTTTCACGTCCAAATCTCTCAAACTCCGGGAGAGATTCTCAAAAGCAAGGCTGACATGTTTCGAGTTCCTCTCAACATTTTGGAAATCCCGCTGAAACTTTGGACATTCTCGCGAAGGGTTCCCAATCCCCGACAAGACTGGTACCCTTTCACGTCCAAATCTCTTAAACTCCGGGAGAGATTCTCAAAACCAAGGTTGACATGTTTCGAGTTCCTCTCAACATTTTGGAAATCCCGCTGAAACTCTGGACATTCTCGCGAAGGGTTCCCAATCCCCGACAAGACTGGTACCCATTCACGTCCAAATCTCTCAAACTCCGGGAGAGATTCTCAAAACCAAGGTTGACATGTTTCGAGTTCCTCTCAACATTTTGGAAATCCCGCTGAAACTTTGGATATTCTCGCGAAGGGTTCCCAATCCCCGACAAAACTGGTACCCTTTCACGTCCAAATCTCTCAAACTCCGGGAGAGATTCTCAAAACCAAGGTTGACATGTTTCGAGTTCCTCTCAACATTTTGGAAATCCCGCTGAAACTTTGGACATTCTCGCGAAGGGTTCCCAATCCCCGACAAGACTGGTACCCTTTCACGTCCAAATCTCTCAAACTCCGGGAGAGATTCTCAAAACCAAGGTTGACATGTTTCGAGTTCCTCTCAACATTTTGGAAATCCCGCTGAAACTTTGGACATTCTCGCGAAGGGTTCCCAGTCCCCGACAAGACTGGTACCCTTTCACGTCCAAATCTCTCAAACTCCGGGAGAGATTCTCAAAACCAAGGTTGACATGTTTCGAGTTCCTCTCAACATTTTGGAAATCCCGCTGAAACTCTGGACCTTCTCGCGAAGGGTTCCCAATCCCCGACAAGACTGGTACCCTTTCACGTCCAAATCTCTCAAACTCCGGGAGAGATTCTCAAAACCAAGGTTGACATGTTTCGAGTTCCTCTCAACATTTTGGAAATCCCGCTGAAACTTTGGACATTCTCGCGAAGGGTTCCCTATCCCCGACAAGACTGGTACCCTCTCACGTCCAAATCTCTCAAACTCCGGGAAAGATTCTCAAAACCAAGGTTGACATGTTTCGAGTTCCTCTCAACATTTTGGAAATCCCGCTGAAACTTTGGACATTCTCGCGAAGGGTTCCCAATCCCCGACAAGACTGGTACCCTTTCACGTCCAAATCTCTCAAACTCCGGGAGAGATTCTCAAAACCAAGGTTGACATGTTTCGAGTTCCTTTCAACATTTTGGAAATCCCGCTGAAACTTTGGACATTCTGGCGAAGGGTTCCCAATCCCCGACAAGACTGGTAGCCTTTCACGTCCAAATCTCTCAAACTCCGGGAGAGATTCTCAAAACCAAGGTTGACATGTTTTGAGTTCCTCTCAACATTTTGGAAATCCCGCTGAAACTTTGGACATTCTGGCGAAGGGTTCCCAATCCCCGACAAGACTGGTACCCTTTCACGTCCAAATCTCTCAAACTCCGGGAGAGATTCTCAAAACCAAGGTTGACATGTTTCGAGTTCCTCTCAACATTTTGGAAATCCCGCTGAAACTTTGGACATTCTCGCGAAGGGTTCCCAATCCCCGACAAGACTCGTACCCTTTCACGTCCAAATCTCTCAAACTCCGGGAGAGATTCTCAAAACCAAGGTTGACATGTTTCGAGTTCCTCTCAACATTTTGGAAATCCCGCTGAAACTTTGGACATTCTCGCGAAGGGTTCCCAATCCCCGACAAGACTGGTACCCTTTCACGTCCAAATCTCTCAAACTCCGGGAGAGATTCTCAAAACCAAGGTTGACATGTTTTGAGTTCCTCTCAACATTTTGGAAATCCCGCTGAAACTTTGGACATTCTCGCAAAGGGTTCCCAATCCCCGACAAGACTGGTACCCTTTCACGTCCAAATCTCTCAAACTCCGGGAGAGATTCTCAAAACCAAGGTTGACATGTTTTGAGTTCCTCTCAACATTTTGGAAATCCCGCTGAAACTTTGGACATTCTCGCGAAGTGTTCCCAATCCCCGACAAGACTGGTACCCTTTCACGTCCAAATCTCTCAAAGTCCGGGAGAGATTCTCAAAACCAAGGTTGACATGTTTTGAGTTCCTCTCAACATTTTGGAAATCCCGCTGAAACTTTGGACATTCTGGCGAAGGGTTCCCAATCCCCGACAAGACTGGTACCCTTTCACGTCCAAATCTCTCAAACTCCGGGAGAGATTCTCAAAACCAAGGTTGACATGTTTCGAGTTCCTCTCAACATTTTGGAAATCCCGCTGAAACTTTGGACATTCTCGCGAAGGGTTCCCAATCCCCGACAAGACTGGTACCCTTTCACGTCCAAATCTCTCAAACTCCGGGAGAGATTCTCAAAACCAAGGTTGACATGTTTCGAGTTCCTCTCAACATTTTGGAAATCCCGCTGAAACTTTGGACATTCTCGCGAAGGGTTCCCAGTCCCCGACAAGACTGGTACCCTTTCACGTCCAAATCTCTCAAACTCCGGGAGAGATTCTCAAAACCAAGGTTGACATGTTTCGAGTTCCTTTCAACATTTTGGAAATCCCGCTGAAACTTTGGACATTCTGGCGAAGGGTTCCCAGTCCCCGACAAGACTGGTACCCTTTCACGTCCAGATCTCTCAAACTCCGGGAGAGATTCTCAAAACCAAGGTTGACATGTTTCGAGTTCCTCTCAACATTTTGGAAATCCCGCTGAAACTTTGGACATTCTGGTGAAGGTTTCCCAATCCCCGACAAGACTGGTACCCTTTCACGTCCAAATCTCTCAAACTCCGGGAGAGATTCTCAAAACCAAGGTTGACATGTTTCGAGTTCCTCTCAACATTTTGGAAATCCCGCTGAAACTTTGGACATTCTGGCGAAGGGTTCCCAATCCCCGACAAGACTGGTACCCTTTCACGTCCAAATCTCTCAAACTCCGGGAGAGATTCTCAAAACCAAGGTTGACATGTTTCGAGTTCCTCTCAACATTTTGGAAATCCCGCTGAAACTTTGGACATTCTCGCGAAGGGTTCCCTATCCCCGACAAGACTGGTACCCTCTCACGTCCAAATCTCTCAAACTCCGGGAAAGATTCTCAAAACCAAGGTTGACATGTTTCGAGTTCCTCTCAACATTTTGGAAATCCCGCTGAAACTTTGGACATTCTCGCGAAGGGTTCCCAATCCCCGACAAGACTGGTACCCTTTCACGTCCAAATCTCTCAAACTCCGGGAGAGATTCTCAAAACCAAGGTTGACATGTTTCGAGTTCCTTTCAACATTTTGGAAATCCCGCTGAAACTTTGGACATTCTGGCGAAGGGTTCCCAATCCCCGACAAGACTGGTAGCCTTTCACGTCCAAATCTCTCAAACTCCGGGAGAGATTCTCAAAACCAAGGTTGACATGTTTTGAGTTCCTCTCAACATTTTGGAAATCCCGCTGAAACTTTGGACATTCTGGCGAAGGGTTCCCAATCCCCGACAAGACTGGTACCCTTTCACGTCCAAATCTCTCAAACTCCGGGAGAGATTCTCAAAACCAAGGTTGACATGTTTCGAGTTCCTCTCAACATTTTGGAAATCCCGCTGAAACTTTGGACATTCTCGCGAAGGGTTCCCAATCCCCGACAAGACTCGTACCCTTTCACGTCCAAATCTCTCAAACTCCGGGAGAGATTCTCAAAACCAAGGTTGACATGTTTCGAGTTCCTCTCAACATTTTGGAAATCCCGCTGAAACTTTGGACATTCTCGCGAAGGGTTCCCAATCCCCGACAAGACTGGTACCCTTTCACGTCCAAATCTCTCAAACTCCGGGAGAGATTCTCAAAACCAAGGTTGACATGTTTTGAGTTCCTCTCAACATTTTGGAAATCCCGCTGAAACTTTGGACATTCTCGCAAAGGGTTCCCAATCCCCGACAAGACTGGTACCCTTTCACGTCCAAATCTCTCAAACTCCGGGAGAGATTCTCAAAACCAAGGTTGACATGTTTTGAGTTCCTCTCAACATTTTGGAAATCCCGCTGAAACTTTGGACATTCTCGCGAAGTGTTCCCAATCCCCGACAAGACTGGTACCCTTTCACGTCCAAATCTCTCAAAGTCCGGGAGAGATTCTCAAAACCAAGGTTGACATGTTTTGAGTTCCTCTCAACATTTTGGAAATCCCGCTGAAACTTTGGACATTCTGGCGAAGGGTTCCCAATCCCCGACAAGACTGGTACCCTTTCACGTCCAAATCTCTCAAACTCCGGGAGAGATTCTCAAAACCAAGGTTGACATGTTTCGAGTTCCTCTCAACATTTTGGAAATCCCGCTGAAACTTTGGACATTCTCGCGAAGGGTTCCCAATCCCCGACAAGACTGGTACCCTTTCACGTCCAAATCTCTCAAACTCCGGGAGAGATTCTCAAAACCAAGGTTGACATGTTTCGAGTTCCTCTCAACATTTTGGAAATCCCGCTGAAACTTTGGACATTCTCGCGAAGGGTTCCCAGTCCCCGACAAGACTGGTACCCTTTCACGTCCAAATCTCTCAAACTCCGGGAGAGATTCTCAAAACCAAGGTTGACATGTTTCGAGTTCCTTTCAACATTTTGGAAATCCCGCTGAAACTTTGGACATTCTGGCGAAGGGTTCCCAGTCCCCGACAAGACTGGTACCCTTTCACGTCCAGATCTCTCAAACTCCGGGAGAGATTCTCAAAACCAAGGTTGACATGTTTCGAGTTCCTCTCAACATTTTGGAAATCCCGCTGAAACTTTGGACATTCTGGTGAAGGTTTCCCAATCCCCGACAAGACTGGTACCCTTTCACGTCCAAATCTCTCAAACTCCGGGAGAGATTCTCAAAACCAAGGTTGACATGTTTCGAGTTCCTCTCAACATTTTGGAAATCCCGCTGAAACTTTGGACATTCTCGCGAAGGGTTCCCAATCCCCGACAAGACTGGTACCCTTTCACGTCCAAATCTCTCAAACTCCGGGAGAGATTCTCAAAACCAAGGTTGACATGTTTCGAGTTCCTCTCAACATTTTGGAAATCCTGCTGAAACTTTGGACATTCTCGCGAAGGGTTCCCAATCCCCGACAAGACTGGTACCCTTTCACGTCCAAATCTCTCAAACTCCGGGAAAGATTCTCAAAACCAAGGATGACATGTTTCGAGTTCCTCTCAACATTTTGGAAATCCCGCTGAAACTTTGGACATTCTCGCGAAGGGTTCCCAATCCCCGACAAGACTGGTACCCTTTCACGTCCAAATCTCTCAAACTCCGGGAGAGATTCTCAAAACCAAGGTTGACATGTTTCGAGTTCCTCTCAACATTTTGGAAATCCCGCTGAAACTTTGGACATTCTGGCGAAGGGTTCCCAATCCCCGACAAGACTGGTACCCTTTCACGTCCAAATCTCTCAAACTCCGGGAGAGATTCTCAAAACCAAGGTTGACATGTTTCGAGTTCCTCTCAACATTTTGGAAATCCCGCTGAAACTTTGGACATTCTCGCGAAGGGTTCCCAATCCTCGACAAGACTGGTACCCTTTCACGTCCAAATCTCTCAAACTCCGGGAGAGATTCTCAAAACCAAGGTTGACATGTTTCGAGTTCCTCTCAACATTTTGGAAATCCCGCTGAAACTTTGGACATTCTGGCGAAGGGTTCCCAATCCCCGACAAGACTGGTACCCTTTAACGTCCAAATCTCTCAAACTCCGGGAGAGATTCTCAAAAGCAAGGCTGACATGTTTCGAGTTCCTCTCAACATTTTGGAAATCCCGCTGAAACTTTGGACATTCTCGCGAAGGGTTCCCAATCCCCGACAAGACTGGTACCCTTTCACGTCCAAATCTCTCAAACTCCGGGAGAGATTCTCAAAACCAAGGTTGACATGTTTCGAGTTCCTCTCAACATTTTGGAAATCCCGCTGAAACTCTGGACATTCTCGCGAAGGGTTCCCAATCCCCGACAAGACTGGTACCCTTTCACGTCCAAATCTCTCAAACTCCGGGAGAGATTCTCAAAACCAAGGTTGACATGTTTCGAGTTCCTCTCAACATTTTGGAAATCCCGCTGAAACTTTGGATATTCTGGCGAAGGGTTCCCAATCCCCAACAAGACTGGTACCCTTTCACGTCCAAATCTCTCAAACTCCGGGAGAGATTCTCAAAACCAAGGTTGACATGTTTCGAGTTCCTCTCAACATTTTGGAAATCCCGCTGAAACTTTGGACATTCTCGCGAAGGGTTCCCAATCCCCGACAAGACTGGTACCCTTTCACGTCCAAATCTCTCAAACTCCGGGAGAGATTCTCAAAACCAAGGTTGACATGTTTCGAGTTCCTCTCAACATTTTGGAAATCCCGCTGAAACTTTGGACATTCTCGCGAAGGGTTCCCAGTCCCCGACAAGACTGGTACCCTTTCACGTCCAAATCTCTCAAACTCCGGGAGAGATTCTCAAAACCAAGGTTGACATGTTTCGAGTTCCTCTCAACATTTTGGAAATCCCGCTGAAACTTTGGACATTCTCGCGAAGGGTTCCCAATCCCCGACAAGACTGGTACCCTTTCACGTCCAAATCTCTCAAACTCCGGGAGAGATTCTCAAAACCAAGGTTGACATGTTTCGTGTTCCTCTCAACATTTTGGAAATCCCGCTGAAACTTTGGACATTCTCGCGAAGGGTTCCCTATCCCCGACAAGACTGGTACCCTTTCACGTCCAAATCTCTCAAACTCCGGGAGAGATTCTCAAAACCAAGGTTGACATGTTTTGAGTTCCTCTCAACATTTTGGAAATCCTGCTGAAACTTTGGACATTCTCGCGAAGGGTTCCCAATCCCCGACAAGACTGGTACCCTTTCACGTCCAAATCTCTCAAACTCCGGGAGAGATTCTCAAAACCAAGGTTGACATGTTTCGAGTTCCTTTCAACATTTTGGAAATCCCGCTGAAACTTTGGACATTCTGGCGAAGGGTTCCCAATCCCCGACAAGACTGGTACCCTTTCACGTCCAAATCTCTCAAACTCCGGGAGAGATTCTCAAAACCAAGGTTGACATGTTTCGAGTTCCTCTCAACATTTTGGAAATCCCGCTGAAACTTTGGACATTCTGGCGAAGGGTTCCCAATCCCCGACAAGACTGGTACCCTTTCACGTCCAAATCTCTCAAACTCCGGGAGAGATTCTCAAAACCAAGGTTGACATGTTTCGAGTTCCTCTCAACATTTTGGAAATCCCGCTGAAACTTTGGACATTCTGGCGAAGGGTTCCCAATCCCCGACAAGACTGGTACCCTTTCACGTCCAAATCTCTCAAACTCCGGGAGAGATTCTCAAAAGCAAGGCTGACATGTTTCGAGTTCCTCTCAACATTTTGGAAATCCCGCTGAAACTTTGGGCATTCTCGCGAAGGGTTCCCAATCCCCGACAAGACTGGTACCCTTTCACGTCCAAATCTCTCAAACTCCGGGAGAGATTCTCAAAACCAAGGTTGACATGTTTCGAGTTCCTTTCAACATTTTGGAAATCCCGCTGAAACTTTGGACATTCTCGCGAAGGGTTCCCAATCCCCGACCAGACTGGTACCCTT